>NW_016107668.1:669635-700944 GCF_001604975.1 Cebus imitator
AGTAGAGACAGGGTTTCACCATGTTGACCAGGATGGTCTCGATCTCTTGACCTCGTGATCCACCCGCCTCGGCCTCCCAAAGTGCTGGGATTACAGGCGTGAGCCACCGTGCCCGGCCAAAAGGAAAATTCTGTGCAATAAATAGTGAGATTGAGATTTGATGGGAAGAATGATGATATGAAAAATATAATGCAAGAAAAAGCAGGAAGACGAAAAGCAACTAAAAACTCCAGGAAATACAAAAACCTACACAATAAAGCAATGATTCAAATATGAAACAACTAATCCAAACTAGAACAACTACTCAAAATCAGAATCAGAAAACAGTAGGTTTCACGAAGATAAATGAAATGGGTTGTAAGCAATATAAAGAAAGATTGAGAAGCTTTTTTGAAAGGCTTAAGATTCTTCTGTCTAGTTTTTTTTTTTTTAAGCAACAGAAACTCAAGGAAAAACAAAAAGTCATTTCAAACCTATAATCCACATATGAAGCAAACTAAAAGAGACACAACTTTGAGCAACTGGTGGCATTCAGGAAAGGGCTCTATTTGAACATCTCTTGTGAGTAGCGTGGGATCATGACGCTGGAAATATAGGGAAGGAAACAGCTCTGCAGTGAACAATACTTCCCTACTCACAATAATGCAAAAGCTGAATGTTGTTTTCCAACAACTGGAATCAACCTGCAATAGAGCATGGAAAACTTAATTTGATGATAGAATGGATAGAAATGCGATCAGTCTTGACAGTGTCAAAGTAAAACTATAGCCAGTTCAAGTTGGGAGTCAGAAAGGAGACAAGAATGGAGAAGAATAGGTAGCAATGGGTGGGGAAAGAACAGGTCATTACTACTTGTCATAAACCCTGTGCTTCCTCAGGCATTACTTTAAGTAAAAATATTTTTTAATTTTTTAAAGACAAAGTTGGTACCGCTGGCTAATGCTACAAAGGGGTCAAATGAGAAGGAGTTAGATTTGGCCTGAAGATCATGGTGACACTGGAAAGGACCATTTCAGTGGCCTATCGGAATGGGATTCAGAGCACAATGGGCTGGGGAATGAATGGGAAATGTAGACCTAAAAAGAACAATTATACCCAGCAGAATGCCAAGGAAAGGAAAGAGGAGAACGCTTGCTAACAGGAGGAATTAAAAGCAAAGGGAAGCTTGCTGTTGCTATTTTTATTTATAAAGAAGAAACTTGAGCATATTTTTTACTTGAATGAGGTGAAAAGGTGATGAAATCCAGAAGACAGGATGAGGAGTCAAACTTGGACAAAAGAAAGGATATCTACCATTTCGAAATAAGAAATGAGGTGGGGTAGACTAGAGAAGAAGGCAGAAAACTGGCAGGATTACAAAGCTTCTGTCCTCTAAAATGATCAAAGCAAGAGCTAGAAGAGCCTACAGAGTTGGTGATTTCAGAAAGCAGAACAAGAAAAGGATTGGTTCTTGGGTAAATGGACTAAGCTGACAAGACTAGTAGCATGGTTGAAAGCACATTTGTATTTGAAAATCATGTTATTTTGCCTCATCTGTTGGTTGAGTTATTCTTCATGAAAATCTTTTAGTGTAACCTGGTATCTGGATCTAAGAGTATCTCTGAAGAATGATCAAGGAAAACAAAGTGTTGCTTCTTTACAGAAGGTCCTACAGCAAGTTAGTATCAAGGTAGTAACAACAGTGACAGCTGTGTACCATCTCATTTTAAGACCTTCTAAAGCTACAAGATGAAAGGAACTTCTGCTCATTTGAGACCCAAACACTTTTTTTTTTTTTGAGATGGAGTCTCGCTCTGTCACCAGGCTTGAGCGCAGTGACGCTATCTAGGTTCACTGCAACCTCTGCATCCTTGGTTCAAGGGATTCTCGTGCCTCAGCCTCCCGAGTAGCTGGGATTACAGGCACACACCACCATGCCCCACTAACTATTATATTTTTTGTAGAGATGGGGTTTCACCATGTTGGCCAGGATGGTCTCGATCTCCTGATCTTGTAATCCGCCCGCCACAGCCTCCCAAAGTTCTGGGATTACAGGCATGAGCCAGCACACCCAGCCAACATTTCTAAACAACAGCATCCTATTTCACTCAACCAGCATTTATTAATACAACATATGCAATTCTCACAATCCTACACAGGAAGTACAATGACTCGTACTTTACAGATAATAAAGAGAGATTCAGTGTCTCGCCTAAAGTGACTGAGCCAAGATTCTAGCCCAAAGCTGTTAGATTCCAAAGTATATATGCCATGTGTAAAGCACACGCATAAAAACCAAATTTGAAGTGTGTTTTGGCCACTCTCAGTCCACTGCAAGTCCACTTGGAAAAAAAAATCAGATAGAATTTTGAACACATGAAAATTAGCTGAGATTTAATTCACTGATCCAATCTTGGGTGATCAACGTTAAAATGTACATGCCAAAATCAGTGCTTTAAATTTTGGGAAAAATCTAATAGCATTCTCTTCTTTATGATTACGAATTAAGACCAGTACACCCAGCATCATAATTCTAAAACTACTTTTTCACCTTTGTTCTTTCACTAATCAATCTAATTAACATGGTAGGTTGTTATTTTGGCTACTAAATATTACAAATAGAAAGCCATATTTATGACAAATTTTATAACTATACTTTGAGTAAGTACATCAAATGTATACGCAAATTAGCAAATAAATTGGTGACTTTATACTGTGGATGCCTTAGCAAAATTCACCCATGATTTTTGCTTTTTTTTTTTTGTTTATTTCCGTTAGTAACCTTCCATGTTACAGCAATTTCTCCTCTGGGCATTTATGCTGAGGAAACAGTGGTATGTTACTCTGTGACAGCCTTGCCCTAAATAACCTGAAGCCACAGATAGACTTTAATAAAATGAGAGTATGTTTCTCCTCCAAAGATTGCATTTTAAAACAAGTTATACTCAAAGCCCTAATTTTAAGACTATAAAATTCGATGACTTCATTAAAAATAAAACAACAGCTGATGTTTTGAAGCCAACTGACCAGTTTTTAAAAGACCTGGGAATAAAACTAAATCTGTGATGACTACAGATAGACATGGATCACTGCTAAGGTAGCCCCAGCTTGGGAACACTGGGATGTCAGGAAAAAACGCTAGTGAGCTTAAAGGGAAGGATTTATTGGGGAGTTTCCACTATGTGTCCTGGATTACTGGAACATGAGACAGTCCGGCTCTAGTGTAACCACCATTGTTTACAATTCCCGAGGCAATTTGAAGCGCCACGATTTCAACAATGGCATCAATTAACTACAGAGTTTTGAGTAATGCAATCACAGTGATTTACCACTTCGCACAAATGCGTTTCTAGCTTATAAACAGGCTATCCGTGACCCATTTTATCTCACACATAATTGATATAATGAATGCACAGCTTAGTAATGCCCTGCATTTAAAGTTAGAAAGCAAGTTTTTAGCCTTGAAATAAAATTTTACATCCATCATCTCATTTAATCCTAAACCACTTTATTAGTCTACAATCACTGGATTCTACTTACTCCTGTACTTGGTAGGCCTTACTCATTGGTCTTACCTGTCTCTTTTTGTGTGTGTTTTTGTTGTTGTTGTTGCCTTTGTTTTGAGACAAGGTTTTGCTCTGTGGCCCAGGCTGCAGCGCAGTGACGTGATCATTACTATAGCTCTCTGCCTCCATCTCCCAGGCTCAAGTGTTCCTCCCATCTCAGCCTCATGAGTAGCTGAGACCACAAGTGTCTGCCACTATGCTCAGCTAATTTCCTTGTATTTTTGTAGAGACAGGGGTCTTATGCTGCCCAGGCTGGTCTTGAACTCCTGAATGCAAGCAATCTTCCCGCCTCAGGCTCCCAAAGTGCTGAGATTAGTGTGAGCCACCACACCTGGCCTGGTGTTAACCTTGTCTCTACAAGTCTTTCTTTTATTACTGCTTATTCACATACACCCTCTTATGCACCTTTTCGGCTAATGTTTCTATGCTTTCCTTCTGCGGCGGCTCACCCACTCCTAGGTTATGTTCACGCTCTGTTTATTATTCTGACCTACACTTTGGACTATACATTCTTATCTTGATCATTTCTATTTTATTGAAATCCAAATCTCACTTCTAAGATTAGCTTTCTTCTATGTTACCCTAATGTAATTGCTCTGTATTTTTACACATGAACTGCTTTGCCTTAGTTCTCTGTTAAAACCTTCTCTCTTTAAGAGTTACCAATAACATTGGTCTCATTCAAATTTTTGCTTCTACGGTCTTAGCAATATATTTTATTATACCCAAACTTTTCATTTTCTATAAGGTTCTACTTTCTGATTACTCACCTGACTCTTTTCTTTCCCATCTTTACCCTGGTTTTTAGCTGCTCGAATTTTCCCGTTACATCCTGTTCTTCTTCAACCTATCCACTGAAAAATTCTGATTTTTGGCTGGGTACAGTGGCTCACGCCTGTAATCCCAAAACTCTGGGAGGCCGAGGCAGGCAGATTACAAGGTCAAGAGATCGAGACCATCTGGCCAACATGGTGAAACCCTGTCTCTACTAAAAAAACAAAAAATTAGCCGGGCGTTGTGGCACACATCATAGTCCCAGCTACTTAGGAGACTGAGGCAGGAGAGTCACTTAAACCCAGGAGGCAGGAGGTTGTAGTAAGCTGAGATCGCACCACTGCACACCAGCCTAGCAACAGAATGAGACTGATCCAAAAAAAAAAAAAAATTCTGATTTTTGAGAAATTTACCTAAATTTTATTTATCTTTTATTTTCTAATTTATTCACTGTACCATTGTGGAAACTGAAATTAAGCAGAATTACTAATCTTGTCAACTAAAAAGTTTAGAACAAACATACACAAAAATGTAAAATAAAAGAAAAAAACAGGCTGGGCACAGTGACTCACACCTGTAATCCCAGCACTTTGAAAGGGCGAGGTGGACAGATCACCTGGGGTCGAGAGTTCATGACCAGCCTGACCAACATGGTGAAACCCCGTCTCTACTAAAAATACAAAATTAGCTGGGCATGGTGGCGCATACCTATAATCCCAACTACTCAGGAGGCTGAGGCAGGAGAATCGCTTGAACCAGGGAGACAGAGGTTGCAGGGAGACAGAGGTTGCAGCGAACCGAGACCATAGCATTGCAATCCAGCCTGAGCAACAAGAGTGAAATTCCATCCCCAAAAAAGAAAAAAACAAATAAATATTCATTCTGCTTATCTAGTGTTAGCCTTATAATCCAATGACCTTGCGTCAAACTGACTTTTCTCTATGTATCATCAGTAGCACCCTTCAAAGTCTATGAAATCACAAAATTATATTAGGAGACAAAAGAAATAAGGCATAGGTATAATCCATGCACATGTTAAAATGACACACTGCCCAAGAGTTTTCCCTCATAAAAGTAAACAATTCTTCTAAAAGAGAATTATAGGCTGGGCACGGAAGCTCATGCCTATATCCCTAGCACTTTGAAAGACAATCTTGCCAAGATGGCGAACCTCCATCTCTACCAAAAAATACAAAAATTAGCTGGGTATGCTGGTGAGCGCCTGTAATCCCAGCTACTCGAGAGGCTGAGGCATGAGAATAGCCTGAACCCAGGAGGCAGAGTCTGCAGTGAGCCAAAATCATACCACTGCTCTCTAGCCTGGGCAACAGAGGGAGACTCAGTCTCAAAAAAATAAACAAATAAAGGCAATTACACATGTGTATAGCATACAAGTGGGTCTGCACCCAAGTTAAAGATTTGTTAGGGGCTTTATACAGCTAATAATTAAAACTTTAGAACCCTGGCTTCTTTCTTCAAAGTGAGTCTTAGGCTATAATACTGAACATTCCACAGGAATAAACGAAGAGGCCTTTAGGAACCAATGATGACACATGTCAAGATCTGCGAGATATAATTAACTCAGCTTTTGCACCTGCAGGTAAAGCAAACCCAAAAAATGGGAACTTAAGCAAAGCAACACATTATGTCTTCCCCTAAATACCAGAAAACAACAACTGACCATCAAAATACTTCTGACAGACAACAGCAACACGATAATCAGTCTTTGGGATCAAAACAAAACAAAACAGAAAAGACTTCATACCCATAGTAAACAAAAACTTTAGGTTGGAGAAAGTAATAGTGGCACAACAGAAGAAATACCTGTGTAATAATCTTCTACCACACTCTTATTACTAGAGATTTTCATGCAGATAATAAATATCAAATCAATGATGACCTAGGAAGACACCATTCAGAGGGTTTTGTCCTTGATTTCCCAGGTCTCTTTTCTCCGAAAAAGGAAATTATGTAACTTTATACAGACAAATATCTAGAATAAAAATAAATACTGTACTCTCTCTTTCTAACCAAAGTTTAATTTTCCATTTGTTCTTAGGTAATATTACCATTTATTTATTTATTTATTTATTTTTTTTTTGAGACGGAGTTTCGCTCTTGTTACCCAGGCTGGAGTGCAATGGCGCGATCTCGGCTCACCGCAACCTCCGCCTCCCAGGTTCAGGCAATTCTCCTGCCTCAGCCTCCTGAGTAGCTGGGATTACAGGCACGTGCCACCATGCCCAGCTAATTTTTTGTATTTTTAGTAGAGACGGGGTTTCACCATGTTGACCAGGATGGTCTCGATCTCTTGACCTCGTGATCCACCCTCCTCGGCCTCCCAAAGTGCTGGGATTACAGGCTTGAGCCACCGCGCCCGGCCTATTTTTTGTTTTTTTTAAGACGGGGTTTCAGCATGTTGGTCAGGCTGGTCTTGAGCTCCCAACATGAGGAGACCCGCCCACCTTGGCCTCCAAAGTGCTTGGATCACAGGTGTGAGCCACCATGCCCAGCTAATATTACCCTTTAAAATGGTCCTTTCCACTGGCTATTCAACATGGAGGTAAAAACTTTAAATCTTAAAAAACAGTATCAGTTCACACTGATGGACTAAAATAAATCAGAGTATGCTTATTATGAATGAAGGATAGGGCTCAATACTCCAAAGTCATTTTATTCTCACTACAAAAAGATACCTGTGTTTTCCTTACCAGTGATAAAATAAGAGACAGAAGTCAAAAATGGAAAGCAGAAGAGTCGTACACAGAGGTCTTTGAAATGACACAAAATATATTCGCTTCTAGACAATTTTTCATGGAATTAAGTTTGGTACATCACGGGTTTGTCTGTTTGTCTGAGACAAAGTCTCGCTCTGTCACCCAGGCTGTACATTATGTTTTATATACTTGTTCTTCTTAAGACTACAGGTTTAAATGCCAGTATAGATAATTTACATTTACCTACAAAGCCTGGTAAGCTATCAAATGCCATGCAGCTTAGTGTAGGAGGTTGAGACCCATTCTACAAAAAGTGATGCTTATTTTTAAGAGTAAACACATAAGGTTTTTAATAAAACAAATTCATACTTAGTTGTTCTCTAAGCCATCCCGAAATTCCCAGGCACAGTCATATCTGGAGAGACAACTGCTAAATGGGAAGGGCCCTGAAATGTTCACCCTGCTAAATGCCTGGTTTTCTTTTCTCCCTTTACCTGATAATGAGCCTGGGCTTGCTGTGCAGAGTTCAAGGTGACATTGCAGAGTCTGCAGTACAGGGGCTTACATAGCTCCTCCAGGGCACAGTCTTGCTCCCCTCCCTTAGAGAACTCTTCTTCCCCTGCAAGAGGCAAGGAAGCCTCCTGCCCAGATGGCTTCTGTGGTGGAAGCTGCAAGGTTCCTGCAGGCCTGGTGGCCACTGACATAGGAGGAGAGGATGCGGGCTGCTTAGGTGGAAGAAGCACAGTGTGCTGCAGGAGGATCATTGGGTGGGAAAGCCTTGGGCATAATCCAGCAGGTGATGAGAAGAAAGGTCTTCAAATCTGAATCAACAGCAAAACAACAAAAACAAAACCTCACTTAAAAATGAGACTTCAGCAATGTAACATGTAAATGACAATATAATCGGACCCTTTCCTGCACTTGTCCAAACCCAGCTTTGGAACTTCTTTCCTCACCTAGCAGACCTCCCCTGCCCGTTAATTCATATTGACACAGTGCTCTTCCACTGAAAATGGCTTCATTTTGCTTGGCACAGTTCCAAGTGCTATCCCTCTGGCCCATGAACATTAATAGCATTGCATCCACAGCTAATTAAATCCAAAAGTCACATGGCTGAAATGGACATCAAAGGTCACCTAGTCCAGACCCCTTCCCTCAGGCACACTTACTTAAACACTCTTAATGATAATCACAGACAAAAATACCACCAACCTGCCGGGCACGGTGGCTCACAACTGTAATCCCAGCACTTTGGGAGGCCGAGGCAGGTGGATCACCTGAAGTCAGGAGTTCAAGACCAGCCTGGACAACACAGTAAAACCCCATCTCTACTAAAAATACAAAAATTAGCCAGGCATGGTGGTGGGCACCTATAATCCAGCTACTTGGAAGGCTGAGGCAGGAGAATCTCTAGAACCCGGGAGGCGGAGGCTGCACTGAGCCAAGATCGTGACACTATGCTCCAGCCAGGGAGACAGAGCAAGACTCTGTCTCAAAAAAACACCACCAGCTAAAAATCTTAGCAAACATCTCTTCCAACCAACCAATATTGAAGAGTGAATAAAAGAATATCACCTCACAGAATCCTTAAAACACTCACATAGAGTTAGCTAAAATTTCAAAGAACTCTAGGAATAGCCTAAAGTATGACAGAAATAAATAAAATGTGTTCCTTCTGATCAACTAGTGATATTTAAGTAGTTGAGCAAATGTAAAGTAGAGGTGGCAAACAGCTGTGGGCACATACAGCCACATATGTGCTGTTCGGAATATACAGTTTTGTTTTCATTTTTTAAGTTGTATTAGTTGTTAACATATAAGAATCAAGAGATTCGTGGCTTCTCTTGATAAAAGGATGATCTGGCATCACTTGACCCACATTCCTATGTGGGTCACAATTAGCTAGTGTTCAGAGGCATTTTGCCTTGTAGCCAGACCTGTCTTCTCCTGAATACCTCAGTCTCCACTCAGCTGTGGCCTGTACTTGTTACTTGCCTGTTCTCTGAAGGTTCTTGAGTTTATGGTCCTACCTCATATAGCCTTAGATTATATTCATGAGTCCCCTATAAAATCCAAATATTTTCCTTCCTTCTCTAGGTAAATTACCTACACAAAATAAGATTATCAAGGAAATGGCCAGTGGAGTAATGGATCGCACTACCATAAGCCCCAGTATAACTCCAGTTCCTCAGTCTTCAGGCTATTTCTTTCCCTCCACCTTCTTAATAACTGATAGTCTCTATTCTAATTCCCTCAGAAAAGACCCAAAATGTTCCTCTCCCTCTTCAATCTTTACCCATAATTTCTCCTGCCTCCCACCCAGATGGCATTGTCTAACCCCGAGTGTCTCAAAATGAACCACAGTACACACTTTGTGTTCCCAAGATTCTAATTAACCCAAATTAGGACCCTTATTTCAAAATCCACAATTCCTTCCACTCTCTCAATACAGTATTATTAAAACCTCTTCTCTTGGTCAATACAATATGGCTATTTTAAGCTGCTGAAATTTTCTATCTGCAATGGAAATGTGTACATTATAGCAGTAATAGAATCACTAAAAGGAATAAAGTAAATTTTGAAAAGTTAAAGCCTATTCTACCACATTTGATAACTACACAGCACCTGTATATCAAGCAACAACTTTCATACGAAATTCGGGGTGGGGAGGCAACAAAGGAAATCAGTGTGATGGGAAAATAATGCAGTTAAGGGAAAGTGCATAATTACTAGTCACAGAATCTAACAATACTTCTCATTAATCACAAAATTTAGAAAAATGATAATACTATTTATTTTTTAAGCAGAAGGGTACTGCCCATATGTCTGGGAACATAAGAGCAATATAGAGTTTGAACATTTAAAAAGTCAGGTTCTCTGTATGGCATTATTTCTCTTAATTGAATTAAGCAAAGATATCCAGAAAGCAAAGACAGATATGGTCATTTTAGACAAGAGAACTAAGTAGACAAAGAACAGGTTTTCAAAAAGTTTATCTAATAATAATTCATAATGTTAAAAAGCTACACAAACAACCTGTACGAGTCACACTGCCATAAACATGCTGCTAGTTCATTACTGAGAAGGTGGAGAGGAGGTGTTTAAAAAAATCTGGGTAAAGGAAATCAGCAATATAAACAGAAAATCAAATGCTACCAATCGCCAAGGCATGTCTGGACTTGTTTTATGAAAGCTCACTTTCACTGTAGGAAATTCTAGCATGTGTCTCCCCCAGTGTTATCCACAGGTTTCCCTCAAAATAAAGGTTCTTCTCAAAGCACGGAAGTACAAAAGGCCTCCTACCAGAGGTGATAAAGTTACCTGATTTAAAGAAAACATTCTTGCCAAACACAGATTTACCCATTAGCGCATTTTATCTTTATAATTTTTAAAGAGTAGCTTGATATTCCAAATTTGCTTCTTGTCACATTTAACAATCAACACAATGTCAACTCCTCAAAACAGATCTATATATGACAATTACATCAAATGAGTACACCTGCAAACAAAAATTAGCATAAAATATAAATCCTGGATAAAAGCAAGCCTTCAGTGAATGCACGAATGATGGAAGCACGCCACTCAGATCTGCGCGGCTGCTGCACGGTGTAAAACGGGCGAACTGGGGGCGGACATGCTCGCAGCGGCACAGACGCAGGGTTCAGGCCGGCTGCCGTCCGGGTCTGGAAAGGAGCTGAGACGACACGAAAGAAAACGCCTCACAATGAACCCGTTTAAAGGAACGGCCGCGGCGTACTTAGTTGTCACGCCTGGCCGGGGGCCTGCTCTCCGCATTCCGGACAGCGTCCTCCTCATTTGGAGAAACTGAGGCATGAGACTGGAATGAAGGAACGGGTCAGCGGCGCCCCAGCAAACGGGGCTCTGCAGCCGGAGCCGTGGACGCGGGGCCGAGGCGGCGGGCCCCGCCCGGAGGTCCCCGGAGCGCAGCGGAGCGCGGGACGAACAGAGCCCCCGAGGCCGCGGCCGCGCGGGGCGGGCTCCACAGGGCGCTGCGGGGAGGCCTCGGGCGGCGCGGCCTCGGGTGGCGCCGGCCCCGGAGCCACGTCCCCTCACACCGCCGGGCGCGCCGGCGACACGCCGACCCCGCTCTCGCCTCAGCGCGGTCAGGACGCCGCCGCGAAGGCGGAATCCCGCGGCTGCCACGGGCCGAGGCGGCGGCGCGCACGGAGGTCCTGCCGGTCCACGTGAAACGCCCGAACCCGGCGCCCCCGTCCGCAGACGGCGCCGGCGCGTCACGTGGGGAGCCGGGGAGACGCCGCCGCGGGGGACCCGCCGGCCCCGAAACCCCGCGCTCGCGTCGCCCGCACTCACCGGAGCCCCCGCGCGCCCGGCTCGGCCCCGGCTCGCCCCCGCCTCCCCTCGGAGCCACTTCGCCCGCCGCCGCCGCTGCCGCGCCCCCGCCGCAGCCCGAGGCTGACTGTCAAAACTCAGCCGCCGCGACCCGCAGGGAAACAGCTGCAGGAAGTGACTGCGGCTCCGGGCGGCGGAGGAGGAGACTGCGCGCCGGCCCGGCGCCGCCACTGCGCATGCGCCGGGCGGGGCCGGCCCCGCGTCCCCGGAGGGCGGGGCGTGCTCCCCCGCCACGGCCGCGGGCGCAGGGGCGCGGGGCGCGGGGCGCGGGACTGGGCGGGCGCGGGGCGCGCGGGCACGAGTGGGAGGCGGGGGGCTCCCCCGCCCGTCTCAGCAGGCGGACCCCGAGAGCCTTCCGCGGACGCCCCGCACGGCTGAGCCTGGGCAGAGCCTTTGCAGCCTCCACCTCCCGTCGCCGAGATCCGAGCGCTCTCACTGGATCCGTCCCTCAGCCTGCGGTTGGCGGTCACGGCGGCGGAGTGACTCCTGGAAGCCGCTGTGTCCGCGCTTCCGCCGCAGGATGGAGGGAGAAGAGCGTGGCCGCCCGCCCCGTGGCCGCCCGCCCGGTGGCCGCCCTCACACGAAACGCCGCCACCACCCACACGCCCTCCCTGCCCAGGCCACAGTGAGCGGGGATGGAGGTCCCTCCTGCCCCCCCGAGGCCCATCCGCAGGGCAGGGAGGACCCGGAAGAGTGGCCGGCGCGGGGTGTCACCCCTTCCCAGCCAGCGTGGGGGGCGCGCTGAGGAAATGCCGGCTTGAACTTGGAGTGTAAACTAACCCGCATGAAGATCTGCCGGGGCGTTATCTTTGTGGCGAACTGTAACCAATTGACTACTTTGAGAGTTCAGTTCAGTGCCGTTAAGGATATTCACATTACCTATGGCTATTTTATAAATCACGAATTAAAATGCCAAGGAGATCTAAGCATAGTAAGATGTGGCCTCGTAGCAGGGAAACAACTGCAGGCAATTAAAGCTGTTTCTTTGGCTGAAACGCGCACCAGTCCAATACCAACAAGAACAAACCATAAATGACTTCGTAGTGTAGTGATACTTGAACACACACACACAGCGTACGCCAGCCCTTTAAGGAGAGTAAGCCATCATCTGAATTGTTTTTCCAGCTGTGTGTGTACATTTACCTTATGTGTCACTATTTTAAAGTTTCTAAAATAAAAAATGCTGCTGAAATCCACTCTCCGGCCCTTTTCTATATGGCCCTTAGCCAGTCTTAGAACTTCGAAGTCCACACTCCTTAGGACCACAACTAGGCCTTGGGGAGCCTCTTCGATCTGACCTTCCACGACTCCTCATTTTAGTCACAGCCCCATCCATGCCTTTTAATTTCCTGCCTCTGTATTTTAGCTCTATCTGCAATCTTGAGTGCAAAATGCTTTCTGTCACCTTGGCGCGGTGGCTTACGCCTGTAATCCCAGTACTTTCAGAGGCCAAGGTAGGCGGATCACCAGGTCAGGAGTTCTAGACCAGCCTGGTCAATATGGTGAAACCCCATCGCTACTAAAAATACAAAAATTAGCCAGACATGGCGGCGCACGCCTGTAATACCAGCTACTTGGGAGGCTGAGGCAGAAGAATCGCTTGAACCGGGGTGAGCTGAGATTGTGACCCTGCACTCCAGCCTGGGTGACAGAGCAAGACTCCATCTCAAAAAAAAAAAAAAAAAAGCTTTCTCTCCCCTCCCCTTGCATTACCAAACCCCACCTATCCTTCTAGGCCACTTCTTCCATGAGCTCCCACAGCACTTTCTCTGCACACCTTGATGACACTATTTGTCGTCCTACATTATAATTAAGAGATATTTCCTCTGCCCTACAAATACCTTGAGTCCAGGAAGTATAAATGTCTTGGGGTTTTCAAATTTTGTGTTTCATAGTTTGATGCATTCTTGTCCATCAGGATAAAAAAAACTGAACAATTTCATGTTCTCTGGCCCTGCTCACATATTCTTCTCAGACAGCTAGGCCATTTCCTTCCCTGTCTCAGGGAGAAAAAAGAAGGCAATTATCTGATGCTTGGATAATAGACATTTGAAGCTCATGGCAGTGACAGTAGTCTCATAAGTCAGTGCCTGTGGTTTAGAATTAGCTGGACTTCATGAGTTTCAGCACCTGAAGAGCTGAAAGAAAAAAAAAAGCCACAAACAATATATTCATCGCTTTTGCTGTTAAAAAAAAAAAAAAATCAGTGTGTGATGGCCACAAAGGTTTACTTCTTACTTGTATTACATGCTGGGTTAGCTGAGGTTCTGCTCCATGGGGCTTCTCAATCCAGTCCCCAAGCTGAAGAAACTCCCTCTATGTGGGACTTGGCAATTCTCAAGGGAGATGGGAAGAGCCAGAGAGCTGTTAGAAACTTGTGAAGCCCCTTAAGGCTGCTTCTCCAACGTCTCTTGACATGTCTCCTCAAATCCCGTTGGCCAAAGCCTTTCATATGGCCAAACCCCAAGTAAACAGAGAAGTCTACTTGTTTCATAGGCAAATCACATGGCAATGGGCATGGATTCTAATTTTTTTGGAGTGGGGGTTGTGTGGTTAATTGTAAACAATAATGCAATCTGCCACAAAGATGGGGAAACCAATTTTCTCTCCCAAGAGATATTGGTGTATGTCCCAAAGAAAGGCCTATAAACCCCCACCCACAAGCCATACACACTCAGTCCTAGGGATTCGTTTGAAAGAAACTGGAGCTAGAAATAACAGAATTCCCACATGTGTTTGAAGATCTAGGGACTGAGGGCATCTGAGCTATGTTCCCAGTGGGGACCAGAAAAGCAGTCAAGGTCTGGGGTTTCCCTTCAGTAAACCAAAAGGAAGTAGGGTGTTAGCCTGAACTGTTTGAACAGAGGACTGCCCCTAAACTTGTTTTGTTTTGTTTTGTATTTATGGCATTAAAGACCATTCAGGGGAGCTGACAGAGAGCTGTAGGGGGCTGATGAGCCTACAGGTCAGAAAGAGGAAGGACAGCACTGAATGAACAGATCGCTGATCTGATAGCAGAGAAAAAATAGACACCAACTATTGAGGCCAACGCCCAGGGGTGTTTGCACTGATGCCTACTTCCTCTTGCCACCTGCCTCCCCACTCCACTCAACCCCACCCGAAATTTTAAGGTTATCCTCAGAAAAATAAGGGGAAACAGATAATTTTGAAGTGATTACATGTTAGCCAGAAATGATTTGGAGACAGGAGAGTTTTGTGGGTAATGGAAGTACATGTGGAATTGACTTTTTTTTTCTCTCTCTTTAAAAAGAACAGGATCTTAACACTGAGACTAATTTTAATTATTTTTTAAAATAAATATTTTTATACACTGAGTTTCATGACCTGGTATAGCATAACCAGTACATTGGTATGACCATAGTTGATTGCATAAATGTATGAATGAATGAGGAATTTATTTTCTCCATTCTATAACAGGCATTACAATACCTGACAATGTACTTCAGAGCAATGTTTCCTTTTTATAATATAACTATTATATGGGAAACTCTCTGAATTTATCAGATGGGAACTCTCATATTAAAATAAGGATAATTATTTTTCATTATGCTAGATCCTATACTGAGAAAATCTACATCTGTATTTATTTACCAAGGAAATGGTCCTAACACACTTACTTTTGGTGGCATGGCTTGAGTTTTTGGGAATTTCTCCAGAAATCTACATGACATACTCACAATCAGAGGAGAGAAACACTCATCCTTCTCCATGGACTGGTACAATTTGTCAGGTCAGATCCTCTCTTGTTGGGAATTTGTGTATTCCTTTAAGACGCCACATATGTTTTCTCTCATAACACATAATGTGTTCCAGACCAACTTCTTTCTTTAAATCATCAGAGAATGCCTCCAACATTGTCTCTTATAATAACCTCTGTTTTTTAACACAATCTTCCTTATAATTAAAGCAATACATGAAAAATCTCAAATCCAGCAAAATAGTCTCTCATGCATTTTAATAACATTCTAACATTTTTAACCCAAAAATAAAATATGAAGAAATAGTGGAAATATGGCAACAGCAGTCACAATTTTTTTTTCCCTGAATTCCCCTAATTTTAAAAATGGACCTTGAGAAGAATGTGTATTCTGAAAAAAAAAAGAAGGTTGCCCGGGGTGGGGGGGGTGAAAGGGGCAAATAGCAAAACCAAAGGCCTATAGCCAAGTCTAACAAAATACAGTTGGCAGTTGGGACTACCCACCAATAGCTGTAAGACCTATGAGGCATCAGCAGGAGAAAGTAGAAACAACAGGGCCAGGGGCAGACCTGAGAAAAACAAGGTGCTCTCAGCCCCCATATCCACGGGGTTCTGCCTCCACTATTCAACCAACTGTGGATCAAAAATATTTTTTAAAAAATGTAAAAATAATGTAACAATGATTAACAGAGCATTTACATTGTATTAGGTATTATAAGTAATCTACAGATGATTTAAAGTTTACTGGAGGATATACATATGTTATTTACAAATACTATGACATTTTATATCAAGGCAGCTGCAGATTTGGGTATGTTGGGGCCGGAGGGGCCTGAAACCATCCCCCCACAGATACTGAGGGACAGCTGTAGTTGATGGGACTCACGGGAAGCTTGGAGAGCCAATTTGAGAACAGTAACTGGAACTGGAAGCAGCTTTGCACTTCTCAGAGTGGATTCATGCAATGGGTAAGAGGTGAGTTTGGACAGGACTTATAGATCAGATGGTTATGTAACAGGCACTATAGCTTAAAGACATTCAAAGTTAGTTCCTGAGCCAAGTTTGAAGACTAATAACCCTGGAAACACAGACCTCAGAGACGACTGAGAATGTGTTCCTGGGTAGGCTACATGAGACACGGTAGTTATGGGTTCTGTTACATAGAAAGTGAAAGCAGGGGAGTAGTGAAGCAAAGGTGATGTTCCACAGTTCTGACTGGTGCTCAGTGATGTCACACATAAGATAAAGCAAATATGTGGTTAACAAACATGTATGCCTCAGGGTCCAGAGAGGAATGATTGATTTTATCCTGCCTTTGTGTTTTATCTGATAGACAAGGTTGAAACACGGGACAGACTCCAGCGCTGCAGGTGTCAGTTCAACTTAGCTCATAAACCTAGTTTTTATTACCCATATCTCTAACCTGTAGCTATCTTGAGCTACTTTTAAAATTCGTATTCTAATTTTCCTTTTTCTGACAGACTGAAGCAGTTTGGGGCCTATAAACTCTCGGAACTAACTCCCAAACTCCTTTCCCAAACGGAAGAGAAAGTGCTGGAATCGAATCCAAATGGTATACGCTAGAGAAATAGGAAAAAGAAAGATCCAGAAGAGAGGAAGGAACCAGGAGCTCTCAGAAAGTAAGTCACTGCCTTTGGAAAATGACAGGACAAGAGCAGAGGGAGCTCTGGAGTCTGAATTTAGAAATGAGTCCTGAACCACCGTTTGTCAGCTTCTGATCACGCCTGTGATTCAACTGCCACCTCGCAAGAACTACAGATGGCAAGGAACACCTTCAACTATGCTATGGGCCTGAGCTCAGCAAAATCCAGACTATAGGACAACGACCTGATCTCTACAACAAGTAAGTTACACAGAAAAGGCGGGGCAGGGAATGAAAGGGGAATGTGGAGACTTTTTTACAGGCGTGAGTCACCGCGCCCAGCCTAAAGTCTTAAAAATATTTTAGGATATGGGGAAAACCAAATTAAGAATGAATGCTGGGTTTCACCATGTTGGCCAGGCTGGTCTCGAACTCCTGACCTCAGGTGATCCTCCAAAAAAAAAAAAAAAATACTTGACAATCTAGAATTCTATACCCAGCGAAAAAACTTTCAAAATGCAGGCAAAAAAAAAAAAAAAATATGATCCTCCAAAAAAAAAAAAAAAAAAGAATGAATGCTTACACCTAAGCATAAGACATAACATAAGACATAACAAAAAGAAGAGGTGATTACAATAAAAGTCAGGAGAGTGGTCATTTTTCCCCTGGGGGCAGACGGGGTGTGATTGGGAGAAGAAACCGTAGGTTTCTGGGGTAGCTGGCGAATAGTGAGGCACCTTCACTATTCACCAGCTACTCCAGTGTCCTCACTATCTGCCAGCTTACTACTTACTAAATATTAAGCTACGTACTAAATTACTAACTTAATAAGTCATAACCATCATCCTTACTACTTATTAAATACTAAACTACTTACTCAATTACTAACTTACTAAATAACCACCATCCTCACTACTCACTAAAGCTTGCTACTGCTGAACAGTAGCGGTCAAGAAATAGAACTTAAAATAATGCATTAAACTGTACTTTTTAATGCATTTTTCAATATCTACGTCATATTTTACAATACAGAAACTTTTAAAAACAGAAGAAAACTAATAATACCTCCTTGTAGAAAATGCAAAAAGACATAAACCAGAAAAAGACTTCTCATAGTCACACCATGCTTTCTTTTTAAGTTTGCATCATTTCCTTTCAGGCTTTTTTCTACCCATGTAAAGAAATATATCTTTAGTGAAATTGGATTATGCTATATGTACCATGATTTTTACTTATACCAGAAGTGCTTCCAATAAATAATCCTAGAACATGGCACTTTTAATTGCTTCATAATATTCCATCCAAAGACACGGTAAAATTTAAACATTCACCTATTGTTGGGTATTGAGTTTCTTTCCAATTTCTCACTAAACAGTACCCCACCATTGTTCACCTATCTTGATTTGAATTGATGACTTTTATTAAATTAAATTATTATACTATGAAGTTACTAGATCAAAGGGGATGAACACTCTTAAGGCTTTTACTACGTTTTGCCAAATTGGCTTTCCAAGACAGCAGCCCCTCGCCATTTCCACCAGGCCCTTTCAGAGTGTGCTCCACTCTGTTCATACACACTATAGCTTCTTACAGATTCGTTCTTCTTCACAATTTGCTAAGCAACAAAATGGTATGTTGTCATTTTCATGTCTTTAATTATTTAACTTTTAAGTTATTTTTTGAGAATTGTCTGATTTTGTCCTTTTCTTTTGGAGACTAACCTCATTAATTAGGTAGTATGCACTTTTGAGAACGTCAACCCATTGTCTCTTTATGTTAAAAGTAGTTCTTCTGGTTTGTTTGTTTGTTTTTTGAGACAGAGTTTAGTTCTTGTGGCACGTTTAGTTCTTTAGTTCTTAGGCTGGAGTCCAGTGGCACGATCTCAGCTCACTGCCACCCCCGTCCCCCAGGTTCAAGTGATTCTCCTGCCTTGGCCTCCTGACTAACTGGGATTACAGGTACCCACCACCACACCCGGCTAATTTTTATATTTTTAGTAGAGATGGGATTTCACCATATTATCCAAGCTGGTCTCGAACTCCTGATCTCAGTTTATCCACCTGTCCTGGCCTCCCAAAGTGCTGGGATTACAGGCCTGAGCCACCGCACCCAGCCAGTATTTTTTTTACTTACAGAAATTTTAGGCCGGGTATGGTGGTTTATGCCTGTAATCCCAGCACTTTGGAGGCCAAGGCAGGAGAATGCCTTGAGCCCAGGAGTTTGAAACCAGCCTTGGCAATATACTGAGATCTCATCTCTACAAAAAATGAACAAAATTAGGCAGCCATGGTGGGATACACCTGCAGTCCCAGATACTCAGGAGGCTATAGAAGAAGGATCTCTTGCACCCAGAAGGTTAAGGCTACAGTGAGCCAAGACTGGGCCACCGCACTCCAGCCTGGGTGACAAAGCAAGATAAGACAAGTAAGAAAAGGAAGGTTTACTCATCCAATGGGAAGGGAAAGGGGAGGAAAGGAAGTTTTACTCTCTTATAGGCTACAGCTTCTGTGACACTTCTTCTGTGAAGTCAATTCTAACCTTAAAGTTACAGTTACCAGATCCTCCTGGTATATGCCAAGTACCCTATACTTCCCTTCATAGATCTGAAAAATAAGCCAACATAATACCCTGCTCCTGTGCTAAACAATATTAGAACCAAACATAGTTTCCTGTCTTAAGTTAAATGATTCTGAGACCAGCCATACTTTCCTGTACCTACTGTAAAGAAAACCAGAACAAGCAAAACAAAACTTAGTTACCTGCTTCCAGAAATGTTTGCTCCTAAAAGATCGGAATGTGAACCTACGAAAAAAGCTCTTTTTGAGACCTTGCCTCACTGACACTGCCCTCAGGAGGGGCCCACATGGCATGTGAACTAAGAAGTAGATGGTACAAGTTTCAGTCAAGCCTTTAGATGACCACCTCCTGACTTGACTACAACCTCACAAGAGACCCTGAATCAGAACCATCCAATTCAACCAGTCCCAGAGCCCTAACCACAGAGACCATGTGAGGTAATAAGGGTTGTTATAAACTGCTAAGCTTGGGGTGATTTTTTTTTTTTGAGGCAGAGTCTAACTCTGTAGCCCAGGGTGGAGTGCAGTGGCGTGATCACAGGTTACTGCAACCTCCACCTCCCTGGTTCAAGCAATTCCCCTGCCTCAGCCTCCCAAGGAGCTGGGATTACAGGTGTGCACCGCCATGCCCACCTAATTTTTTTGTATTTTTAGTAGTGATGGGGTTTCTCCATGTTAGCCAGACTAGTCTGAAACTCCTGACCTTAGGCAGTCCACCCTCCCTGGCCTCCCAAAGTGCTGGGATTACAGGCATGAGCCACTGCACCCAGCCAGCTTGGGGTAATTTTTTATGAAGAGATAACCAATGTAAGTCCCCCCACTTTTTGTGACCCTTTAAACTATGTATATAGATTACTTTGTTATAAATGTGTATCTCTCATTACTAGTTTTTTGTTTATTTTTACTTTCCTTGCTTAGTATTTGTTGTTTATACTTCTTGATTGACTTTAGAATCACATTGTCAAATTCCTCAACTTCCATTGGGATTTCAGTTGAATTTCATCAAATCTATGCATACATTTGTGGATAAGTTAAAATTTTACACTATTCTCTTTCCTAACACTGTACAATGATTCAAAAGTTTCTTTCTCTTCACTAACATTTTGTAATTTTCTTCATTGTAAGTATAATATTTAATATATTATTATTAAAATGGGTAAAGTATGCTTTTTTCTTTAGTGAATGGAATTGATTTTCTTTTATGTAATGTTTCTGGCAGAGAGAAAAATTACCAAAGTCTTGAATTATATTCAAGTGTTTAAAATGCTTTATTGTCTACTTGTACTATTGCTAAAATTCTACACTGTTCCTTGTGGGCAGGCCTATCAATACACAAGAGAGAAAATGAATATTTTTAATACAATAGCAATCACAATTCTGTATCCTGTGAGTTATATGATTATCCAATTTAGGTCTCATGATCTGAAAGCAATAGAAATAATTAGCAACTTTCCTAAAATCTTTGTATTCCTTTTCTGGCCCAGTATTCTTTTCCCTCTCTAAACCTACACAATTTTTCTGCCACTTGTAAAATTGCTGGAATTATCTTTTGTTTTAATACTGTGTCTCTTATTCAAATTGGTTAGCTTTCATTGTTGCTTTGCCATTGGCATCACTAGTGTGAACTTAATTTTGCATACCCATTATGACAAAGAAAATCAAACCATATTTCACTTTGACGCTCCACCCTTGCAGTCGTAATATTATTTTGAGGAAATGCCTGTTCATTCATGCATCCATACGTTCTTATCTGCATCATTTTGTGTATGTGTTTATCAGTGCTGTCCAACAACGGGAAGAATGATGCATTTATTGAATGTTGGAATGGAAGGATACTACCGTAAAAGCTTGCTTGTCAGGCACTGTGCTAGGGGCTTTTATACCCTAGCTCATATCTTCCTCATGTTGACCTAAAGAAAAAAGTGAGGCAAATTTAAATAGAGAGTTTAATTGGGGCAAGTTGAGGATTGAAACCCAGGAGCACAGAGTTACACGTTGCCTTGAATTCCAATTAGCAGCAATTACAAGTAGGTTTATAAAGGAGAAGAGGAGGCATTTCCTATGTTATTTACCAAGAATTTACATTACAAAACATGAGATCCAGTGAAATGGCTCACATCTATAGTCAGCTACTCTGGAGGGAGGCTGAAGTGGGAGGATCCCTTGAGGCCAGGAATTTGAAACCAGCCTGAGCAACACAGCAAGACACCTCCTCTAAAGAAAGAATTTTTAAACTGTTGACAGACTACACACTGTTCTTTGTAACACAAATTCCAGAACATGAAGATAATGAGTGAGGCAGCTAGTCAGGAACAAATACCTTTAAATAACTGCCCCAAGCACAAGAGGGTGAGGGCATGAGTGGCTGTGGTCCCATATTCATGTTGTTCTGGGCCTAATTTTGTAAACCTGGCATTGCTCAGACTGCTCTGATATATTTTTCTCTTTTCAGCCACAATTCCAATGAGGTAAATATTATTTTACTCATTTTAGAGATGATTCTGAAATGTTAGGTTATAGTTCAAAGTTATTCAGTTTACATCTCTCTGTTTCTCCTTGGTTTCTACTACGTCAGAGCTTTTCAGACTTCAACACACACACAGATCACCTGGCAATCTTTTTAAAGTGCAGATAATGTCTCAGTAGTCTGAGGTTGGAACTGTGAGTCTGCATTTCAAACAAGCTTCCAGGTGATGTCACACTTTTGAGTAGCAAAGCATAGATCACAATGAATTTAAGGCAATATGACTCATTGGAAGGATTACAAACTTTGGAATGTGAGCATCTGAATTCAAATTCGAATGCAGGTACTTACTAGTCTTCTGACTTAGCCTGGATTCTTTCTGAACTTCAGTTCCCTAATCTAAAATGAAGAAAATAAAACCAGCTTCGTAGAGTTGTTCGGTTGAAGAAACAACACATTTCCCGTGCCTAATGTACTGGAATCTCAATACTGATTTATCTTTTCTTTCCTCGGTAGATTAGAATGTTGCTATCAATCTCCTCGGTATTCAATACGTATATTTTTTGTGACAATGACAGAAACACACTCAAATTGATTTGGTCTGAAGAAACGGAAAGACCCTAAAGATTCTCTAGTAGCCCTACTGCAGGGAAGGCACCAGAAGCCTGGACGTGAGGACTCAGATGCCGCCTGGAGTCTCTCTTGCTCTCTGAGGCGTTGTTGCTTTCTTAGGGCAAATGCAGTTCACTCTGCTTCACTGCAGCCTTGGTTCTTTCACAGAGAAGGAAACATGGGTGCCCAGAGTTCCCAAGGCTTTCAGTGCATGACGTACACTGTCAGGAACCCTGAATCTCTGTGTCTATCATTCTTTTTTTTTAAATTATACTTTAAGTGCTGGTGTACATGTGCTGAAAGTGCAGGTTGCATAGTTATACACATGCCATAGTGGTTTGCTGTATCCATCACCCCGTCATCTACATTAGGCATTTCTCCTAATGCTATCCTTCTCCTAGCTGCCCACCCCCCGATGGGCCCTGGTGTGTGATATTCCCCTCCCTGTGTCCGTGTGTTCTCATTATTCAACACCCGCTTATGGGTGATAACATGCAGTGTTTGGTTTTCTGTTCTTGTGTCACTTTGCTGACAATGATGGTTTCCAGATTCATCCCTGCAAAGGACATGAACTCATCGTTTTTTGTTTGTTTTTGTTTTTGTTTTAAAGGTAATCAGTTATTTAATTAGATCATCAGGACATTTAAAATACCAATTTGTGAGGATAAATTCCATTTGTCAGGGCAAACACAGATCGCAGGTAGCCCTGGAGCTGAGAAATAGCTTTGATTTTTGGTAAAATGTGTGCGTCCACAGCTTTCTGATCAATCTTGCGCTGCTCTGTAATCTCGTATTTCTCTTTTTCTGTGTCGAAGATCTCACCTTCCTGGTGTCTGGGCTTTCGCAGCTTCTTTTTCTTGAAGTAAGCATCAGTAAGATGTTTTGGGATTTTTACATTGCTGATATCAATTTTGGTTGAGGTGGCAACGACAAATTTCTGGTGCATTCTTCACAGAGGAACTCGATTGAGGACCAGAGGTCCAGTCACAAGGAATAAGCCACTGGCCAGCTGCTTCAGGAAAACCACCCTCTTGCCCCTGTGGCTCCAGTGAGGATGATCAGAATGGCCCCGGGGGTGATGCTGGCTTGGTTTGCTCACGTGCTGACTGAAGGGTTTTTGCCGTGGCTTAACAGCTTTCGAGGCACATCTTTGGTAGGATAATGCCTAGGCATTTTGCAAAGTTTAACCACCCAGGTACCGCCGTTTTTGTCACCACCAACTGGTTTTGTAACAGTTGCAAGAACCTTCTCCTTCTTTTTCTTTTCAACCTTGGATTTAGCCGCTGAGTACTTCCTCTTGTACGTGGCCTTTCTGGAATACATGGCAGATCGGGAATACCTGCCAATTCCTCTGACAAGAACAGGATTGCAGCTGCAATGGGACTTCCCCTTCTTGGGCTTTTTAGCCTTGAGGTTACCCTTTTTCACTTTGCTACCAGCATCAGCCTTCTTGGCTTCAGGCTTCTTCTCTTTAGTATCCGGCTTCTCAACTTTTTCACCCGCCATCTTGCAAGATGGGAAAGAGAACTAAGGCCCCGGCTTCCGGTCTATCGAACTCATCGTTTTTTATGGCTGCATAGTATTCCATGGTGTATATGTGCCACATTTTCTTTATCCAGTTCATCCTTGATGGGCATTTGGGTTGGTTCCAGGTCTTTGCTATTGTAAACAGTGCCGCCGTGAACATATGTGTGAATGTGTCTTTATAATAGAACGATTTACAATCCTTTGGGTATATACCCAGTAATGAGATTGCTGAGTCAAATGGTATTTCTATTTCTAGATCCTTGAGGAATCGCCACACTGTCTTCCATAATGGTTGAACTAATTTACACTCCCACCAACAGTGTAAAAGTGTTCCTATTTCTCCACATCCTCTCCAGCATCTGTTGTCTCTAGATTTTTTAATGATTGCCATTCTAAATGGCGTGAGATGGTATCTCAATGTAGTTTTGATTTGCATTTCTCTAATGACCAGTGTTGATGAGCATTTTTTCACATGTTTCTTGGCTGCATAAATGTCTTCTTTTGAAAAGTGGCTGTTCATAACCTTTGCCCACTTTTTGATGGGGTGATTTTTTTCTTGTAAATTTGTTTTAGTTCTTTGTAGATTCTGGATATTAGCCCTTTGTCAGATAGATAGGTTGCAAACATTTTTTCCCATTCTGTTGGTTGCCAGTTCACTCTAATGATTGTTCCTTTTGCTGTACAGAAGCTCTTAAGTTTAATTAGATCCCATTTGTCTATTCTGGCTTTTGTTGCTATTACTTTTGGTGTTTTAGTCATGAAGTCCTTGCCTATGCCTTTGGAGAAACTGGCTAACCATGTGCAGAAAGCTGAAACTAGACCCATTCCTTACACCTTATACAAAAATTAACTCCAGATGGATTAAAGATTTAAACATAAGACCTAACACCATAAAAACTCTAGAAGAAAACCTAGGCAATACCATCCTCTCGTTCTTTTAATCGTGACATTAGGGTGTTGATTTTAGATCTTTCCTCCTTTCTCTTGTTGGCATTTAGTGCTATAAATTTGCCTCTACACACTGCTTTAAGGTTGTCCTAGAGATTTTTTTTTTTTTTTTTTTGGAGTTTCACCCTTGTTACCCAGGCTGGAGTGCAATGGCGCGATCTCGGCTCACTGCAACCTCCGCCTCCTGGGTTCAGACAATTTTCCTGCCTCAGCCTCCTGAGTAGCTGGGATAACAGGCACATGCCACCATGCCCAGCTGATTTTTTGTATTTTTAGTAGAGACGGGGTTTCACCATGTTGACCAGGATGGTCTCGATCTCATGNTTGAGACGGAGTTTCACCCTTGTTACCCAGGCTGGAGTGCAATGGCGCGATCTCGGCTCACTGCAACCTCCGCCTCCTGGGTTCAGACAATTTTCCTGCCTCAGCCTCCTGAGTAGCTGGGATAACAGGCACATGCCACCATGCCCAGCTGATTTTTTGTATTTTTAGTAGAGACGGGGTTTCACCATGTTGACCAGGATGGTCTCGATCTCATGACCTAGTGATCCACCCGCCTCGGCCTCCCAAAGTGCTGGGATTACAGGCATGAGCCACCACGCCCAGCTGTCCTAGAGATTCTAATACATCGTGTCTTTGTTCTCATTGGTTTCAAAAAACATATTTATTTCTGCTTTCATTTCATTATTTATCCAGTAGTCATTCAGAAGCAGGTTGTTCAGTGTAATATGTGGTAAGTTTCTTAATCTTGTGTTCTAATTTGATTGCACTATGGTCTGAGAGACTGTTTGTCATAATTTCCATTCTTTTGCATTTGCTGGGGAGTGCTTTATTTCCAGTTATGTGGTCAATTTTAGAATAAGTGTGATGTGGTGCTGAGAAAAATGTATATTCTGTAGGTTTGTTGTGGAGAGCTCTGTATATGTCTATTAGGTCTGCTCGGTCCAGACCTGAGTCCAAGTCCTGGGTATCCTTGTTAATTTTCTGCCTTGTTAATTAGATCTGTCTAATATTGACAGTGGGTTGTTAAAGTCTCCCACTATTACTGTATGTGAGTATAAGTCTCTTTGTAGGTCTGTAAGAACTTGCTTTATGAATCTGGGAGCTCCTGTATTGGGTGCATATATATTTAGGATAGTTAGCTCTTCTTATTGCATTTATCCTTTTACTATTATGTAATGCCCTTCTTGGTCTCTTTTGGTCTTTGTTGGTTTAAAGTCTGTTTTATCAGAGCCTAGGATTACAACCCCTGCTTTTTGTTTGTTTGTTTGTTTGTTTTCCATGTGCCTGGTAAATATTTCATCACTTTATTTTGAGCCTATGTGTGTCTTTGCATATGAAATGGGTCTGCTGAATATAGCACACCAATGGGTCTTGACTCTTTATCCAATTTGCCAGTCTGTGTCTTTTAATTGGGGAATTTAGCCCATTTAAATTTAAGGTTAATATTGCTATGTGTGAATTTGATCCTGCCATTTTGATGCTAGCTGGTTGTTTTGCCCACTAGTTGATGCAGTTTCTTCATAGTATCGACTGTCTTTACAATTCGGTATGTTTTTGCAGTGGCTGGTACTGGTTGTTCCTTTCCATGTTTAGTGCTTCTTCAGGAGCTCTTGTAAGGCAGGCCTGGTGGTTACAAAATCTTTCAGCAGTTGCTTGTCTATAAAGGATTTTATTTCTCCTTTCCTTATGCAGCTTAATTTGGCTGGATATGAAGTTCTGGGTTGAAAGTTCTTTTCTTTAAGGATGTTGAATATTGGCCTCCACTCTCTTCTGGCTTGTAGGGTTTCTGCTGAGAGATCTGCTGTGATTCTGATGGGCTTCCCTTTGTGGGTAACCCGACCTTTCTCCCTGGCTGCCCTTAGCATTTTTTCCTTCATTTAAACCCTGATGAATCTGACGATTATGTGCCTTGGGGTTGCTCTTCTCGAGGAGTAGCTTTGTGGCGTTCTCTATATTTCCTGAATTTGAATGTTGGCCTGCCTTGCTAGGCTGGGAAAGTTCTCCTGGATAATATCCTGGAGAGTGTTTTCCAATTTGGTTTCATTCTCCCCGTTACTTTCAGGTACACTGATCAAACGTAGATTTGGTCTTTTCACATAACCCCATATTTATTGGATTTCTTTTCACTGTTAGAAGGACAAGAAGAGAAGACAAGAAGAATCTTGTCTTCTCACTTTATTTCATTGAGTTGATCTTCAATCTCTGATATCCTTTCTTCCGCTTCATAGATTCAGCTATTGAAACTTGTGGATGCTTCACAAAGTTTTTGTGCTTTTTCAGCTCCATCAGGTCATTTATATTCTTCTCTAAACTGGTTATTGTAGTTAACACTTCGTCTAACCTTTTTTCGAGGTTCTTAGCCTCCTTGCATTGGGTTAAAACATGTTCCTTTAGCTCAGAGAAATTTGTTATTATCTACCTTCTGAAGCTTGCTTCTGTCAATTCATCAAACTGTTCTCTGTCCAGTTTTGTTCCCTTGCTGGCAAGGAGTTGTGATCCCTTGGAGGAGAAGAGACGTTCTGGTGTTTGGAATTTCAGCCTTTTTGCACTGGTTTCTTCCCATCTTCATGAAATTATCTACCTTTGGTCTTTGAAGTTGGTGACCTTTGGATGGGGTCTCTGAGTGGATGTCCTTTCTGTTGATGTTGAAACTATTTCTGTTTATTAGTTTTCCTTCTAACAGTCAGGCCCCTCTGCTGCAGGTCTGCTGAAGATCCACTCCAGACCCTGCTTGCCTGGGAATCACCAGCGGGGGCTGCAGAACAGCAAAGATTGCTGCCTGGTCCTTCCTCTGGTAGCTTCGTCCCAGAGGAGCACCCACCAGATGCCAGCCAGACCTCTCCTGTATTAGGTGTCTATCAGCCCCTGCTGGGAGGTGTCTCCCAGTCAAGATACATGGGGATCAGGGAGCCACTTGAGGATGCAGTCTGTCCCTTATCAGAGCTCAAACACTGTGCTGGGAGATCCTCTGCTCTCTTCAGAGCACCAGGCAGGGATGTTTAAGTCTGTTGAAGCTGTGCCCACAACCACCCGTTTTCCCAGGTGCTCTGACACCAGAAGGTGGGGGCTTTATTTATAAGTCCCTGATGGGCTGCCTTTTTTCAGAGATGCCCTGCCCAGTAAGAAGGGAGTCTACTGACAGTCTGCCTATAGAGGCCTTGCTGAGCTGCCATGGGCTGTACCCAGTTGCTGTATAAAATTCCTGCCCATTTTGTTTACACAGGTGAGGTTATGAAGAGGGAGACCCAGGCATCTCAGATCAGCTTCCCCTTTTCATTCTTAAGACTGTAAACTGAAACCTTTTCATATGTAATTCCTGAGACTGTAGACCGAGACCCTTTTCATACGTTAAGCTATAAACCTAAGATTCTTCCACATGTAACATCTAAAGTATAAGCCTATATAAAGATGGAACCTTCCTTTGTTAGGGGAGCTTGGCTGTTAGGCAGCTATGCCACCTTGCTCCTGGCTGAGTAAACTCTCCCTCCTCCTGTATTCAGTGTCTGAGAGACCCGTTTCCCACGGCCGCTCCTGCTACAGTTTAAATGGCCTACCGGAGCCTCTGCAATGGTGGATGCCCCTCCTCCCATGAAGCTCAAATGTCCCAGTTCGAGCTCAGACAGCTGTGCTGGCTGCAAGAATTTCACTCCAGTGAATCTTAGCTTGCTGGTCTGCATGGGGCTGAGACTCACCGGGCCAGACCACTTGGCTCCCTGGCTTCAGCCCTCTTTCCAGGGCAGTCAACAGTTCTGTCTCCCTGATGTTCCAGGTGCCTCTAGGGTATGAAAAAAAAAAAAACTGCTGCAGCTAGCTCAGTGTCTTCCCAAACAGCTGCCCAGCTTTGTGCTGGAAACCCAGGGCACCGGTGGTGCAGGCACCGGGGGGAATCTCCTGGTCTGCAGGTTGTGAAGACGGTGGGAAAAGCACAGTATCTGGGCGGGAGTGCAGGGGACAGTCCCTAATGGCTTCCCTTGGCTAGGAGAGGGAGTTCCCGGCCCTTGCACTTCCAAGGTGAGGCAATGCCCCATCCTGCTTCAGCTGGCCCTCCTTGGGCTGCACCCACTGTCTAATCCGTCCCAGTGAGATGAACCAGGTACCTCAGCTGGAAATGCGGGGATCACCTGCCTTCTGCATTGACCTTGCTGGGAGCTGCACTCTGGAGCTGTTCCTATTCAGCCATATTGGAAACTCCCCAGTCTCTAGCATTCTATTCCAAACTTAAGAACCTTGAAACAGAATCTGCTTGAATATGACTAGGTCAGATGTCCATGCCTGAATCCATCATCTCTGGTCGGAGGGACAGGCTTGGGGAAGGAGGTCTTGCTGTGAAGTACCAGCTGCTTCAATTGGTCAGCTGGAGCCTGCTATAGTGAATGACATCTGAGGGCTGGAAGGAAGAACTAAACGAGGTATTAGGAACCTAGGTAGATATACTCATTATGCTGCTCATTTCCTAAGTGATTTTGGATAAATCAATAGCTATGGGCATCATCTTCTTTATTGTCATATTTCATATTATTTTCTTTGTATTAGATGATATCTGAGGTCATATCCAAATATAAAATTTTATGAATCTTTTTATATATAAAATAGAAATGTAGGATTTCTTCAAGTTTAAATGTGAACTGCTTAAAAAAATCTACAAAATGGCACTGGTGTCCTTTAGTATTTTCCAAGCTATTGAAGGATGACAGTCTGCCTGACAAAGTCCTAGAGCCCCACACCAGTGCCGATGTTCCTTAACGCCAAGGTGACTTACAAGTTGCATTTGCAAAAAGAGTGCACTTGAAGTTGACAGAACTATTCACGATTTGTTATAACTCTGGCCTTGAGAGAGATCCAAGACGGCCGACTAGCAGCAGCTCAGGACTACAGCTCCCAGTGAAGGTGCAGGGAGGGAGTGGACGCCACACTTCCAGACGAATTTTTGTTGCCCACAGACCAGGAGATTCCCAGCGGAGGAGCCCCATGGGTTGCCAGCTCAACTGTTTTGGCCGCCCGGCTGTTTTGCAGGCGTCCCGGCACAGCGGTTCTCAGTGCAGACTAAGCAGGACTGGGTACCCTTTTAGTTGGTGTTTGGAGCTCCGGGAAGGCAGAGTTGCCTATTCAGCTGATTGAAAGGGGGACTGAAGCGGGGAGCCAGACCGGGAGATTCCCGGGCAGAAAAACGCCATGAATCTCAGCGCCACTGTTTCAGCCAGCGCGGTCGCCACACGGGAGGTTGCATAGATCCCGGCGCCTTTTCGGCAGGTGACTGGGGCACCTGGGAGAGAATCGACTGTTCAATCAGGAAAAGAAAAAAAGGGGGCTCCGAGGTGGGGAGCCAGGTGTTCGGGCTCGGCTGGTCCCACCTGTAAGGCCAGCTGCCTCACAGAGGGTTAAACGGACACATCCATCTCTCTCTGCACCTGATAACTACTTCATCACCCAAGCTCGTTATCTGGCCTCACCACATGGCTTCCCCACACCCGCCTCCACATGCCAGACCCAAGCCCATATTCAGCACTGAATTATGCATCCAACCCCCAGCCCACTGTTGAAAAACCCTGCAGAAAAAATTTTTAAAGAAGCCCCATCAAACCCTGCCCAGTAGCAGTCTGCCCTGTATGCCCCTGGCAGGCCCACTTACCCAAGGTCCTGCCCACCTACCAATGGCAACTAGCTCCAGGTATTTCCTGCTTCTTAACAGCCAATAAAAGTGCCTTCACTTTGTTTCCCCAATAGCCAATCAATTGCCTTCCCTCCCCATAAAATCCCACTCCCTGAACAGCCGGGTGTGACTTCTTTGGCCCCTTCCTGGACCACAGAACCTTGCCTGGGAGCTGAATAAATTAGCTTCTCATTTTCTTATACTTGCCTCAGTTTCCCCTTTTTACCTCTGCAATAAACCTTACGCCACCCCCACAAAAAGGCAGCAATTGGAAATGCTGACTGTTGAGAGTTTCACAGCAAGCACAGCTGAACCCGGGAACATCCAGCTCTGTGGGGGAGGGGCGTCTGCCGAAGGAAAACAAAGAAACAGAAATAACATCGCCACCAACAAGCTGGACGTCCACTCAGAGACCCAATCTGAAAGTCAGCAATTACAAAGACGACAGGTGGATAAATCCACAAAGATGGGAAGAAACCAGTGCAAAAAGGCTGAAAACATCCGAAATCAGAATGCCCCTCCTCCTTCACGGGATCGCAGCTCCTCATCAGCAAGGGAACAAGGCCTGATGGAGAATGAGTGTGATGAATTGTCAGAATCAGGCCTCAGAAGGTAGATAATAAGAAACTTCTGTGAGCTAAAAGAGCATGTTCTAACCCAATGCAAAGAAACTAAGAACCTTGAAAAAAGGTATGATGAAATGCTAACGAGAATAGACAATTTAGAGAGGAAAATAAGTGAAATAATGGAGCTGAAAAACACAATACGAGAACTTCGCGAAGTATGCACAAGTTTTAACAG
>NW_016107668.1:702117-703447 GCF_001604975.1 Cebus imitator
TCAGACCTGGACCAAGCAAACCTAATAGACATTTCCAGAACTCTCCACCCCAAATCCACAGAATATACATTCTTCTCAGCACCACATCACACCTACTCTAAAAGTGACTACATAATTGGAAGTAAATCACTCCTCAGTAACTGCATAGCATTTCACAGGTTTAAGCGAAATATTGGTTGGCTGCTTGTTTTTTTCCTCCCTTATTCCTTCCTGTCTCCATTGTTAAGCACAATTATTGGCATAAAAGAGGTTTTCAATACCCATTTTTAGACTGCATTCTAGCCTGGGCAATAAAGCAAGACTCCCGTTCTCTCTCCCTCTTTCTCTTCCTCTTTCTTTCTCTTTTTCATTCTTTTTTTCTTTCTTTCTCTCTTTCTTGCTTTTTCTTTCTTTCTTTCATTTTTGCCTTTAAAAAAAAAAGTGAGGATTGGGGGCAGGCACGGTGGCTCATACCTAAAAAAAAATAAAATAACTCTGGCCTTTACTGGCAAGTTAATCTTTCTTTTCAAGCAAGGCAATCCCACCCTCTCTCTGCTTAACCAAACAAGGGCTTGAAAACAACCACAGGTAACAGAGGCCGTAGTTGAAGTTTCATCTAGAAACATAATGAATAGAGAAAGGTTGATTGGTGTCCAAAAAAGTTGCCCTTACTTTAGGGGAATCTATCACCTCATTCATGTATTCATTTATTTAACAGATTCATTGGAAGCTTGCTATGTGTCAGGTACTGTTCTAGATGCTGCGGATACAGTAGAGGACAAGACAAATTCCTAAGCTCTTGGTGCTTATGTGTTAATTAAGAAGATAAATAGGAAGTTCTAGCCAGAGAAGACAGGCAAGAGAAAGAAAGAAAAGGCATCCAAATAAAAAAGAAGTGGCCGAATTAGCTCTTTTCTTTAGTGATATGATTCTATACATAGAAAACCTTAAGATTTCACCAAAAGCCTCCTGGAACTGATAAACAACCTCGGTAAAGTTTCAGGATACAAAATCAAGTACAACAATTAATAGCATTTATATATACCAATAATGTTCAAGCTGAGAGTCAAATCAAGAAGAACACAATTTCATTCACAATAGCAAAAAGAAAATGAATAGGAATACATCTACCCAAGAAGGTCAAAGATCTCTACAAGGAGAACTACAAAACACTGCTGAAATAAATTATAGATGACTCAAACTAATTGAAAAATATTCCATGCTCATGGATTGAAAGAATCAATATCGTTATAATGGCTATACTGTCCAAAGCAATCTATAGATTCAACATTATTCTTATCAAACTACAAACACCATTTTCTACAGAATTAGAAAAAAAAACCTTGGGAGG
>NW_016107668.1:703602-710129 GCF_001604975.1 Cebus imitator
AAAAAAAAAAAAAAAAAAGAAAAGAAAAGAAAAAACAAACTATTTTAAAATTCATATGGAATCAAAAAAGAGCCCAAATAATCAAAGCAATCCTAAGCAAAAAGAAAAAAGCTGGAGGCATCACATTATTCAACCTCAGACTATATCATAATGCCACAGTAAGCAAAACAGCATGGTACTGGTACAAAAAACAGACACATAGACCAATGGAATAGAATAGGGAACCTGGAAATAAAGCCATACACCTAGAGTCAGCTGATCTTTGGCAAACTTGACAAAAATAAGCAATAGGAAAAGGACTCCCCATTCAATAAACAGTGCTGGGATACCTGGCTGGCCATATTCAGAGGAATGAAACTGGACCCCTATCTATCAACATATGCAAAAGTTAACTCAAGGTGGATTCAGGATTAAATGTCAGACCTCCCACTATAAGAATCCTTGAAGAAGATGCTGGTGAGGTTGTGGAGAAAAAGGAATGCTTTTACACTGTTGGTGGAGGTACAAGTTAGTGCAAGCATTCTGCAAGACAGTGTAGTGATTCCTTAAAGACCTACAGGCAGAAACTTGACCCAGCAATCCCCTAGTCAGAGGCTACGCTGGGTATTAGTAATTCAGGTAGTCAACATGGACTGTTAATAAGGCGCCCTGACAGAAAAGACAACCCCTGTTCCAAAGATTGGTGGTGAGCAGGAAGACCACCCTTTTGCAATTTCTCAGCATCCTGTGGAAAGCAAATAACTGGATTTACCAATGCATCCAGGTTCGTCAGGCACTGGAGAAACATTAAAAGTTTACTTTAGAAATGGAGAAGGAAGTTTGTATCGCAAGAAAAATCAAATTTCACCCTAAGCCTGATGTTGGCATCAGATGGGAAGAATTGCCTTCATAATAAGGACTTTCAAATGATAAATGGAAAATTGTACAGTAAACTTTAATAAACATTCAATATAGTCACGAAAGATTAAAAAATTTAGAAAAACACATATCCTAATGTATATATCTTGGTCAGCTTCTCTTCAAGCTTATTTAATTGTTTCTATTGTTTAATTTCATTTTTGTTTCAGTTTCCATTTAGTAGGAGAAGATCCACCAGGCAAAATTGCAACTTTAGTAATTTAAGATCTTCCTGAAGTCAGCTGAAGATCAATGAAATAAATGACTATTATGTTTTCTGGAGAATAACTGGGCAAATGAGCACATCCTGTTCTAAACAGTATGAATGGACTGAGGCAAACGGGCACCTTTGTTTCACTGGGCTAGGGCAATCACTCAAAATATTATTATGTAGCAATTTATTTTCAAAGAATTCATCAGAGACTATAAAGTAAACAAAAACCAAAAGAACAAAATGAATATATCTCAAGGGTAAGTGTTTGTCTAGAAAGGCAATTTATTAGGAGTCTGGCGTGATTTTAAAAAGTCTGTTTCTTGGATTTCTTTATATTTTTATAATAATCATATGTTGCAAACTCTGTCAACCATTAATCTTCCCAAATATACCGAAGGTCTGAAAGCCTCAGTTTTTAGACTCACCCCCCAATATTTACCATATTAAGGCAATTTATATATTTAATAAGGTCTTGCTGTGCATAGGGTATGTAATATTGTAAAGATAAAGTCATAAATATAGATAAATGTCATTCTACAAAATAAAGACAACACAAAGAGAATAAAATGCCATAGCTGAAAAAAATCTTTGGCATATGTATAATCAATAAAGGATTAGAAACCAGGCTGGGCACGCTGGCACAGGCCCATAATCCCAGTACTTTGAGAGGCCAAGGCTGGTGGATTGCTTAAGCTCAGGAGTTCGAGACTAGCCTGGGCAACATGGCAAAACCTCATCTCAACAAAAAATACAAAAATTAGCCAGGTGTGGTGATGGCGTCTGTAGTCTCAGCTACTCAGGGGCTGAGGTGGGAGCATGGCTAGATCCCAGGAAGTCGAGGCTGCAGTGAGCCATGATCGCACTGCTGCACTCCAGCCCAGGTGACAGAGTGAGACCCTGCCTAAAAAAAAAAATAGAAACCAAGAAAAGATTAAAATTACTCGTGTGTATACATACGTACGAGCCCAAAGTGCTGGGATTGCGGGCGTGAGCCGCGGCGCACAGCCAAGTCATTCTTTTTATCTTTGTAATTAATAAGTGTCTTGTGGGGAGATACTTTAATACTTTGTGAATATTCTGTTTATAAGATCATCATACTTTCACTGATTTTAGCATCCATGAATTATGCTTGCCTGAAATAATTGTCACTGTGGTGTTTGCCAAATGGTAATAATCCATTTTTCATTATTATTCTACTTGTATTAGTTAGAATTCAACTGTAAGAAAGACCTTTCCCTTCTCCCCCATTTATTCAATTTTTTATTTATATTGGCAAGGACTCATGTGTATTTGCTTTATTCTATGGGCTATAGCCCATTATTGTCACCATTTAATTTGTTGCACAAATGGTCCTAGATTTGGCCAATGGAAGGTCCTTAAAGTTGTGTCTTGTGCCCTTTGGCATATTCCCGTTATTATGTAAGCACTTTCTTATTTTCCGGCACCACAAGATGTTCTATGCTTCTCCTCCTACTTCCCCTGTCATAGCCCTGGAATCCACCGTGTGTCCAGAGAGCCCCAGGTCCCTTCACTGAAGAACGGTATTTAGAAACCCAGACGTAGGCACGAACTGTGCCTGACAACCTTCCATGCACTGGCATCTGGGAATTTCCCAGATCTCTGCCTGCACCGATTATCGTGATTTTCCTACACTATTAATTTGCATCTTATTTTCTGTTTACTGCTGCAGGTCCTCTGTTTATATTAAAGCCCAATGAGAAGTTCTAACTGGTATTAAATTCAGTGCATGGGCTTATTTTGTTGAGTCACTCACATTTTTTAAGTGTTAGATTTCACCTGAAACGAATCCCGACTTCTCTTGGAAATCAAGCGTTCACCTGAGCATCGTGCTTCAGCACACGGACTCTGGATCTGAACTTAGGTGTGAATCCTAGTTGTGCCTCTCACTGGCCACGGGACCTCAGACAAGTTACTGAACCTCACTCCATGCCTCAGTTCCCCATCTGCTAAGTGGGCATAATACTAGTATACTAACCACAGGATTGTTCTGGGATTAAATTAATTTACAGCATGTGTTGGAAGTGGGGCCTAGAACATGAGAATAATATAGGTGTTGGTTTTGTCATTAGTAGCAGCACAAGGCCTGCAGTCCACACTGCAAGAATCAGCCACACCTAAATAACAGCTGCTGAGTGTGTCCAAATGGCCAGGTGGGCTAAGGCACCAGACTGGAGCTTTCCCTTCCTGCCCTCGGGGTTTCTGGTCTCCACAGGGAGGCGTGAGTAAATACCAGTGGCTGCCCTCACATACCTCAAGCATTTGCCCATAGTCCCCACCACCCCTTAGTGTATGACCTGTAGTGAGGATGAGTGTCATCAGCATTTACCTATGATCTTATCTACTCGGCCCTGGAAGTCATTTGAATATGTACCCTTGCTCTAATTGGAAAGGCCTATTATCAAGCAAATCATACAACTCGATGAACTTGGCTCAGGTTTTTAAAACTATGACACTTTGAAGGTTTCCTTCCATTTCACCAACTACCTCCAAGCATTGTTTGAGGTTAGCAGCAACTCAGAAAAGAGATATGCCTCCTTCTCTTTTGATCATTCTATGTCAAGTGCTAAAAAACTTATCCGAATGTGTTTAATGCCTTACAGATCTTAACCTCCTTTTTCTTGATGAAAGTAGCCCCATCCAAAGCGGCCCCACTTCCAGGGTGTGAAACATGATGCCAGAGCTGACTGGCTTATTCTAGTACATATTTCTAAGAAAGCACAAATCTTCCCATTCGTCTCCATTTTCTTTTACTATCTTTTTTTAAGACTGAGTCTTGCCCTATCAAGGCTGGAATGCAGTGGAGTGCTCTCGGATCACTGCAACCTGTCTCCTGGGTTCAAGCGATTCTCCTACCTCTGCCTCCTGAGTAGCTGGGATTACAGGCATGTGCCACAATGCCCAGCTAATGTTTGTATTTTTAGCAGAGACGGGGTTTCACCATGTTGGCCAGGCTGATCTTGACCTCTTGACCTCAAGTGATCCGCCTGCCTCGGCCTCCCGAAGTGCCAGGAATACAGGTGTGAGCCACTGCGCTGGGTTACTCTCCATTTTCATAGCTCTCAAGTAGCACACTCAACCTGTCTCTGTCTTCTTCTCTAACTCAGTACACAAAACACACACATGCACATGTGTGTGCGCAATTTTATAGAGACAGATGGCATCCTGTTCACTTAAGAAAAAAAAGAGTTTGAATTGTTGAAAGCTAGTGAATATGCAGAACTCAGATAAATATAACCTATTCAGAAGCAGGGAGTGCGATGCTGAAATGAAACTAAACTAATTCCTATTTTTTCCTACTACCAAGTCTCTCTACCTCCATTTCCTGACACTGCTGGTAATGTGATCCAATAGCAGATATTGGTTGTTCATGCTTATTCTCAGCTTCTGCAATCATTTTGGAACAGTACTCTAATTTGCCCTTAGAGTACTATTTCTACCCTGGTACACAGAGTATGAAATGACTATCAGTCAGGTGTCACCCTCTCCTAGCCAAGGAGGACATGATCCAAGATAAGTCCAATTAGCAGCCTCTCCTAGGAATCAGAATTTCAAATCAAGTGAAAAGGGATGGGACAGTTTCAGACAATTAATTTTGGTGATGGCTCCTTGAAGAGAATTCCGTGACATCTGGACATGGAGCTCACTAATATTAGTAATTTAACCTCCCTCAGCTTTAAGTTCCTTATCTGTAAAATAAGCATAATAATTAAAATGGACAGAAAAGATGTTGAAATTAGATAAAATATGTAAGTAAAATACTCATCACTGTGTCTCAAAAGAGAGCTGTAGCTCAATAAAGCAGAGGAATAATAATTACCACCATTTAGGATGAACACCATGGTTTCAGGCTAGATTTCGTGTTGAATGTAATAAAAATAGCTGACTATATTTTCCTTCAGAATTGCCAGAAAGGCAATTCTGGCACAAATTCTCCTGGCACATAGCCCAGGAAGTCACAACTCCCCATTCTACAGGAAGATCTTACACCCTCTTGCTATGACGAGGGGGCACAGGCATTTCCATTTCATTCAGCCTGCGCCGTCACTTTTTCCAAGCTTCCAAGAACCTCCCTAGCAGTGAGTCTGCGCCATCTTCTGGGGTCCTTGTCAGGATATTAAATCTCATATCCCAAGAGAGTGGCCCCAAGTCAACACATGCTTCTTCATCCAGTATTCAACTGCAGACCTTGAACCTTCCCTAGCTCCTTTCAGTGTAGGTAGACTAATTCTTTCAGCTTCTCTGGGACATGGTCTCTTCCTTTTTTTTTTTTTTTTTTTTTTTTTTTTTTTTTTTTTTTTTTTTTTTTTTTTTTTTTTTTTTTTTTTTTTTTTTGAGACTAAGTCTTGCTCTGTTGCCCAGGCTGTAGTACAATGGCACAATCTTGGCTCACTGCAACCTCTGCCTCCTGGGTTCAAGCAATTCCCTGCCTCAGCCTCCCAAGTAGCAGAGATTACAGACACCCGCCACCATGCCCAGCTAATTTTTGTATTTTTGTAGAGATAGGGTTTCACCATCTTGGCCAGCCTGGTCTCGAACTCCTGACCTCATGATCCACACACCTTGGCCTCCCAAAGTGCTGGGATTACAGGCGTGAGCCACCATGCCCGGCCCATGGTCTCTTTTTTTCCAGCTTATTACTGCGCGGGCTATACTGAGACTTAGTTATCAGCCTCACAGCCAGGAAAGGTAATACAGATCCTGAGGGAGCCTGTGTGGCCTGTGTCTTCCCACAGTGGGAACAGGAGGTGAGAGTACCAGCTCTTAATAAAGAGAAACGGGTGCCTCTGAAGGGTCTGGGGGTACAGCTCTCCAATGCAACGGGCAGCTCCAGAATAGAAATTCCCCATTAGGGCTCTTACAATCCACTTTATATGTTTCAATATAGAAGCAAATAGTTTAAATTAGTTACTGCCAGGAAAAAAATGAGTAAAAAAAGCATGTTTTATGGTAAACGAATAAGATGCTATTGCAATGAATGGATTAATTTTGACAACATCAGATTGACGCAAGCTACTACCAAGTATCAGTTTCAGCTTCTTGTCAATTTTCTCTTCCTTCTTGGAGTAACGATATTTTGGAAATTCCAGAGTCTCAAAAATATGTGAACAGGCCAGGCACGGTGGCGCTCATGCCTGTAATCCCAGCACTTTGGGAGGCCGAGGTGGATGGATCACAAGGTAAGAAGATCAAGACCATCCTGGCCAGTGTGGTGAAACCCTGTCTCTACTAAAACACAAAAAAATTAGGCAGGCTTGGTGGCGGGTGCCTGTGATCCCAGCTACTCGGTAGGCTGAGGCAGGAGAATCACTTGAACCTGGGAGGCAGAGTTCGTAGTGAGCCAAGATCGTGCCGTTGTACTCCAGCCTGGCGACAGAGCGAGATTCCATCTCAAAAA
>NW_016107668.1:710664-714832 GCF_001604975.1 Cebus imitator
CCCGCCTCGGCCTCCCAAAGTGCTGGGATTACAGGCTTGAGCCACCGCGCCCGGCCCAAACTTCACTTTTTATTGAAACAATGCTATTGTTTTCAGTGAAAACATTCACAATTTATCATGTACCATCCTTTTAAACATATCACACAAAGAGAAGTGGTTTTGAGATGAGACGTTCCCAAGGGAAGCAGGCGGGTCCGAGGGTAGTGAGCTACACCAATTGTTCGCTCATAGCTATGGATGGAACTCCTGTTTCCACTTCCCTGCTTCTCGCCATTGCATTTAACTAGTCTAAACACGTAACAGAAGCAGTGTTCACTAATTGAAGAGATAAGCACTCCCAAAGTCTTACATGTGATTGATTTGGCCCCGTTTATTATTATTTTTTTTAAGTTACGACTCTGTTCACTAACAACTCATTTATCTTATTGAAATATTTTTGTTTGTACTTTGCAAATAAACATTTCACAAATATTCTCATTGCAAACAGTAGTAAACAAAAATCAATGAAAAACTAGATCAATATTTGTCTTCAATGTAACATACTTGAATACGCTTTTAAGCATTTGAAAATGTGTTCTTCAATAGTAGAGTTCAAAAAAGTCAATTGTTTCAGTTCGAATACCAAGTTTTGAGGCAAAACATGTTTTGGCCAAATCTGTAGTTCCAAATCTTTATCAAATCTCCTCCTTGTCAGTAGCTTCGTTACCCAAAAGTATTCCAAAACAGATTTTAAAGGTGGCTTTAATTATATTATCTTTTGTTTAAATTATTGTATGGGTTTTCTTTTTCAGATTGCAAATTTTTAGTGACTTTCTTTCTTAATTTGTGGGTTGGTTTTTACAAGCCACTGGAAGAGAGGGTTCTTTTAAGTAGTTACTCAAAGTTTGTCCCCATAAATCATAGTAAGGTTTAAGCTATTTTGTACATCCTCAATAAGACTCATGCTTAGAGAAATGTCCATGGAAGGTGCATCTACTGCTCATCCACATTTCCTTACACACTTGCAGCTACATAAACACATGTAAGTATTCTGGGCTGGGAAAGGAAATACATCAGCCATCTCCAAGTCAGAGCATTTAACAGCCAGCACGTGATCTTCCAGATACGAAAGCTGTATTGCGATGAGTCACAGTGTGAAAGCAGACTTGACGCCCGAGGATCTGTTTGGAAGGAGCTGTCCTGCAAAATCTATGGATCTATAATCTATAATCAGCCAGGCATGTGAGAAACAAGCCATTGCATTCAGCCACTGAGATTCCGATGTGAACGTGCTACCACCCATACCCAGAATCTGAGAATGTTCTCCATTTCTTCACTGACCACCGCCTCCTACTGCTCAATCTGCTGTAGCTGGAGGAATGCTAACTTTTCTTCTGGGAGGCTTAATGAGGAAGTCTTCAGGGACACTTCCGCTTGTTCACAACCTTTGATCATTTCGCTTATTTTATGATGAGCATTTTATATATTCATGGGTTTTAAGCTTATGTGCCAAAATTTTTATTTATGAATATATAAAATGTTCCTATAATTAAGACCATCAATGGGTGGTCTTAATTGAAGATGTAATTTAAAATGTGTAATATTTTAAGATGACAAAAAGAAACATTACAATAGCTCTTAAAATGGAACTTCAGGTATATTTGTATTACGAGAAAACTCACTGGCACAGGAAGTAAAACTAAGCAGAGCTTCATATATATAAACAAAAGATTTGGTTATAGAAATTATGTTAGTAAGTTATACAGATTTGTGAGAATCCTTTTCCATAATCAAAATTATAAGTAAATACACAAACAATTTCAGAAGAAAGAGGCAACCTCATTCTTCAAAATAATGGCAATGTAAGCCTCTAGAGGATAATGAGAAATTGCATGTCTGCTGCACGCACTGCTTTGGAGGGAGTGGACAGTGAGCAGGAAACTGCATTTGCATAATCTAGGCTCACAGCAATCATGTACCCAATCGTGTATAGTGGGGGGTGGGAAATAAACCAATGACATAAAAGTCAAAACTTCTTAGTAATTCTTGGTTTGTAACAATATAAAAACATACAAAAATTGAATAAATACAAAATATAAAAGCAAACGATAACTGCTGCTTTTGCTTGTGCATTTATACGACAAATGTTTTAAGAAAAAAAATAATCCAGCCAGGCATGGTGGCTCACGCCTGAAATCCCGGCACTTTGGGTCGCCAAAGAAGGTAGATCACTTCAGCCCAGGAGTTCAAGACCAGCCTAGGCCACATTGTGAAACCTCATCTCTACAAAAAAATACAAAAGTTGGCCAGGGGTGGTAGCATACACCTGTGGTCCCAGCTACTCGGGAGGCTGATATGGGAAGATCACCCGAGTCCGGGGAGGTTAAGGCTGCAGTGAGCAGAGATTGTACCACTGCATTCCAGCCTGGGCAATGGAGTGAGGCTGTCCCCCCACCACACACACACTCAAATCCACGACTTTCCTCTAAAATCTTAACATAGATTTCAGAAAGATGAGACTTGTGAATTCTTTGGTTTTAATTACCCCCAGCACACTAATATGTATAATACCACAGCTAAAATTACCCCAATTTGAGAAGCATCACTTCCGTTTCTCTGAAAATTATGCTTGAATCATACTAGGATACCTGAACACTTTGAATTTTGATTGACTGCACAGATTTTCATCCGTACTTTCACTGGGTGATATTTCCTTTTTTTTTTTTTTGAGACAGAGTCTCACTCTGTCACCCAGGCTGGAGTACAGTGGTGCAATCTCAGCTCACTGCAACCTCCGCCTCCCAGGTTCAAGCGATTCTCCTGCCTCAGCCTCCTGAGTAGCTGGGATTACAGGCGCGTGCCACCACGCCCAGCTAATTTTTGTATTTTTTTAGTAGAGACAGGGTTTCAACATTTTGGCCAGGCTGGTCTCAAACTCCTGACCTTGTGATCCACCCGCCTCGGCCTCCCAAAGTGCTGGGATTACAGGTGTAAGCCACCGCACCCGGCCGATATTTCATTTTGATGCCATCAATTTACATTAAGGGAGTAACATGAAACACATATATCACTCACTACTGGAGCTATTTTTGGTACCTCGTTGAAAGCATTGTATACAATTTCATATAATGTCCCCTTTATGCAATTCAAAGAAATGAATGTCCTTCCTATCTCAGTCCAGAAAAAAAAAAACCAACTTTCCCTTTCCCAGGAGACTGGTTTGTTTCTTAAGCTATGACACAGCATCTTATAATTTGATCTCCGTGGTGGGTATCCTGCCAAGATGGCCCCCAATGATCCTTGCCTCCTGATATTCACATTCTTGTTTAACTGATTTCCGCAATGTACCAGAGATGGTCTGTGTGACCAAAAGATTACTATGGAAATGTTAATGTGTCATTTCCTGGACTACATCCTAAAAGGCAATGTAGCTTCCTCTCTATCTTTCTTAAGTCACTCACTCTGGGTAAATCCAGCTAGCCATGTTATACAGACACCGAGGCAGCCCTGTTCAGAGGCACAGGAAGGACCTGCTGTTTCCTACCAATAGCCAGCCCAGCAGGGGGCCAAAGCCAGGAGCCTCAGCCAACGGCCACATGATGAGTTATCTTGGAAGTGGATCCTTCAGCGCGTCAAGCCTGCAAATAACCGCAGCCCTTGTTGATATCTTAACTGCAGCCTCATGAAAACTTCTGAGCCAGAATCACCCAGCTAAGTCACTCCTAGGTTCCTGATCCTCCGAGACAGTGTTTGTTGTTTTAAGCAGCTAAGATTTGAGGTAATCTGTTACATGGTAATAGATAATTTATCCATCATCTTCCCTTTTTTTCTGGCTATTAGGGACCCTAGATTCAAATATGAAACTCACTTCTAAGATCTATATAGGAAACCCATCATGTTTTTTATCCTAGTATTTTTTGCTTTATTTCCTCTTTTAAAATTTTAATTCCATCTTCTGTTTATTTAACTTTACTGCAATATGCCATAAGCCACTTCAAATAGTTTTGGGAGATGAGGCAAAGCATTTTTATGACAAGATATAACCAGAGGAAGATAATAGAATAGAAGCAAAGAGGCCGGGCGCGGTGGCTCACGCCTGTAATCCCAGCACTTTGGGAGGCCGAGGCGGGTGGATCACGAGGTCAAGAGATCGAGACCATCCTGGTCAACATGGTGAAACCCCGTCTCT
>NW_016107668.1:715058-732284 GCF_001604975.1 Cebus imitator
AAAGAAACAAACATTGCATGTTATATCTGAGTTTGAAGCTTTCTTCACCATGGAGGAAACCACGGTTTTATTTGAAACTTTTAAACATAAGTTCTAGATAGAAAAAAATAAAAATATTCAACAAAATTATAAGTGATTAGAAATGAAGGATATATATTTTTATCTTCTAAGTAGTGATTCCCAATCACCAGTCCATATATTTTCACCAGTCTGCCAGAAGACAAGAAAAAGAACACTGCATTCAATTTTCTATTAAATTTATTCAGCTTACATATGACTGTGTATGCTGAGATTTGTGTTCCTCCTAATTTGCATGTGCCTTCTTTCATAATATGACTATAGCAGTGAATGGTGGCTGCTGTGTTTGATGTTCTCAGTCACACAATTACCCCACCCCCTCTCCACAGCATTTATGTGGTTTTGTTTGGTTTTGTCTTAGCGTTTACTGGGCATGAAACTATTAAGTGCAGAAACCCCTGTTCCTAGAGAAGTACTAAAAGATGGTGGGGAGGTGGCAGAATAATATTTGAAGGCGAAGAAGCACACCTTCCATATACTCTGTTTTCACAACGCTAACTACAGTAGCGAAAGTTCAACTGCCTGTATCTCAGGTCCTCCCTTCCCCGATCTGGCTGAGCGTCATTATTCTAGAGCAGTCAGGTACCTACCTTTGAACCTTGGGCCCTGTGGAGATAATATGGGAGATCACCCAATCCTTTAACACACTAAAATTACCTGTAGTCTGAAGACCATCTCCAGATGATACATGCACTACGTTTCAAATGGGTCAAGATGCTAGGTACAGTTAATCAAATTCCATTAAAAGTGGGCTAACTTCATGGCAATTTTTATATATTGTGTCTTCTCCTGATTACTAAATACAAAAATATAATTACTATAAGTAGGCATTTTCTTAAAATTTTTCATGCTTTTAAAAAGGGGCGCTTGAGACAGTGGGGAACAATTAGTGCTATATAAATGCTTTTAAATAGATAGATTATAGAAGCCCCGAAGAAGAAAACTGAAAAGAAAGCATAACTAAATGGTTGAATATTTTTCCCCATAATACAAGCTCCTGGGAAGGGGTTTCAGCAGTGACAGATTCTCAACCTGACACATAACTCTTTAATTTTCTTAATAAGATTAAGTGGTTCCTTGCTGCTATCTCCAAATGAAATTTAGCTGCCTCACTTTTAAAGGCGAAATTCTTTCTTGTTCAGATTATCCAAATAATTTGTTCATTATGTCTAACATCCTATTTATGAGAAAATAAAACCAATTTCCCTAACGACTCTAGAAATTTACTAATTGCTTCATATAACAGCGCTCCAGTATCCACAAGTAAGGTAAGAAGATGGTCACAGGCTACAACTTCTCAGTGAGGAGTCAGTATATTCAATATCTCCTGTGGTGTTTTGAATATTTAAACATGCCTACAGTACTTTACTTTCCATGTCATTTTATCTCACCTGTGCTTTGCATTTCCCTGTGATAAACTATCTATTATCAACTTACATCTTTTCCAATAATGGATATTGTATCATTTGAGTAACAGAAACACATGTTCAGAATCAATCGACCCAGTTTTTAACTTGGGGAGGATGAGAGATACACCTGAAACAATTCTACCTTTTAGCAGAGCAGACGGACCTAAGAAAAAGGCCACGAGTTACCCGTTCTCGCTTCGCCAACAACTCTTCACAGCTGTTTTCCTCCCTTTTCAGGGATTGTTTTCTAGGTTTGCTTTCCCCTCAAATCTGGAGAATAAGTAAAGCCCTGCAAACTAAATGGCGTGGGGGGGCGGGGAAAGCTACATCTTAGAGATGGAAAGGAAAACGAAAACAGAATCACACCTAAACCCAATGCTTGAATGTATAAAACCAGAAAACGAGGCCCCAGGTGGCCACCTATGTGCGTGGACTAAGGTCAGACCACTATTTACAGCAGCAGCCAGGATTGGAATTCAGCCTCCCCAGTGCCACCCTAGAGTTTCTCCTACGTAGGAATTCATGACGTTAATATACACGTGGATGGAGAATTGACGGGGAGAATGAAGTATTCTTTTTTTCTTTTCTTAAGAAACAGGGTCATGGCCGGGCACGGCGGCTCATGCCTGTAATCCCAGCACTTTGGGAGGCCAAGGCGGGTGGATCACGAGGTCAAGAGATCGAGACCATCCTGGTCAACATGGTGAAACCTCGTCTCTACTAAAAATACAAAAATTAGCCAGGCGTTTGGCATGTGCCTATAGTCCCAGCTACTTGGGAGGTGGAAGAATCACTTGAACCCGGGAGGCAGAGGTTGCAGGGAGGCAGAGGTTGCAGTGAGCCGAGACTGCACCACTGTGCTCCAGCCTGGCAGCAGAGCAAGACTCCGTCTCAAAAAAAAAAAAAAAAGAAAGAAAAAAGAAACAGGGTCTCACTTTGTTGCCCAGACTAGAATGCAGTGGTGCAATAAGAACTCACCGTAGCCTCAACTTCCTGGTTTCAAGCAATCCTCCTGTCTCAGCCTCCCTAGTAGCTAGGACTATAGGGATGCACCACCAGGCCTGGTTAATTTTTTTTTTTTTTAATGTTTTTTTGGTAGAGATAGGGTCTCACTATGTTGCCCAGGGTGATCTGAATCTCCTGGCCCCAAGCAATCTTCTCGCCTAAGCCTCCCAAAGCACTGAGACTCTACAGGCCTGAGCCACCATGCCCAACCAAGATGAAATATTCTAATAAGGCATTCCGATTCGAATTTGATGACTCTCCGAGGAAATTCTAAGACGCCCTATGTCTAGAAGGAAGTCCTTCATCTGGAGTCTCTTCCATCACAGCAAATGCTGGTTTCAAAAACAATTTAGTTTTACAGTTGCTTTGAAAAGCCGAGTAACGTTGGCCAGACCCAGTGGTTCACACCTGTAATCCCAGCACTTTGGGAGGCTGAGGCAGGTGGATCACCAGGTCAGGAGTTTGAGACCAACCTGGCCAATATGGTACAACCCCATCTCTACTAAAAATACAAAAATTAGCTGGGCGTGGTGGTGGGCGCCTGTAGTCCCAGCTACTCTGGAGGCTGTGGCAGGAGAATCGCTTGAACTCAGGAGGCAGAGGCTGCAGTGAGTTGAGATCGTGCCATTGGACTCCATCCTGGGCCACAGAGCGAAACTCCATATCAAAAAAATAAAAGAAAGAAAAGTGTAGTAATGTTGTCATGGCACAGCTACCCAGTCAACATTTTATTTAGGGCCACAAGTTTTCTAAAAGTGAAATAAAAATAAAAAACCAAAACATTTCCCATTTCACAGAATGCAAAAAGAAAGGGGAGAGGGGAGGGAAAGAGAGAGAAAATGACATTATAATAGATATATAACAGTCGTCTTGGTCTATCCAGGCTGCTTCAACAAAATACCTTAGACCGGGTAAGTTATAATAAAAATAATTTATTGCTCACAGTTCTGGAGGCTGGGAAGACTAAGATCAAGGTGCCAGCAGATCTGTTGTCTGGTGATGGCTTCTTCCTCACAATGGTACCTTTTATGTGTCCTCATGTGGTGGAAGAAGCAAACAAGCTCCCTCGGGCCTCTTTTATAACGGCACCAATCACATTCTTGATGGTGAGGCTTTGCCTTCCTGACCTCATCACCTCCTAGAGGCCCAACCTTAATATTTTTGCACTGGGGATTAATTTCAACATATGAATCTGAGGGGAACACAGATATTCAGACCACAGCAACAGTGAAGCCAATGAACAAATTAAATGATATTTTCTGACCTTCGTTTACTTAGAGTTGTTTTAATTATCAATAAATAATACTACCTACCTCATCTTTACATTTTAAAAATCATTAATTATTAATCATCAAAAGATTAACGAACTATGAGCAGATGAAGTCCAGGAATTGAGGACACGGTGATATTGAACAGAAAGTGTTTCAAATTGTACCCCATCCTATTTCATTACCTTAGAATCTATTAAATTTTAAAAATTATATTAATTACCTTTACTGGACCTATTCTCTCTTGAATTCTATACAGGTTTTTCATTTAGCTTTAATGCATAGAATCTAATCTCTAAAATTATCACTATACACTATTAAATAATACCATCATAATGATGGCACTCTCCAACTTTTTATTGAAATTTTGATTATGGCTTAAATGTTTAAATGAATTATGAAGGGCAGTACTCAAAAACAAACAGAATATCATTTTAGTTAACAAAAACACCTGCCGGGCGCAGTGACTCAAGCCTGTAATCCCAGCACTTTGGGAGGCTGAGGCGGGTGGATCACAAGGTCAAGAGATCGAGACCATCCTGGTCAACATGGTGAAACCCTGTCTCTACTAAAAATACAAAACATTAGCTGGGCATGGTGGCGCGTGCCTGTAATCCCAGCTACTCAGGAGGCTGAGGCAGGAGAATTGCCTGAACCCAGGAGGCGGAGGTTCCAGGTGAGCCAAGATCGCGCCATTGCACTCCAGCCTGGGTAACAAGAGCGAAACTTCGTCTCAAAAAAAAAAAACAAAAAAAAACAAAAAAAAATTGCAACATCAACTTCATGACACTAGATGGCAGCACACAATGAGAAGGGCCAAATACATCCAGGGAAACGCATGGTTATCACATAAATATTGAAACACTAGAGCGAGTAAAAGCAATCGTAATATTTAGAAAAGAGAAATAAAACTTCAACTTGACTGACACCTGAACATTTTCAAGATTTGTCATTAATTTCTTCTTTATTCAGTAAACACTGATAGATTATTAAACAAATGCATTGACAGATTAAGCAACAAATACATTAATAAATAAACGTTGATAGATTAAACAAAGACTATAATGAAGTACCATGAGAGCATTTCCTCTGTCAATTTTATATTTCTCAGATAGCAAGTACAGACCTAATTTGTTGCTTTTGTACAGACAAAAGCTGTATTTTTGTCTTTGAAGACTCCATGTTTACCACACACCTTTGATACATAGCAGTTCCCAGCTACTCGCTAGTCTCCAATCATAACAATGCCCTCTCATACATCTGTGTTTTGCATATGCTATTTCCCGCATGTGGAATGATGCCCAGCCCCTATGCACACAAACACACACACCATCCCTTTCAAGTTCCTTTTTGCCAAGCCTTCAGTGACCGTCATAAGCATATCAGGGTTCCCGAAATATCCTGAAAATGCCTGTATTAGTGATAGCTCTGCGTTATATCATATTTGACTGCCTCCTCCACTACACATTTCACATGTCACACTTTGGTATAGCAACCACCTAGCGATGTCTGTTACAAGGTAGGCTTTCTGTAAACTTTTGTTCAGTGATTTAGGCGTGTTACAGAAAAATCAAGCTTCTATGTTTGAGGTCTGATTATGACTCATAGATGTAGGTAGCAGTATCTTATAATTTGTTGTGGTCACATATTAAGACTTATTAAACTGGCCAATAAAGGCTGGGTACAGTGGCTCATGCCTATTATCCCAGCACTTCAGGAGACCAAGGCAGGAGGATCACTTGAACCCATGAGGTCAAAGCTGCAATAACTGGAATCACTGGTGTGATTACAGTTGGGTTCATTCCAGCCTGGAGTGACAGGGCAAGAATCCTTCTTGAAAACAAAAACGAAAACAAAACAAAACCAAAAAAAAGAAATAAACTTGTCAGTAAGTCAGAAGCCCTTCCAAGACAGATCCAAAGTTCATGATAACTCATTGGTCTGTAATGCTAATACTATAGAGAAGTATTAAAGTGTAGGCGAAGCAAAAAAAAAGAGACAGAAGTAGTATAAGGAGGAGAATAGTGGGAAGAAGAGAAGTTAGAAGGAGAAGAAGAAAAAAAACGAAGGCTAACAATGTTCCATGCACGATGCTAAGTACTTTATCTCATTAAATTGTTATAGCAACCTTACGTTAGATACTACGAATAACCCCATTTTACAAAAGAGGCTCTTAAAGTTTAAGAAATTTACTCAAGGACCCAGACAGTAGCTGATGGGGTTTACAAACATTCTGTTGACCTTTATCTTTGTCTGAAACTACTCTTCAACTAATTCCACACTCAGTCCACTTCTTAGATAAACAATATGTAGGTTTTCTAAATACAGTCTTGTAACTTCTTGGTTTATCCATTGCGCAGCTTTAGGAACAGGAGAATTGAAGTAAAACAGTATAGAATCACTACTGAGTAATTCTAACTTATACTATATTAGAAATATTTGTCAAAGATGATGTGATTTAGGAAATTTGAGGCCAGGCATGGTGACTCATGCCCCTAATCCCAGCACTTTGGGAGGCCAAGGCAGGCGGATCACTTGAGACCAGGAGTTTGAGGCCTGCCTGGCCAACATGGTGAGACCCTGTCTGTACTAAAAAAAAAAACAAAAAATTAACCAGGTGTGGTGGTGCACGCTTGTCATCACAGCTACTGGAGAAGCTGAGGTGGGAGAATCAGTTGAGCCCAGGAAGCAGAAGTTGCAGTAAGCCAAGATGGTGTCACTGCACTCCAGCCTGGGTGACAGATCAAGACTCCAATCTCAAAAAAAAAAAAAGGAAAAAGAAAAAAAGAAATTTGAGTGCCAATGACAGTTGATAAAATCAGGTTGACAGACTATGTTTAATGCTTCCTATGATTTTGAGTGAGCAAAGCAGACCTCTAGAGCAGCAGCTCCCAACCTGTTTGGCACCAGGGACCGGTTTTATGGAAGACAATTTTTCCACGGACTGGGGTATGGATGATTTGGGGTGATTCAAGGGCATTACATTTATTGTGTACTTTATTTCTATTATTATTTCATTGTAATATATAATGAAATAATGATACAACTCACCATCATGTAGAATCAGTGGTAGCCCTGAGCTTGTTTTCCTGCAACTAGACAGTCTCATCTGGGGTTGATGGGAGACAGTGACAGATCATCAGGCATTAGAGTCTCATAAGGCACGCGCAACCTAGATCCCTTGCACACGAAGTTCACAACAGGGTTCGCACTCCTATGAGAATCTAATGCCTCCGTTCATCTGACAAGAGACGGAGCTCAGGTGGTAACGTGAGCAGTAGGGAGTGGCTGTAAATCCACATGAAGCTTTGCTCACCCACCACTCACCTCCTGCTGTGTGGTCTTAAGAGGCCATGGACTGTACCAGAGGTCGAATGCCCCTGCTCTAGAATATATACATAATTATCTCCTTTATAGGCTATTTATCACTTACTCTACTTTATTTTTCTTGATTTTTGTAGCCGAGTTTGACATTTGTTTTCCTCTTCTCCCCACACCTTACTCTCAGCATCTGTGTCCTCTTCCATCTTTTTGGCTTTTCATCAACTATCCCTAATTAAAAAAAAAAGAAAAAGAAAAAGAAATCCAAAAGAATTAGAGACAATGCAGTGAACAAATGAAAACTTAAAATACACAAATAATGACTATTCATGTCCTATGAAATAACAGAAAATAGGATATCTGAGAAACGAGCAGGATGCTATTTAAAAAAAAAACACTCAGAGGCAAAGCATTTTAGTTATCTATTGCTGCATGACAAATTACTTTAAAACTTAGCAACTTACAACAAGTATTATCTCACACAGTTTCTGTGAGTCAAGAATCTGGGAGCAACTTAGCTAAATGGTTTAGAATCAGTGTCTCTCATAAAACTGCAGTCAAACTGTCATCCAGGGCTGCAGTTTTCTGAAGACTTGGAGGACCCTCTTTAAGATAGTTCATTACATGGCTGCTGGTAAGATACCTCAGTTTACCTACACAGACCTTGTGGGTTCTCAAGATTCTTGTGGGTTCTCAAGACATAGTTACTGGTTTCTTCCAGAGCCAAGTAATCAAGAGAAAAGGAAATCAGAAAGCCCCAAGGTCCTTTACAAACTAGTACCCAAAGTCACACACCATCACTTGCTCTTTTTTAGAAGTTCATTACAAGTTACTAATCGAACCCATATGCAAGAAGAGGGTTATTAGGCTACAGTGTTTTGATAGGAGCATCAAAAAATTTGTGGACACACTAAACCACCACACAAGACTAAAAAAAAAAAAATAGCTCTAAGAAATTATTATAAATGTGATCAAAGAACGATCATAAAGATAAAAACTTTATAAAGTTGAAAAAAGTTGCCCAAAAGTCAGAGATGATTAATACAAGAAAAAATGGTTTAAAAAAATACAGCTTTAATCCAGAAGTTCAAACACCCAAACTATTGGAATTTTAAGAAGACCAAAGAATATAAAAGTGGGACATAATTGTATTAGGTTGTTCTTGTATTGCTATAAAGAAATACCCAAGGCTGGATAATTCATAAAATAAAGAGGTTTAATTGGCTCACAGTTCTTCAGAAAGTACAGGAAGCATGATGCTGGCATCTGCTCATCAGGGGAGGCCTCAGGAAACTTGCAATCATGGCAGAACGCAAAGGGGGAACAGCTGTGTCACATGGCAAGAGCAGGAGCAAGAGAGAGAGTGGATGGGGGGAGATGCCATACACATTTAAACAACCAGATCTCATGAGGACTCACTATTGCAAGGACAGCACCAAGCCATGAGGAATCCACCCCATGTCCCAAACACCTCCCATCAGGCTCCTCCTCCAACACTGGAGATTTTCATCTCAATGCGAGATTCAGGTGACACAAATATCCAAATTATATCAATAATTAAAAGACTTTCCTAGAATTGAAGAACATAAATCTCCAACTTCATAAAAGGATTCCCTACTGCTGAGCACAATGTATTAAAAAATGAGCCAAACCAAAGCACAGAAACATCAGGAATAAAAAGGAGATACTAAAAGCTTCCATAAAAGACAAATCATATACAAAAAACCAGAACAAGAATGATATGGACCTTCTCAACAACATTGCATCTAGGTAACAATGAGGTAATGTCTTCAAAATTCTGGGTGAATGAATACAACTTCTATCTTAATTCTATAATCAACTAAATGATTCACTATGGACTGAATTATAACCCCCTAAAGTTTATATATTGAAGCCCTAACCCCCAGTGTGATGGTATATGGGGATGGCGTATTTGGGAGATAATTACATTTAGAGGCCATGTGGGGGTCAGTGGCGGTGGCTTACACCTGTAATCCCAAAGTTTGGGAGGCCAAGATGGTAGGAACACTTGAGGCCAGGAGTTAGAGACTAGTCTGGACAACATAGCAAGATCCCATCTCTGAAAAAATAATAAGAGTTGGACATGGTGGTATGTGCTTGTAGTCCCAGCTACTTGAGAAGCTGAGCTGCGAGGATCGCTTGAGCCCAGGAGTTGGAGGTTACACTGAGCTATCATCATGCCACTGTACTCCAGCTTGGGTGACAGAACAAGACTTTATAACAACAACAACAAAAAAAGAGGTCATGAGAGTAGAAACCCCTATTATGGGATCTGTGTCCCTAGAAGAGACATCAGAAAACTTACTCTGTTCCTCTCCCTTCCATGTGAGGGCACAGTAAGAAGGCAGCACTCTGTAAGCTAGAAAGAGGGCCATCACCAGAAACCTGCTGTATTGGCACTCAGACTTTCAGCCTCCAGAACTGTGAGAAACACATTTCCATTGTTTAAGTTATCCGGTTATGGTATTTTGTCATCATAGCCCACACAAAGACAGTGTCAAATATTTGTGAGATGTAAACAAAGAAATGTTTGCACATGTAAGGTCTCAGAAACGTATGCCTCATGCTCTCCTACAATGTTGTAGCTAATATGCATTATTAAAACGAGGAATAAAGAAGGAAAACAACATGAGATAAAATAAGCAGATTTGACACAAAAAACCCACCAAATCTCAATATAGGAACCATGTAGTTGTGTTGTTTTAGACTGAAAATAGTCAAAATTGGAGGAGAATAGAAGTCTCTGGGAAAAATGCATATGACATAAATTATCTAACAGGTTTCGTCCTGTATGTCATCGACTGAGTGTGGAAAGAATTAGCAATATATACATAAAAATGAAACAAATTAAAATAAAGGATAATTTTAACTCCAAGAAATATTAAAAGGCATATGAGGCTGGGTGCAGTGGCTCATGCCTGTAATCCCAGCACTTTGGGAGGCCAAAGTGGGAGGATTGCTTGAGCCCAGGATTTCAAGACCAGGCTGGGCAACATAGTGAGACCCCCATCTTTTAAAAAGAAAAAAGAAAAGGAAAGGTATATGAAAAATAACAATAATACAATCTATGGCTCAAAGTAAATAATATTTACCTAATTTAAACCAAGTTCTGACTATAAGAAATTTTAACACAGTAAACCTGGCCATTCACTGGGAAAGTTATTGTTATGCATTTTTTGTTTTTATTACAATTTTCTAAGCAACATCAGTCTAAGATCCAAATTCAATATACCTGAGGTAAGGACTAAAAATATTTATATTTTATTACATTCCTCAGGTATTTAAAAAATGTGGTCAAGTTTGAAAAACATTTTTCCAAAGAATTCTGAGGACAGTGAGATAAACATCTTCATACTTAAATATCACTTTTTCTTCATATTCAAATACTACCCCTCTCTAAAATTGTTAGACATGGCTTTCTAATATCTGCAATGAATAAATCTACTTTTCCCCCTAGTTTCCAGAATTATCCTCATTTTATAGAATCACAGTGGAGGAAAAAGGAAAGAATTTCTAAAGCAAATCTTTAAATTTTGAGTTCCATGTAATGCTCTTCTCATATTCATAAACACAGACTGGCAACCTGCTCTCTAGGAGTACTAAAGAAAATGAAAGGAAATGACTTAAGCTACAGCAAAATAGCCTGAAAGTAAAGAAGTTTCCTGACATTGAAATGTGTTACACACTAATGTGGGTGTCCAGAGATGTTATGAAATATTCACTTTGGAGAGTTTTTGGAAAACGTCCCATCTGCAGGGGTTTAGAGAATTAAGCCTGAGGAAGGTAACTGGGAAGATTGAAAACATTTACTCATTCATTTATTCGTTTAGCAAGTACTTTTTGAGCTACTATTAAAGTATCTGACACTGTGTTAGGTGTTGAGTATTTTAAGACAGCATTTTTCAAATTTATTTGATGATGGAATAATCAAATGAAAGTGTGTAATAAATCTCCATCAGAAGAATTTCTAATATAACATGTATATTTGGATAAAAAGAAATAGAAAAAAAAATCTCACAAATTAGTTGCTGAAAGAAAATAAATTAACAAAATATACCAAGCTTAGAAAAACAGCTTTAATCTCATGCTGTTATAAAATATGATACATGATACACATTTGTAAATTATATTTATACACATTTTTATAGAAGATTCAACTAAATTTTTTCAGAACTTGTGAGATTTCATCAAGGTGATCAGATACAAGATAAATATACAAATCAGTTTTATTTTCTAAAATTAGTTATAAAATGTAATGGAAATGTTGGAGTAGGGATCTGTTCCCTAGAGCAATCAAAACAATGAAATACCTATTGATAAGGTTATAAAAAATATATATAAGCTCTATTTAAAGTATCTGGTAGTAATTTACTGAAATGCATGTTTTTGTTCGCTTGTTTGTTTTTTGAGATGTAGTTTCACTCTTCTCTCCCAGGCTGGAGTGCAATGGGGCGATCTCGGCTCACTGCAACCTCCGCCTCCCGGGTTCAAGCAATTCTCCTGCCTCAGCCTCCCAAGTAGCTGGGATTCCAGGCACCTGCCACCATGTGCCCAGCTAATTTTGTATTTTTAGTAGAGATGAGGTTTTGCCATGTTGGCCAGGCTGGTCTGAAACCCCTGACTGCAGGTGATCCACCCACCTTGGCCTCCCAAAGTGCTGGGATTACAGGTGTGAGCCACCGTGCCTGGCCTGAAATACATGTTAAAGTACATTTTAAAAATGGAGAATTCCTAGCATGTAAATTCTTTCAGTGTTGTTAAAATTTCAGTTCCCTGCAAACTAACCTTGCATTAAATCCATTGCAAATCTATTGCATTAAATAGATTTAATGCAATTCTAAATAAATTCCCATATGTAGATGGGTAGATAAGCTGGTGTAACATGGAAAATGGATTCCAAAGTTCATTAAGGAGAATAAAATACATTAAAATAACCAGAAATAGTTGCTACATTGACTATGGAAGTTTAATTCCTCTCTCTTTAGCCCACCTAAAAATATATTAAATGGATTTTTGAAAAGGATAAATTCACAAGGAAAATCGGGAACACCAACTTACAAAAGATATCAACAAATTTTGGGAAGATGAAAAACAGATGGAGAAATGAGAACAGAGAAGAGGAGGATGCCATAAGTTAACTACCAAAAAGAAGCATATTGACTCACCTCACTTAAACCCTGGGAGGTTCAAAATATGGTTGAACCAAGTGCCCTAGTTCTGGAGATCCTAACAGCTGGTTGCCCTCCAATGAAGCCTACAAGTCAAGGAGTACACCCAGCCTTTTTGGAGCCTCTTTATAATATATAAACTGATAGCCTGGGTCACCAGGCATTTGAGGAAAGCTTCCTGCCCAGGCTGGAGTGCATGGCATGATCTTGGCTCACTGCAACCTCTGCCTCCCAGGTTCAAACCATTCTCCTGCCTCAGCCTCCCAGGTAGCTGGGACGACACATATGCACCACCATGCCCAGATAATTTTTTTGTATTTTTAGTAGAGATGGGGTTTCACCATGCTGGCCAGGCTGGTCTTAAACTCCTAACCTCAAGTGATCCACCCACCTCGGCCTTCCAAAGTGCTGGGATTAGAGACATGAGCCACCACAATGGCCTATAATCAGTAAAATTTTAATAAAGTTTGTAGGAAAAAGTGCTGTATCAATGATAAATTTCCAGGTTTTCATAATTGCACTGTTGTTACATAAATGAATATCTTTGTTCTTAGAAAATACATACTTAATTGGTTAAAAAAAAAAAGGACGCTAAAATGACATCTAATTTCATATTAGCAGGCTGGATGTGGTGGCTAACGCCTGTAATCCCAGCACTTTTGAGGCCGAGGTGGGCAGATCACTTGAGGTCAGGAGTTTGAAACCAGCCTGGCCAACATGGCAAAACTCCATCTCTACTAAAAATAGAAAAATTAGCCAGGTGTGGTGAAGTGAGCCTGTAGTCCCAGCTACTCAGGAGGCTGAGGCACAAGAATCTCTTGAACCTGGGAGACAGAGGTTGCAGTGAGCTGAGATTGTGCCACTGCACTCCAGCCTGAGCAACAGAGCAAGACTCTGTCTCAAAAAACAAAAAGCAACAAAATACCAGACTCAGCAATAGCTTCATGTTATTACAGTTCAGGTTACACTGTGCCATCAAATGAGTTCAGGTCATATAAGATTTTGCCACTACAAGATTTATGAAAAGAAAAAACCGTAGTTTTCAGAGCACCTGAGGTTTCTAAATTGTTGACCTGTAATACACAGGAGGAGGATTACCTGGCACAAAGGCAGGAGGATAGGCCAGGCACAGTGGCTCGTGCCTGTAATCCTAGCGCTTTGGGAGGCTGAGGTGGGTGGATTGCTTAAGGCCAGGAGTTTAAGACCAGCCTGGACAACATAGTGAGACCCCATCTCTACCAAAAACTTAAAACAATTAGCTAGCTGTGATGGCATTCGCCTGTAATCCCACTGCTTTGGGAGGTCGTGGTGGGAATGTTGGCGGGTTTGGGGGTGCAGGGGAGGATTCAGCTCACTCCCTGGTGGGCTCCAGGCTCTTGGTCTCTTGCTCTCTCAAGAATGAGAGAGGGGACCACGGCAGGTGCACTCGTAAAGTAAATACCAGACCGGAAAAGTTTTTGTAGAAAAGTGATTTATTTAAGCAGAGAGAGAAAAAGGAGGAGAAACCGCTAGCTCACACTGAGAAGGGTTCCCAGAGGGGGAAACCAGAGAAGGAAAGCTCCTCTCACCTGAGAGAATCCAAAAAGATGGAATCAGGAGAGGAAAGCAGCTTCCACACTGAGTGGAAGGGAATAGAGAGAGAACGGCATTCAGGAGGGTAAAACCGGCTCCCACGCGAGACTGTGTGGAAGGGAACCCCAGAGGGGAAATCCACGCGATGAGGGAGGCAGGGACTTTCAACCCGGGAGGAACTCCCGCCTTCTCCATACCCCTGGCCAATGAAAATAGTTCCTTTACACTTCCGCTGCAGTGATTGACTTTTGACCTTTTTCACGCGCCCGCGAAAATTAAAACAGAAACCGTTAGTCTCCCGGATGGAGAGGCATGGGAAGGGGGCATGGCGCTGGCAAGTTGTTGCCCTTAAAACTGCGCCCCTTTGTGGACGCGAAAGAGAACACGTTCCCTCAGGAGATCGCTTGAGCCCTAGAGGCTGAGGCTGCGGTGAGCTATGATCCCACCCCTGTACTCCAGCTGGGGTCACAGAGGAAGAGCCCGCCTGGAAGAAAAAAAAGGCAGGCCCGGTGGCCACTTGGGAGGCTGAGGCAGGAGATTCGGTGGAACCCGGGAGGCGGAGGGTGCAGTGAGCCGAGATGGCGCCACTGCACTCCAGCTGGGGCGACAGAGCGAGACTCCATCTCATTAAAAACAAAAAAAAAGGCAGATGATCCCCTAAACTTAAAAAGTACTAATAAGTAATTTTTAGTAGTTGCCCTGCTACTACTAACTAGACTGCACTAACAGTCTAAGAGGTAACATTTATTGAGCATTTATTATGTGTATGTACACAACTGTTTAGAGTAACTCTTTAGTTCTCAAAACCACCTCAGAAGGTAGGTACTGGTATCATTCTCATTCTACAAATGAGGAAACTTTACACATGGAGGTTATGGACTTTAGCCAAGTTCACGCAACCTAATGGAGCCAGAGATGACTACTTACAGTGTGACCCCAGAAATTCTTTAACTAAGCCTCCATTCCTTCATCTGAATAGTGGTTATCTCTACCCCTAAGGGATTGTTTTGGGAATTAAACAATACACATTTTTAAATGTCTTTGGAAATTTAAATCAGAGCTAATTTGGCCCAGCAAGGGAAATATATGAAGAAGCTATAACCATGAACACTACTTAGGCTATTATCTACAGTGATTGATGAATCGACAGATATAATACTACAGTGCTCTAAACAAAAATGGAAAATTACCAGAAGGAGGTCCTTTCTTGTCCTTTGCACCTCAGCTGTGCTGCAGTTTAGCTACTTCTTCTTCTGAACTCCTTAAGAAGCACTGGGGTAACTGTTGGCAAAGGCTGTTTTATTTCCTGCATGAGGATAAAGCAATCCCATGAGCACTGTTTCATCTGCACCAGGACTCTCTTATTGAGGGGTAGAGGAGAGTGGTTTCACAGGGGAAGAGAGGCTAGGAAGAAAACAACCAATCATTTGAAGGGCTTTCTCAACCTACATCCACATGCTGAAGATTTAAATACTTGCCCCACCGCATCAGCAGCACCTGCCTCTGTGGCCCATCCCCACTCTAAGGCCTAGACTCTTAAATTGACACACTACTATTAACGTTCTATCCTTCGAGTGTGGAAGGGCAGAACCATGGTTGATAGACACTAATTTAACCAAACAGTTTCAATCAGTGGTTTTCAGAGTATGGGGATCAGCAGCAACAGCATTACATAGAAATGTGTTAGAAGTGCAAATTTATAAATTCCTTCCCAGGAGTACAGACTCGGAAACCCTGAGGGTAGAACCCGGCAATTTGTGTTTTAACAAGTCTTCAAGGTGAGTCTCTAGACTTTGAGATCCACTGGTCTAAGTTCTTATTCACACAAGCAGTTTTCCATCATTTGATTGGAGGAAAATTCAAGAATGTGTGTTCGTGCATTAATCACTTCCTAAAAACCGCTAAACTGGCATATAATCTTCCTGATCAGATAAAACATCTAAAAGCATCTAAATACTTAAAGACATTTGTGAAAAGAAAATAAATCTTGGAACCCCAGACTCACTAAGCCAAAAGGAAAAGTCAAGCTGAGTCACTCAAACCTACCTCCTATTTTGGTTCCTAAATAAGGTGGCTACAAAGATGAAAAGCTACATACATACCTCCCACAGAGTTTGCCCATGAGGAAATTCCTTGTGGGCCCCCAGATCTCTACCCTAAAGCAGTTCTGTTGAAGCTCACCATGGCAATTTAAATCAACAGCTTATCTTCACAGGTGTGAGGACATAGGACAGAACTCAAAATCATCCCTACATCAAAATAGAAAAAGAAAAAACTTCAAAAAAAAAACCCAAACTAATGATATATCTTAAAGAACTAGAAAAGCAAGAGCAAACCAAATCCAAAATTATTAGAAGAAAAGAAAGAATAAAGATCATGGCAGAAATCAATGAAATTGAAATGAACAAAACAATACAAAAGATCAATAAATCAAAAAGTTGTCTTTTTGTGTGGAAAAAACAAAATTGACAAACCTTTAGTCAGATTAACTAAAGAAAGAAATAAAGAGGACCCAAATAAAATCTGTAATGAAAATGGAGGCATTACAAATGATAACTGCAGAAATTCAAGGGATCATTAGTGGCTACTACGAGTAACTATATGCCATTAAATTGGAAAACCTTGAATAAATGGATAAATTCTAAGACACATACAATCTATCAAGATTGAACCATGAAGAAATCTAAAACCTGAGCAGACTAATATCAAGTAACAAGATCAAAGTCATAATAAAAAGTCTCCTACCAAAGAAAACTCTGGGGCCCAAGGGTCTCACTACTGAGTTTTACAAAACACTTAAAAAAGAACCAATGCCAGTGCTACTCAAACTATTCCAAAAAATAGAGGAGTATGGAATACTTCCAAATTCATTCTCTGATGCCAGTATTACCCTGATAACAAACCAGACAAAGACACATCAACAAAACCACCACAGGCCAATATCTCTGATGTATATTGATACAAAAATCCTCAATAAAATGCTAGCAAATGGAATTCAACAACATATTAAAATGATCAGTCATCATAACCAAGTGGGATTTTTCCAGGGATGCAAGTACGGTTGAACACATAGAAATCAATCAATGTGATACGTCACATCAACAGAGTAAAGAATAAAAACCACATGATTGTTTCAATTAATGTGAAAAAAGCATTAGATAAAATTCAACATCCCTGCAACCAGCCTGGATAACATAGGAAGACACTGTCTCTATAAAAACTTTAAAAATTAGCTTGGCATGATAGCACATACCTGTAGTCCCAGCCATTGAGGAGGCTGAGGTAGGAGGATTGCTTAAGCCCAGGAGGTTGAGGCTGCATTGGGCTGTGATCATGCCACTGCACTCTAGCTGGGGCAACAGGATGACACCCTGTCTCAAAAAA
>NW_016107668.1:732352-736260 GCF_001604975.1 Cebus imitator
ATGATAAAAAGCCTCAAAAAACTGGGTATAGAAGGAACATACTCCAACAAAATAAAAGCCATATATGACAAAGCCATAGCTAGTATCATACTGAATGGTGAGAAATAGTAAGCCTTTCCTCTAAGGTCTGAAACAAAACAAGGATGCCCATATTTACCACTATCTTTCAACATAGTGCTGGAAGTCCTAGCTAGAACAATCAGACAAGAGAAGCGAAGAGCATCCAAATCGGAAAGGAAGGGCCAGGCGTAGTGGCTCACGCCTGTAATCCAAGCATTTTGGAGGCCAAGGCGGGCAGATCACCTGAGGTCGGGAGTTCAAGACCAGCCTGACCAACACGGTGAAATCCCGTCGTCAAAAAAAAAAAAAAAAAAATCAGAAAGGAAGATGTCAAATTACCCTTGTTTATAGATGATATGATCTTATATTGGAAAAACCTAGAGACTCTACCAAAAAACTATTAGAACTGGTAAATTCAGTAAAGTAACAGAATATAAAGTTAATGAAATCAATAAACAAAAATTAGTGATCTTCCTTCCTTCCTTTTTTAAATTTATTTATTTATTTAGAGATGGAATCTCACTCTGTCACCTAGTCTGCAGTGCAGTGGTGCAATCTCAGCTCACTGCAACCTCCACCTCCTGGGGTCAAACGATCCTCCCACCTCAGCCTCCTGAGTAGGTGGGACCACAGACGTGTCACCACACCTGGCTAATTTTTTGTAAAGATGAGGTTTCACCATATTGCCCAGGCTGGTCTCGATCTTCGGAGCTCAAATGATCTGCCCACCTCAGCCTCCCAAAGTGCTGGGATTACAAGTAGTATAAGCCACGATGCCTGGCCAAAAAATCAGTAGCATTTTTATCTGCCAACAGTAAACAATCTGAAAATGAAATCAATAAAATATTCCCATTTACAATAGGCACAAATAAAATTAAATACCTAGAAGTTACCTTAACCAAAGACATGAAAGACCCCTACAATGAAAATTATAAAGCATAGGTAAAATAAATTGAAGAGGACACCAAAAAAATTGAAAGATATTCCATGTGCATGGATTGGAAGAATCACTGTTGTTAAAATATCCATACTACTCAAAGCAATCTATAGATTCAATGCAATGCCTATCAAAATACCCCAACATTCTTCACAGACATAGCAAAAACAATCCTAAAATGTACATAGAACCACAAAGGACCCAGAGTAGCCAAAGCTATACTGAGCAAAAAGAACAAAATTGGGGGAATCACATTACCCCAGTTTTTTATATACAAACACACAGAGACATATAAATTTATATGTGTTTAATTTTTACAGTTTATATATACATACCTTAACATGTAACATATATATATAAACTGCAAAAATTAAACTTTTTAAAAAGTACAATAGTATTTTATCTTTATAAAGTTAAGATGGATTTTCTATTGTTGTTGTGTTTTGAGACAGAGTCTCATTCTGTAGCCCAGGCTGGAGCGTAGAGTGGCGAAATCTCAGCTCACTGCAACCTCTGCCTCCCAGGCTCAAGTGATCCTTCCACCTCAGTCTCCTGAATAGCTGAGACAACAGGCGTGCACCACCATGGCTGACTAATTTTTTTGTGTTTTTGGTAGAGACAGAGTTTCAACATGTTGCCCAGGCTGGTCTTGAACTCCTGAGCTCAAGTGATCCCCCCACCTCGGCCTACTAGAGTGCTGGGATTACAGGCGTGAGCCACTACGCCTAGCCAGGATTTTCCCTATGTGACACCAAGCCTGAAAACTAAAAAGAGAAAAGACTGGTAGACTTGACTATATAAACATTTAAATATTCTGCACTTTTGAACAAAATTAACAGATAAATGACAAGGTGGAAAACAATACTTGTAGCATATAGAGAGGGGTTTCGAGATGGCTGACTATACGCATCCAGCACTCACCTGCTCCACAAAGAAAAACCAAAATAGCAAGTAGATAATCACACTTTGAATAAAGCATCTAAGACAGAGCACTGAGGTTCAACCGAGAAATGACAGTAAACACCTGAGGCATGGAAGGAGCAAAGTAGCCAATTAGGCCAGGGTCAGCTAGGAACCCAGAGAGGCTTCTCAGCGCAGGGAAAGGGTAAGTGAGAGGTCCCCAGCAGTCCCCATTCCCACCCAACAAACCTCCATAACTCTAGCCATGGGAGACCCCTCAACCTTCCTGGGCCCTGAGACTAGCATAGGGAGCTGCCTGGAGACCTCATAACAGCATTGTTCCAGACAGGGAGCTCACGCTGGGTCCCAAACACCACTCCTCTGAGACATTAGCAGCTGCAGCACAGTGACATTTTTGTGAAGCTCAGCCCTGACAAGACCGAATCCTGATCTGGGACCCAATAGCCTGGGGTCATCCTCCCACATCCAGCCAGAGGACTGCAGTAGAATGATGCCAGCTGGACCCAGTGGAGCAGAAGGGTTCCCAGCACTCTAGCACACACCTGAAATGGGTGGTGTAGCACATGAGGGAGGATGCTCCCAGGACAAAGGGAGCCAAAGCATGTGCTCTCCAGAGCCAGAAACCCACCTGCCTGGGGCCACTGCCACAGATAGCAACTCAGCCAGCAGCAAGACGGCAATACACCTGCGTGCACCCTGAGGACAGGGTCTTCATGCTTGCCTTCACTGGTGCTGCCTCCATCGCTATTCTCCACTGGCAGCAGACCCATCCCACCCCAGCAGCAGGACACTTGAAAGCACCCTGAGGATTGGCTGTCCTGCTGCTATCACTGCCACCACCACCACCATGGGTGCCAAAGCATGCACTTTCCAGAGCCTGAGGTCTGCCTGCTTGCAGCTGTTGCCACTGACAGCAACCCTGCTTTCCCAAGCAGCAAGGCCACAGCACATTTCCATGCCCCTGAGGATAGGTCTTCACCACCTACCACTGCTGCTGCTGCTACACAAACACTCCCTTGGTGAGGGCCGAAGGTTATAACATGCTGCCCACTGTGTGCACCACCAGAGGACCTGAAGGCAGAACCACCTGGCCGGGCCCTCCCCCTCCTCCAACTCCCAGTACCTAAACATGCCACCTGGGGGCTTGAGGATCATTCTGTCCCATCCGCCACTCAGGGGACTGAGGATGAGCCCATCCTACCTGCCACTACCACCATAGCTGGCATCCACCCACACATGCCACTTGGGGGCTTGGGGGCTGGCCCATGCACCCACTGTAGCCACTGCTGACACCAGCATGTGCCACCTAGGAGCTTGAGGGTTGGACTGCCATTGACCACACCATGCATGCTGCCCAGAAGCCCAAGGGTCCAGCCACCCACCCAGCTCACCACTGCCACTGCTGGTACCTGACCAAACTATCTGGAGGCCCAAGAACCAGCCCACTTACACCCAGTGGTTCCATACACCACCTGGTGTCTAAAGAACAGGTATGCTGAACCTGCCATTACCACCACTGGGGACAAGGGCTGCCCCATCTGGCATCTGTGTCCTCAGTAAAACTTAACCACGCTTCCACTAACAACCACAGCCTAAGCTATTGAGGAAATCACAGACACCACTGACATTATTTATAGCTAAAGAAATCATGCAGAGACCACACTACTATGTGCACCTAGAATCAAAGCCAAGATGTCCAACCCAACCAAGAGCACAGACGCATCTGCAAAAAAATCTGCCCTAGGAAATCCAGTCCAAACATTGGAAGAAATAACTATTATACCAGATGTGCACTTATCAACATAGACACAGAAACATGAAAAAGCAAGGAAATATGATGTCTCAAAAGGAACACAATAATTCTCCAGCAACAGATTCTAATAAAAAAGAGCTGTATGAAATGCCAGAAAAAATGTTCAAAATATGCATTTTAAAGCTTAGTGAGGGCCGGGCGCGGTGGCTCAAGCCTGTAATCCCAGCACTTTGGGAG
>NW_016107668.1:736586-738812 GCF_001604975.1 Cebus imitator
AAATCACGGAATAAAAAGGAATCAGAAAAGTGATTCAGGATATGAATGAGATAGATATCATAAAAATGAATGAAAGAGAAATCCTGGAACTGAAGAATTCAATAAGTAAAATTTGAAAATATATTTCAGAGCTTCACCAGTAGACTAGAACAAGCAGAACAAAGAATTTCAGAACTTGAAGACAGATCTTTTGAAATAATCCTGCTAGAACAAAAATAATTTTTAAAAAAAGGATGAACAAAACCCATGTGACCTATGAGACATCATAAAGTAATCAAATGAAATGTTTGAATTTTAGCATTCCAAAAGGTGAGCAGAAGGCCAATGGAATAGAAAACCTATTTAATGAAATCATAGCTTAAAAATTCCCAAGGCTAGTCAAAGACTTAGATATCTAGATACAAGAACTCAGAGCCCACCAAGTTGATAGTCAAAAAGGTCTTCTCCCAGCACATTATAGGAAAAAGTCAAAGGGTGAATTCTAAAACAGCAAGAGAAAAGCATCTCTCATATATAAAAGAACTTCTCCCAACCTCTGCCATCAAATTAACAATGGATTCCTCAGCAGAAACCTTACAGGCCAGAAGAGAATTGGATGATATATTCAAAGTATTGAAAGAAAAAAAAAAGGCCAGCCAAGCATATTATATCCAGCAAAGTTTTCCTTCACAAATGCAGGAGAAAGCAAAAGTTATTGCTTGTTTCCCAAACAAGCAAAAACTAAGAGAATGCATCACCACTAGACTGATTATATAAGAAATGGTTAGGGGGTCCTACAACTGAAAATAAAAAATATTGTATCTACCGTCAGGAAAACACAAAAAGGTATAAAACCCACAGGTACAGCAAACATACAAATAAGGGGAAGAAAGGACCCAAATGTTACCACTGTAGAAAACCATCAAGCCACAATGATAAAACAACAAATAAAAGAGGAACAAGGGATATATAAAACCATCAGAAATCATGTAATAATTCAACAGGAATAAACCCTCACATAACAATATTAACCCTGAATGCAATCAATCCACTTAAAATTTGTAGACTGTCTCAATGAAGAAAAAAAATTACCCAACTATATGCTGCCACAATAAACTCACCTCCCCTGTAAAAACACATATAGACTGAAAGCAAAGGGAATGGAAAAGATATTCAATACAAATCGAAAACCAAAAGCTATCAGGAGTAGCTATACTTACATCGGACAAAACAGATGTTAAGTCAACAACGGTAAAAAGAGACAAAGATGATAATAATATAATGATAAAGAGATCAATTCAGCAAAAAAGATATAACAATTCTAAATATATATTCACCCAACAATGGAACACCCAGGTATATAAAAACAATATTTTTAGATCTAAAGGGAGAGATAGGTTCAATATATTAATTGTTGGAGACTTCAACATCCCACTCTCAGCATTAGAAAGATAATTGAGATAGAATTTAATAAAGAAATATTGGGAGGGGGAAGATCCAAGATGGCCATTTAGGAACAGCTTGGAGTTGCAGCTCCCAGAGAAAGCGCAGAGGGTGAGTGGACACCGCATTTTTATTGCCCACGGACCAGGAGATTCCCAGGCGGAGGTGCCCCACACGTCGCCAGCGCGGCTATTCTGGCCGGCGCGGTTCTTTTGGTCGGCGCGGCTGCTTTGCCCCGCGCGGCTGCTTTGTCAGCGCCCCAGCCAGCAGTTCTCCATACAAAATACACTGGTCTGGGTGCCCTTTTGGCTGCCGATTGGAGACCCGGTAAGTCGCCCATTCATCTGATTAAAGAAGGGACTGAACAGGGAGCCAGGCCAGGAGATTCCTGGGCAAAAAAAAAGCACCACGAATCTCAGCGGCTGCTGTTTAAGCCGGAGCAATGAGTCACCGCATGGGAAATCAAACAGATCCCGGGACCATTTCAACAGGCAACGGGGATAGAGTCGTCAATTCAACTAAAAAAAGATAAAAAAGGCTCGGAGGCAGGGAGACAGGTGATCAGGCTTGGTCCCACCCCGACAAAAGAACAGCAATCAGAAACTCTCTGGATTGAGAGTTTCACAGCAAGTGCAGCTGAACCCGGGACAGTCCAGCTGTTACAGAGAAGAGTCCTCCAATACAGAGACTGGCCACCATTGCTGAGGCAGTTCTAACTACACCCATATAAACAAGACTGCAGGGAAGTTCACAGGGCAGCTGGGCGGAGCCCACAGCAGCTCAGCAAAGCCTCTGCAGGCAGAC
>NW_016107668.1:746257-796487 GCF_001604975.1 Cebus imitator
CACATGTGTACCTATGCAACAATCTTGCATGTTCTTCACATGTACCCCAAAACCTAAAATGCAATAAAATAAATTTAAAAAAAAAAAGAAATATCGGACTTACTGCACTTTAAACAAAGTGGACATAAGAGATATGTACAGAATGTTACCTCCAACCGTTGCAGAATATACACTGTTCTCATCAGCACATGGGACATCCTTTAGGATAGACCATATGTTAGGCCATAAAAGAAACCTCAATAATTTTTTAAAATCAAAATTATATCAAGTAACTTCTCAGACCACAATGGAATAAAATTAGAAATCAATGACAAGAGGAATTTCAGAAACTGTAAAAAAAGATAGAAATTAAACAACATGTTCCTGAATGACCACTGGGTCAAGGACAAATTAAGGAGGAAATCAAAAACTGTCTTGACACAAATTAAAATTTAAATACAGCACACCAAAACCTAAGTGATACAGCAAGCAATGCTAAGAGAGAAGTTTATAGCTGCAAACATCTACATCAGAAAAAAAACCCACAAAGATCTCAAACAACCTAATGATGTACCTCAAAGAAGTAGAAAAGAGCAAACCAAACCCAAAATCTGTAGAAGAAATAATGAAGATCAAATATCAGAACAGAACTAAATGAAACAGAGACTAAAAAGATCAATACAAAGGATCAACAAAACAAAAATTGTTTTTATTTATTATTATACTTAAAATTTTGAGATACATGTGCAGAACGTACAGGTTTGTTACACAGCTATACACAAGCCATGGTGGTTTGCTGCATCTATCAACCCATCATTTGCATTAGGTATTTCTCCTAATGCTATCCCTCCCCTATCCCCCCACCCTAACAGGTCCTGGTGTGTGATGTTCCCCTCCCTGTGTCCATGTGTTCTCATTGTTCAACTCCCACTTACGAGTGAGAACATGGGGTGTTTGGTTCTCTGTTCTTGTGTTACTGTGCTGAGAATCATGTTTTCCAGCTTCAACCATGTCCCTGCAAAGGACATGAACTCATCCTTTTTTATGGCTGCATAGTATTCCATGGTGTATATGTGCCACATTTTCATTATCCAGTCTATCATTGATGGGCATTTGGGTTGGTTTCAAGTCTTTGCTACTGTGAACAGTGCTGCAATAAACATACATGTGCGTATATCTTTATAACAGAATGATTTATACTCCTTTGGGTATATACCCAGTAATGGGATTGCTGGGTCAAATGATATTTCTGGTTCTAGATCCTTGAGGAATCGCCACACTGTCTTCCACAATGGTTGAACTAGTTTACACTCTCACCAACAGTGTAAATGTTCCCATTTCTCCACATCCTCTGCAGCATCTGTTGTTTCTTGACTTTTTAATGATCACCATTCTAACTGGCATGAGATGGTATCTCATTGTGGTTTTGATTTGCATTTCTCTAATGATCACTGATGATGAGCTTTTTTTCATATGTTTCTTGGCCACATAAATCTCTTTTTTTAAGAAGTGTCTGTTCATATCCTTTGCCCATTTTTTGATGGAGTCGTTTTTTTTTTTTTTTTTTCTTGTAAATTTGTTTAAGTTCTTTGTAGACTCTGGATATTAGCCCTTTGGCAGGTGGAGAGATCACAAAAATTTTCTCTCATTTAGTAGGTAGCCTGTCCGATCTGATGATAGTTTCTTTTGCTGTGTGGAAGCTCTTTAATTAGGTCCCATTTGTCAATTCTGGCTTTTGTTGCATTGCTTTTGGTGTTTTAGTTATGAAATCTTTGCCCATGCCTATGTCCTGAATGGTATTGCCTAGGTTTTCTTCTACTGTTTTTATGTTGTTAGGTTGTATGTTTAAGTCTCTAATCCAGCTTGAGTTAATTTTTGTATAAGGTGTAAGGAAGGGGCCCAGTTTCAGTTTTCTGCATACAGCTAGCCTGTTTTCCCAATAGCATTTATTAAATAGGGAATCCTTTCCCCATTGCTTGTTTTTGTCAGGTTTGTCAAAGATCAGATGTTTGTAGCTGTGTGGTGTTATTTCCGAAGTCTCTGTTCTGTTCCATTGGTCTATATCTCTGTTTTGGTACCAGTACCATGCTGTTTTGGTTTCTGTAGCCTGGTAGTATAGTTTGAAGTCAGGTAGCATGATGCCTCCAGCTTTGTTCTTTTTGCTTATGGTTGTCTTGGCTGTGCAGGCTCTTTTTTGGTTCCATATGAAGTTTAAGGTGGTATTTTCCAACTCTGCAAAGAAAGTCAATGGTAGCTTGATGGGAACAGTATTATATCTATAAATTACTTTGGGCATTATGGCCATTTTCACAATATTGATTCTTCCTATCCATGAGCATGGAATGTTCTTCCATTTGTTTGTGTCCTCTCTTATTTCCTTGAGCAGTGGTTTGTAGTTTTCCTTGAAGAGGTTCTTCACATCCCTTGTAAGTTGTATTCCTAGGTATTTTATTCTCTTTGTAGCAATTGTGAATGGGAGTTCACTCATGATTTGGCTCTCTGTTTGTCTATAATTGGTGTATAGGAATGCTTATGGTTTTTGCACATTGATTTTGTATCCTGAGATACAAGATGGCTGAAGTTGCTTATCAGCTTAAGGAGATTTTGGGCTGAGATGATGGGGTTTCTAAATATCCAATCATATCATCTGCAGAGAAAATTTAACTTCCTCTCTTCCTATTTGAATATTCTTTATTTATTTCTCTTGACTGATTGCTCTGGCCAGAACTTCCAATACTATGTTGAATAGGAGTGGTGAGAGAGGTCATCCTTGTAGTGTGCCAGTTTTCAAAGGGAATGCTTCCAGTTTCTGCCCATTCAGTATGATATTGGCTGTGGGTTGGTCATAAACAGCTCTTATTATTTTGAGATACGTTCCATCAATACCTAGTTTATTGAGTTTTTAGCATGCAAGGGTATTGAATTTTATACAAAGCCTTTTCTGCAACTATTGAGATAATCATATGGTTTTTGTCATTGGTTCTGTTTATGTGATGGATTACACTTATTGATTTGCATATATTGAACCAGCCTTGCATCCCAGGCATGAAGGTGACTTGATTGTGAGGGATGAGCTTTTTGACGTGCTGCTGGATTCAGTTTGCCAATATTTTACTGAGGATTTTTGCATCAATGTTCATCAGGGATATTGGCCTGAAATTTCCTTTTTTTGTTGTGTCTCTGCCAGGTTTTGGTATCAGGATGATGCTGGCCTCATAAAATGAATTAGGGAGGAGTCCCTCTTTCTCTATTGTTTGCAATATTTCAGAAGGAACTGTATCAGCTCCTCTTTGTACCTCTTGTAGAATTCAGCTGTGAATCACTTTGCTCCTGGGCTTTTTTTGGTTGGTAGGCTATTAATTACTGCCTCAATTTCAGAACTTGTCATTGGTCTATTCAGGGATTTGACTTCTTCATGATTCAGTCTTTGGAGTGTATATATGTCCAGGAATTAATCCATTTCTTCTAGATTTTCTGGTTTATTTGCGTATAAGTGTTTATAGCATTCTCTGATGGTAGTTTGTATTTCTGTAGGATTGATGGTAATATCCCCTTTATCATTTTTTATTGTGTCTATTTGATTATTCTCTCTTTTCTTCTTTATTAGTCTGGCTAGTTGTCTATCTATTTTGTTGATCTTTTCAAAAAATCAGCTTCTGGATTCATTGATTTTTTAAAAACGTCTTTAGTGTTTCTATCTCCTTCGGTTCTGCTCTGATAGTTATTTCTTGTCTTCTGCTAGCTTTTGAATGTTTGCTGTTCTTTCTTTAGTTCTTTTAATTGTGATGTTAGGATGTCGACTTTAGATCTTTCCTGCTTTCTCTTGTGGGCATTTAGTGCTATAAATTTCCATCTAAACACTGTTTTGGCTGCGTCTCAGAGATTCCGGTATGTTGTGTCTTTGTTCTCAATGGTTTCAAAGAATTTCTTTATTTCTGCCTTAGTTTTGTTATTTACCCAGTAGTCATTCAGGTGCACATTGTTGAGTTGCCATGTAGTTGTGTGGTTTTGAGTCAATTCCTTAATCCTGAGTTCTGATTTGATTGCACTGTGGTCTGAGAAACTGTTTGTTATAATTTCTGTTCTTTCATATTTGCTGAGGAGTGCTTTACTTCCAATTATGCGGTCAATTTTAGAATAAGTGCAATGTCGTGCTGAGAAGAATGTATATTCTGTCAATTGGGGTGGAGAGTTCCTTAGATGTCTGTTAGGTCTGCTTGGTCCAGAACTGAGTTCAAGTCTTGAATATCCTTGTTAATTTTCTGACTCATTGATCAATCCAATATTGACAGTGGAGTGTTAAAGTCTCCCACTCTTGTTGTGTGGGAGTCTAAGTCTCTTTGTAGGTCTCTAAGAACTTGCTTTATGAATCTGGGTGCTACTTCTGAAACTAAGCCAGGCTCAGAGAGGCAAATATTGTGTGTTCTCACTCATATGTGGGAGCTGAAACACCAATCTTATGGAGGTAGAGAGTAGAATGACAGTTACCAGCGACTGGGAAGGGTGTGTGTGTTGGGGGCAGAGAATGAAGGGAGATTGGTTAATGGGTTGAAACATACAGTTAGATAGAAGAAATAAGTTCTAATGTTCGATAGCAGGGTGGGCAACAATAGTTCACAACAACATATATTTCAAAATAGCTAGATGAGAGGACATAAATGTTCCAAAACATAGAACTGATACATACTTGAGGTGAGAGATGTCATGAATATCCCTACTTGATCATTACACAGTCTATGCAAGTAACAAAATATCATATATATCCCATAAATATGTGCAAACATTATGTATAAATAAAAATGTTTTTAAAGTTAAAAATATATAGCTCACAAGATAGCTCAAATAAGCTAATACAAATTTATTTATGGATAATACTCTGTGTGTTTAAAAGACACTATTTGCAAATAATCTATTGCTTCACTCCAAATAAATTGAAATTATTAGATTTAATTATACTTTGAGATGATGTATACTTCTTAGTTGTTGAAAGACGTAGGCTTCCTTTTAATTGCTAGCGCTTGTCTCTATAACACATGACACTAGGTTATGTCTGGTGCCACACTTCTGTTTGTGACATGGACCTGTTGCTTTTCTAAAAAAAACAGCATATATATCAACCTGGTTCCCATTTGAGTCCTCCCATAAATCTAGCACCTGTTTATGTGCTGTGAAAACAATACTGGTCTCATGGAACTGACTTTCTTGTGCCATGACACATATAAAGAAACAAATAATAAAATATTTAACCATAGTTTCAAAGTTCTACCTCCAGCATGGGAGGATAAGCCCCACTATAGCCTAATTTTCCCTCTAAAGCTCTAGACAAAATAAAGCAACTACCTCAGGACTCTGAAAAATAAACAAAAGCAAGTCTGTCACGAAGGTAGTCAAAAATGCTGAGGTGCCACCTCCAAGGGGTACGTTTCCCAGGTCTTTGTTTTTCTATCTCATGGCTTTTCCCCAAGGAAAGGCCCTAGTCACAGAACTGTGCAGAACAGTAGCAGCCTGAATGGCTAAATCAGCAATAAAAACCCACCTTTCTGGACAGAGGAACCAGGAAAAGCGGCCTCAGAAGGCCAGAATGTGGGAATTTCCAGAGAGGAGAGAGCTGGAAAGGGGATCTTCTAAGTCTGTGTATGAGCCTATGCAAGACATGGGCTTATCCCTGAGCTTCGTAAAGTTTGCACAGATCAACAGAAGCATAGCAAAGGTTTTAAAACCTGAACTAAAATTTAAACTACCAAAGATGGCTGACTAGAAGCAGCAAGTGTGCATTGCTCTCTTGGGGAAGAGACAGAATGGTAAGTCAACACTAGCTCTTCAACGGGATCGTCCAGGAGGACTTGCTAGGATTCATCAAGGAAGCAATGCAACCCATGGAGAACAGAGAGGAGTGACACAGGACAGCTGCTCACCCAGGATTGGTGTGGAGCCAACCGAGACTCCCCAGTGTGGAGAAATAGTAAGTGAGAGCCGCTGGGCAGCCGCACTTCTGCCACAGACCTTTTAAACCCTGAGCTCAGAAGATCCTTCCTGATCCCTTCCACCTGAGGCCTCCACACCGACACAGAGAGCTGCATGGAGTCTGGGCAGAGCCATCACTCAGGCACATGCAGAGACCTGGAAACTAGTAGCTATAACTCCAGCAGTAGAGGAGGCCACACTCTCTCTTGCCTCTAGGATAAGGGCCAAACCCATGGGGCTGAGGTGTGGGCAGACTGCAGACCTCATATTTGCTGTACCTTGCTGGACAAGGCCCACTAGCCTGAGACCCCAGCATGACCACCCCAGCCCCACCTGAGCTGTCAGGCTGGGAGCAGTTCTGCATTTCCCTGGGACAGAGCCCCCAGAGGTAACAGGGCAGGCACACCATTTTTGCTGCTCCGCGGCCCCCACTCCTATTGGCCTTGGGCTCATAAGAAAGTGAAGAGTGTAAGGACGACTGTGCTTCAGCACAGCACAGCCGCCTTACAGAAAAGTAACCAGGCGAAAAGTAACCAGGCTCTTTCCACGTGGGTCCCTGTCCCTGTGACTCTTCACTGAGCAGGGCCTCTCAACCTGGGCTCCCAGCACAACTGCACCACCCCCACTTGAACCCTTAGGGTTCTGCATTTCACTGATGAAGAAATCCCACAGACAACCCATAGCCACTGTCACTGCAGCTGAAGTGGTCCTGCCCTATTGCCCTTGGTCTGGAGAGGAACAAGGGGACTGGTCACTTCACTGCCACTTCCGGAATACCACAGCTGCCAAACAGAGAGGAACCTAGCCTGTCTTCCTTATAAGCCCCCACCTGGTAGTCTTCACGAGACACAGCCCCCAGCTCTGGCCTGCAGAGCAGCTGTCCACACCCAGCTGAATGTTCCCACTGTCAGTGGCTCTGTATTCAATTCAACAAGAAGACTTAACTATCCTAAGTATATATCTGCCTGATACTAGAGCACCCAGATTAATAAAACAAGTTCTTAGAGACTTATGAGGAGACTTAGATAACTACACAATAATTGTGGGAGACTTTAACATCCCACTGACAGCATTGGACACATCACTGAGGCAGAAAAAATAACAAAGGTATTTGGAACCTAAACTTGACATTTGACAAAATGGACCTAACAGACATCTACAGACCACTCCACCAACATAGAATGTATATTCTTCTCATCTGCACATGGCACATACTCTGAAATTGATCACACACTTGGCCATAAAGAATTCTCAGAAAGAAAAAAAATGTATGAAAGCAAAAGCATATCAACCACACTCTGAGGCCACAGTTCTAAAAAAAAAAAAAAAAGAGAGAAACCAATACCAAGAAAATCTACTAAAACCAAACAATTAAGTGAAAATTAAACAATCCGCTCCCAAATGACATTTGGGTAAACAATGAAATTAAGGCAGAAATCAAGAAATTATTTGCAACTAATGAAAACAAACATACAACATACGAGAGAGTCTGCGACACAGCTAAAGGAGTGTTACAAGGAAAGATGATAGAGCTAAATGCCTATACCAAAACGTCGAAAGATCTCAAGTCAACAACCTAACATCACACCTCAAGGAACTTGAAAATCAAGAGCAAACCAGCCCCAAAGGTAGCAGAAGAGGAGAGCTGAATGGAGCTGAATGAAACAGAGACAGGAAAACCCATACAAAAGAGCAACAAAAACAAAAGTTGGTTTCTTAAAAGAATAAATAAGATTGATAGACAGCTAGCTAGACTAATAAAGAAAAAAGGGAGAAGATTCAAATAAACATAATCAGAAAGGACAAAGAGGGCATTACCACTGCCCAAGAATATTACAAATACCTCACAAACTAGAAAACATAGTAGAAATGGATAAATTCCTAGAAACATACAACTTCCCAAGATTGAACCAAAAAGAATGTGGGTACTTGAATAAACCAATAATGAGTTCTAAAATTGAATCAATAATAAAAAATCTACTAACCAGAAAAAGCCCTGGACCAGACAAATTCATAGCCCAATTCTACCAGACATAGAAGGAAGAGCTGGTACTAATCCTACTGAAACTATTCCACGTAATTGAGGAGAAAGGTCTCCTCCATTACTCATTCAATAATGCCAGCATCATTCTGATATCAAAACTTGGCAGAGACACAACAAATAAAAAAACTTCAGACCAATATCCCTGATGACCATAAATGTAAAAATCCACAATAAAATACTAGCAAACCAAATCTAGCAGCACATCAAAAAGCTAATCCACCACAATCAAGTAGGTTTTATTTCTGGGATGCAGAGTTTGGTTCAACATATGCAAATCAATAAAAGTGATTCATCTCATAAATAGAAAGAAAAACTACATGAACATCTAAACAAATACAGAAAAGGTTTTTGATAAAATTCAAATCTCTTTATGTTAAAAACCCTTAACAAACTAGACACCAAAGATACATACCCTAAAATATAGGAGCTATCTATGACAAACCCACAGCCAACATCATACTGAATGGGCAAAAGCTGGAACTATTCTCCTTAGGAACTGGAATAAGACAAAAATGCCTATTCCCACACTCCTATTCAACATATCACTAGAAGTTGTAGCCAGAGCAATCATACAAGAGAAAGAAATAAAAGGCATATAAATAAGAGAGGAAGCCAAACCATCTCTCTTCACAGATGATGTGATACTATACCTAAAAGACTCCATAGCCTCTGCCCAAAGGCTTCTAGATCTGATGAACAACTTCAGCAAAGTTTTAGGATATAAAATCAATGTATAAAAAATCAGTACCATTTCTATATACCGATAACATCCAAGCTGCGAGCCAAATCAACAGTGAAATCCTATTCACAACAGCAACAAAAAGGAATAGGAATACAGTTAAGTAGGGAGGTGAAAGAGCTCTACAATGAGAATTACACAATGCTGCTGAAAAGAGCCTTAGCTGACCCAAACAAATGAAAAAACATTTTATGCTCATGGATAGGAAGAATCAATATTATTAAAATGATCATATTGCCCACAGCTATTTACAGATTCAATGCTAGTCCTGTCAAACTACCAATGACATTTTTCACAGAATTAGAGAAAAACATTCTAAAATTCATTTGGAACCAAAAAAGACCCCAAATACCCAAAGCAGTCCTAAGCAAAAAGAACAAAGCCAGAAGCATCACACTATCTGACTTCAAACTATACTATAGAGTAGCCAAAACAGCATGGTACTGATACAAAAATAGACACATAGACCAATGGAACAGAACACAAAGCCTAGAAATAAAGCCATACATCTTCAACCATCTGATCTTCAACAATGTTGACAAAAACAAGCAATGGGGAAAGAACTCCCTATTCAATAAATGCTGCTGGGACAACTGGCTAGTCACATGCAGAAGATTAAAACAGGACCTGTAACTTTCACCATATACAAAAATCAACTCGAGATGGATTAAAGACTTAAATATAGAACCCAAAGCTATAAAGACCCTAGAAGAAAATCTAGGAAATATCATTCTGGGCATTGGCTCAGGCAAAGACTTCATGATGAAGATGTCAAAAGCAATTGCAACAAAAATGAAAATTGGAAAACGAGACCTAATTAAACAAAAGAGCTTCTGCATAGCAAAAGAAACTACCAACAGAGCAAACAGACAACCTACAGAATGGGAGAATATATTTGCAAACTAAGCATCCAACAAAGGTCTAATATTCAGAATCTATAAGGAACATAAACAAATCAACAAGCACAATACAAACAACCCCATTAAAAATGGGCAAAGCACATGAATAGGCACTTTTCAAAAGAAGACAAACACATGGTCAATGAGCACATGAAAAAATGCTCAATATCTCTAATCATTAGGGAAATGCAAATCAAAAGCACAGTGAAATACCATCCCATACCAATCAGAATGGCTATTGTAAAAAGTCAAAAAATAACAAGGTTGTAGAGGAAAGGGAATACTTATACACTGCTGGTGGGAATATAAATTAGTTCAGTCACTGTGGAAAGCAGTCTGGAGATTTCTGCAAGAATTTAAAACAGAACTACCATTTGACCCAGCAATTTCATTACTGGGTACCTGCCCAAAGAAGTATAACTCATTTTACCATAAAGACACAGGTATGTGTGTGTTTATCACAACACTATTCACAATAGCAAAGACATAGAATCAACCTAGATGCCCATCAACAGTGAACTTCATAAAGAAAATGTGGTTCACATACACCATGGAACACCACAGTTATTAAAAAATGAGAACATGGCCTTTGCAGCAACATGGATGGAGCTGGAGGCTATAGTCCTAAACAAGTTAATGCAGGAACAGAAAATCAAATACTGCATGTTTTTACTTATAAATGTGAGCTAAACATTGAGTATACATGGACACAAAAATGGGAACAATAGACACTGGAGCCTACTGGAGGGTGAAGGGTGGAAGAAAGCTGAGGATGGAAAAACTACCTATGGGGTATTATGAGATTACCTGTGTGACAAAATTATCTGTACACCACACCCCCGTGACACACAGTTTACCCTTGCAAACCTGCACATGTATCCCTTGAATTCAAATAACAGTCAGAAAGAAAAATGAAAAACAAAGTTTGAACTGCAGCTCAGACTAACCCCTGAGTAGCAAGCACATGCACAGGTTAGGACCAAAGCAGCCCAGGAAAGGCATTAAAATCTAAACTGAGATTAGAATTACTGTCCGTAGGAAGCAAGAGTATGCTTAGTCACATTGATTGCCTACTAAAACAAACCAAAAATTAACGGTATCCAGGAGATAACAGGACGCATAATCAAATCAACATAATATTCAAATTTTCCAGTATACAATCCAAAATGACTTGACACATTAAAAAAAACAAACAAACAGGAGAATGTGTCCAATTCTCGAGGGAAAGGAAAATCAATAGATGCCAATCCTTCCCAAATGTTGAACTTATCAGAGAAAGATTTTAAAGTAGCTACTAACTTTACTCCTGAGGTAAAGACCAAACTTGAAAAGAAAAGTATAGGTTCTCAGGAGAGGAACAGAAACCCTTCAAAAAAGAGCTAATCAGAAAATGAAGAGTTAAAACATACAGTATCTAAGATTTTAAAAATCTCTTGGTGAACTCAATATCAGAATAGATATGACAGAAACAAAAGTAAGTGAATTGCCAGATATAGCAACAGAAAATACCCTGCATAGATAGATAGGAGGAACAAGAGAGAGGAAAAAAGATTGGAAAAAAAAAAAAAAAGAACAGAGCCTTAGAGACATGTAGGACAATATCAAAACAGCTAACATTCTTGTCACTGGATTCCCAGGAGAAAATAACAGAGGCAGAAAAATATTTGGAAAAAGTAATTTCTGAAAACTTCCAAAACTTAGTGAAATACATAATTTTACAAATTCAGAAACTAGACAAACACAAACAGAATAAACAAAAAAATACCTCAACATATCAGAATCAAACCATTTAAAAACCAAAACTTTTTTTTTTTTTTTTTTTTGGCTGAGCACAGGGGACTTTATTGATGGTACACGACAAGGTGGGGCTCCCTAGGCCCCTCCCTCTTCAAGGGGTCTGCATGGAAACTGTGAGGAGGGGCAATTCAGTGTGGTGGGGGACTCTGCGGCAGGGACTCCCCAGCAGTGAGGGCCTCTCTTCCTCTCGTGCTCTTGCTGGGCTGGTGGTCCAGGGGTCTTACTCCTTGGAGGCCATGTGGGACATGAGGTCCGCCACCCTGTTGCTGTAGCCAAATTCATTGTCACACCAGGAAATGAGCTTGACAAAGTGGTCATTGAGGGCAATGCCAGCCCCAGCATCAAAGGTGGAAGAATGGGTGTCGCTGTTGAAGCCAGAGGACACCACCTGGTGCTCAGTGTATCCCAGGATGCCCTTGAGGGGGCCCTCCGACATCTGCTTCACCACCTTCTTGATGTCATCATATTTGGCAGGTTTTTCCAGACGGCAGGTCAGGTCCACCACTGACACGTTGGCAGTGGGGACACGGAAGGCCATACCAGTGAGCTTCCCGTTCAGCTCAGGGATGACCTTGCCCACAGCCTTGGCAGCTCCAGTAGAGGCAGGGATGATGTTCTGGAGAGCCCCACGGCCATCACGCCACAGTTTCCTGGAGGGTCCATCCACGGTCTTCTGGGTGGCAGTGATGGCATGGACAGTGGTCATGAGTCCTTCCACAATACCAAAGTTGTCATGAATGACCTTGGCCAGGGGCGCTAAGCAGTTGGTAGTGCAGGAGGCATTGCTGACGATCTTGAGGCTGTTGTCATACTTCTCATGGTTCACGCCCATCACGAACATGGGGGCATCAGCAGAAGGGGCAGATATAATGACCCTTTTGGCTCCCCCCTGCAAGTGAGCCCCAGCCTTCTCCATGGTGGTGAAGACGCCAGTGGAGTTCACCATGTACTCAGCGCCAGCATTGCCCCACTTGATTTTGGAGGGATCTCGCTCCCGGAAGATGGTGATGGGATTTCCATTGATAACAAGCTTCCCGTTCTCAGCCTTGACAATACCATGGAATTTGCCATGGGTGGAATCATACTGGAACATGTAGACCATGTAGTTGAGGTCAATGAAGGGATCATTGATAGCGACAATATCCACTTTACCAGAGTTAAAAGCAGCCCTGGTGACCAGGCACCCAATACGACCAAATCCGTTAACTCCGACCTTCACCTTCCCCATGGTGTCTCAGGGATGTGGCTGGCGATGGGAGACTAGATGCGGCTATCTGGCGAACAGGAGGAGCAGAGAGCCAAAACCAAAACTTTTAAATCTTGATATAATCTAGAGAAAAATGAAAAATTACATATTGGGAACTATTTGAATGACAACAGATGAGACCTGAAGATTGTTTGTTTGTTTATTTATTTATTGGAGACATGGTTTTGCTCTGTTGCCCAGGCTAGAGTGCAATGGCATGCTCATGGCACACTGTGGCCTCAAACTTCTGGGCTCAAGGTATCCTCCCACCTCAGCAACAGCCGCCAACATAGCTGGAACTATAGGTGCATGCCACTAGAACCGGCTAATTTTTTTGTATTATTTTGTAGAGATGGGGTTTTGCCATGTTGCCCAGGTTGGTCTCAAACTGTTGGGCTCAAGTGATCCACTCACTTCTGCCTCCCGGTGTTAGGATTACAGGCGTGAGCCACCACACCTGGCTCACCTGGCTGAAAATAGTCTGAGTTTTGAGGCTTTGATTTTTCCATACGTGCACTCCTGGTAACTTTAGAACACATTTGTCTCCTTTCTGTGGCCAGAATTGTTTTGTACCTCCAGTGTGGAAAGGTGCTTTGCCTGAATCCTCTCGTCCTAAGTGTAAATAGAGCAGTTAGACTTTAACATGGTTGTGTAAGTGTAACATTCATACTGAACTCTAGGCAAGGCATGGCTGGAATGGAAAACATTGACTGTTAAGTGTTTTAAGATGAACTTCTCAGATACTAGATCTCTTAGCTCACATACTGGAATTTTGAGGAAAGTTTATCTGTGGTTATCTTCTAAGTATCTAAGCTGTTTATCTTCTAAGAAATGCAATGATGATTCTATAAAGTACTGAGGGGTTGGGGAGGGGAGAAAACTATTAACCAAAAATTGTATAATCAGCTAAATATTCCGCAGAAATGAAGGCAAAAATAAAACATTCTCAAATGAGGGAAAACTAAGGGAATTTGTTATAAGCAGACTTGCTCTAAAAACTACGCTACAATTCTTCAAGATAAAAGGAAATTACACCAGAAGGAAAAAGAATTTTTAGGAATTAAGCAAAACATAGATGTAAATGGATAGGTAAATATAAAAGATTATTATTTAATCTTCAGTTCTATATGACTATCGAAAGCAAAGCTTATAAAAACATCTGATGGGGCTTCCACATATATAAATGTGATACAGATACCAACTAATGACATGAAGTTCAGGGAGTGGGGTAGGAGACAGAGGTAAACCTATATGGTTGGAAGGCTTCTTTCTTGAAGTGGTGTAATATTAATACTAAGTAGACTGCAAAAGTTTAGGTATGTACATTATAATCCATGGAAAAACTACCAAAAAACTTACAAATAAATATATTAAAACTACAATGTAGAAATTAAAATGGAATATTTAAAAATTTTCAAATAATCCATAAGTAGGAAAATAAAAACAAAAATATAGAGGACAAACAGAAAACAAATAATAAAATGACAGACCTAAATCCAACCACATAATTACATTGAATATAAATTACCTAAACACAGAAATTATCAGATTGGAATTTTTTTAAAAAGATCTAATATGTGATGTCTAGAAGTAACCTACTTTAAATATAAAAATAGAAAAAAAGATGGGAAAAAATATACAACGGAAAATTTAATCAAAAAAGCTGAACTGCCTGTATCAATATTAGACAAAGTAGATTTCAGAACAAATATGTTACTAGGAATAAAGAGAGAGCACAGATTGATTAAAAAGAGTCAATTTATCAAAACACATAGTTCTAAATGTGTATATATCTAACAACAAAGCTTCAAAACACACAAAGCAAAAATACACAGAAGTGAAATGAGAAATAAAGAAATCTACAATTATATTAATGCTAACAAAATAATCAACTTGGTATGAAACTGCATTCCACCTAACAGCAGCAAACAAAATACTTTTTCTTAAGTGCACATGGGACACTCACCAAGATATTCTGGGGCAACACAAACATTAAATTGAAAAGAACTAAGCTCTTAAAAGTTGTGTTTTTTTGTGTGTGGATATGTGTGCGTGTTTAAGATGAAATCTGTGTTACCCAGGCTGGAGTGAAGTGGAATGAACTTGGTTCACTGCAACCGCCACCTCGCAGGTTCAAGTGATTCTCTTGCCTCAGCCTCCTGAGTAGCTGGGACTACAGGCATGTGCCACCACACCCGGCTAATTTTTGTACTTTTAGTAGAGACAGGGTTTTGCCATGTTAGCCATGCTGGTCTCAAACTCCCAACCTCAGGTGATCCACTTGCCTTAGCCTCCCAAAGGACTGGGACTACAGGCTTGAGCTACCGCACCTGGCCAAAAGTATGTTTTCTAACCACAACAGAAGTTAAAAGTGCTATATGGTAGCTCAAATTGTGATCTCTTGGTGTGTGTGTGTGTTTTAAGTTGTTTGACTTGGCAACTTCATACATTTAAAGTAGACTGATACATAATCAAGTTGACTCTTATTTACGAAGGACTTCAAAGGTCAGTAGTGACTTAAGTGGTATTAGAGAATGTTTTGGTGCATATTTATCAGTTATCATAATTTTCAATGGAAATAAACCCAAAAGGCAAGTAACTGTCATTATAATTCTGATGTATTAGAACAGAACTATAGTAAAATATTGGACATTTCACCTCCTGACTTTAGAACCCTTAGGATGCAATTATTTAATTTTGAAGCATTCCGTTTTTTTTGTTTCATTTACAGTCTGAGAATCATTATTTCTTTCAAACCTTCTTTCATTGATCTTGGGCTTCTGAGGAGGGAAAAAAAAAAACCTTTCACTCCCAGTCCTTGAGTGATGAGTTTGGTGAAATAGATGTTTATATCATATAGATATCTTTATATCATATAGATATGTTAAACCCTGAAAAACACTGCAAAAACCTTTGAAAGCAAGGTGATACCTAAGACCAATGGCCACCATAGAAGCCAAATTATCAACTGCAAATTGGATAGGAAATGCTACTTTTGCACCAATGAATAGTGTCACACATTCAAGTACCAGGTATGGCTTTTTCTGCTATGACGCATGACTTCTTATGGGCAGATAATCACATAACAAAAAACAGATAATTAGCATTTTGTTACTTACTAAAAAACAAATTTTAGGCTGGGCGTGTCTGCTCACACCTGTAATCCCAACACTTTGGGAAGCCAAGGTAGATGAATCTCTTGAGCCCAGGAGTTGGAGACCAGTCTGGGCAACAAAGCAAGACCCTGTCTCTACAAAAAAGAAATAAATAAAAATTTAAAAATCAAAAACAGGCTGGGCGTGGTGGCTCACGCCTGAAATCTCAGCACTTTGAGAGGCCGATGGGGGTGGATCACCCGAGGTCAGGAATTTTGGTGAAACCCCATCTTTACTAAGAAATACAAAAGTTAGCTGGCATGGTGGCAGGTGCCTGTAATCCCAGTTACTCGGGAGGCTGAGGCAGGAGAATCGCCTGAACCTGGGAGGCAGAGTGAGCCTAGATCGTGCCACTGCACTCCAATCTGGGCAAGAGAGTGAGACTTCACCTCAAAAATATAAAATTAAAAATAATAAACTTTAGAAGAAAAAATATCCCTGGCATATTTTTCCCCACCAAAGTCTACCTATTAATATCTTGCATAACTCTGTGCTTGAAACACAATTTGGGAAATACTGCCTTAAGATTACTTTGACTAGCAATTCAATATTGCTTTTTAATAAAATTCCATACTCTGGTGTTCTGAAACTCCTGAAAAACACTGGTTTGAGAAAAATATTTAGAAACACAATCCCCTGGAATGTGAGATGAAAACCAGAGCTAAAGGGAGAAAAAGAAGAAAGAAAGAAAACACAGGAAATAAAGAAATACAGCCCAGTGAAACTACCACCGCAGGAACAGATCCATCCCATCCACCACTGGGGTATGGGACCGACGTGCGCTGCTCGATTTTGCTCCAGATGACAACTGGGACTGTAACATCTCTAGAATGGGTCACTTCCAAGCCTCTATTACTGAAAAATTCAAGGAGGAACGGATGCTGGAGTACTCGTATCTGTCTTCTCAGCACCGTCCCTACGCTTTTCCAGTTATCACAAGCAAAGCCCAGTAGGGCGAGAGACGGGCGCAGCACCCAACGCTTGTCAGTGGTAAACTCAAGCCAACAGGCAGTTTGCTCTCACGCAGACTTTCGAGGTGCGAGCCCCCACCTTGAATCAAATCTGTAACTAGCCCACATTTCTGAAGCCTCCGTCGGCTTTACGCGAAAAAGTCTCCACGTCTTCTGAGCACTTAGAACTGAATCCTACAAGCGGGTTCGAGTCACAATCAGATTTTTTTTTTTTTTTTTAATGAGGGCATAGCAAAAGGTCTCCACGAAGTGAGGCAAAGGCCCGCCGGGCGCTGGGACGGCGCGTTCGGCCCCGGGATGGACACACCTTCCCCCGGTGCCGGCAGAACGCGCAGCAGCGCTTCGTGAAAAGCGTTCTTTCCAGTATCGAATCCGTAACCACGCTGGTGAGCCGCTGGCGGTCGCGGTTAGCCACCGCGCCTCCCCCAAACCCTCCTCGTTTCCTCTAGGGACGTCAGAGTGAGCTAACCCGCTTGCTCCCAGTAAGCCTTTCTGGATCTCTACCCCAGCCCGCCTGCTGCTCGGAGAAACAACTGTAGGCCAGGTCCGCTGTCCTGGGGTGACACGACACCCTCATACTGCAGAAGACGGATCACCACACTCGCGTCACAGGAGCAGACCAAGCTGCACCCGGACTTCGGGCGGAAAAGCCAGGCGCAGGCGCAGTAGCGCATCCCCCGTTTGCCCATTCCCAGCGCCTCCGCACCTCCCTTCCACTTCCGCTTTCTCGCGCATCTGCTTCCGGGGCACAGGCGGCTCGGCCCCTCCTCAGCTCTGACCCTCCTCTGCCGGAGGAGGGGGGAGGCGAGGGGGTGGGGAAGAGTTCGTTGTTTGTTTACACGATGTGAGCGGAAAAAGAGACCAATAAAGTTTATTCTGGAAACAAAAGGAAAAAAAAACAGGGGCGACGGAGAAAGGAGTCGGGGGCGGGGGCGTGCGGCGGGGGCCGGCGAGCACAGGGAGCCAGGAGGAGAAAGCGGCAGTTCCGGTGCCGCCGCCGCGGCCGCTGAGGTCTCGGGCTGCTGCCGCCGCGGCCGCGGGGACTGGGGCTGGGGCCGCCCGCGAGGCAGGGCTCGGGCCCGGCCGGGCAGCTCCGGAGCGGCGGCGGAGAGGTGCCGGGAGGCGGGGGCCGAGCCGCCCGCCCTCCTCTCCCTCGGCGCCGCCGCCGCCCGCGGGGCCGGGACCCGATGCGGTGTGAGCCGCGGAGCCTGGAGCAGCCCCGAGCGTGAGTAGAGCGCGGACCGGCCGGGCGGGCGCGGGCGCGGGGACGGGCCGGGCGGGGCGGGGCGCGGGCAACGGGTCTCCCGGCGCCGGCCCGCGGCGGACTTCGCCTGCGCTGGCCGCTGCCTCTCCCTCGCCGGCCCCGGGCTTCCGTGCGGAGGGAGGGCGCGCCTCTCCTCCCGCCTCCCTGGCCGCTGCGCTCCGGCGCCCCTTCCGCTCCTCCGCTCCTCCGGGCTGCGGCCGAGGTGAGGAAGTGCGCCCAGGGCGGCGCCCGGCCGCGGGGCTCCGTCTCCCGCGCCGCGCACGCCCACCGGGCCGCCGCGGAGGGGCTGTCACGCCCGGGGACTCCCGCCCCTCCGGCCCGGGGCCCCGCGCCGCCTCGCGCCGGGTTTGAAGCGCCCCCCGGCCCCGGCCCCTGTCCCGGCTCCCTCCCGCCTGCCCGCCCTCCGCGCTTGTTTTTTCCTGGTGGCCGAGGCCGACGCTGCTGTTTCATTCATAGACCCGAGACCGCGGCTCGCGTGGCCGTGTCTTCGCCGAGTGCGTTTCTCGAGCGACGCCTGCTCCCGGCTCCCAGCGGCTCGGGAAGGTAGGGCCGGGCCCGGGATGGGGCCGCTCGGCCGCGGCGTTTCTGACCTCGGCTCCAGGGGGTTATTTTAGGGCGCTGAAGGAATCGTGATGGTGGCCAGCCGTGTTCCCAGACTTGGGAATCGAAAGCGGTGTTTCCTTTCTCCTGTCAGGAATGGAGGAGGCTGTTTGCATAGTTAAATAAAGGGAAGAGGGAGCGCGGCGAGAGAGGCTTTCTAGAAAACAGCCTGCCTATTCTTCAGTGAATTAGAGTTGAGATTTCATCCTGGCGAGGCTTCCTAGTTCCAGCACTGCGCCTTTGTGCACATGCAGGACCTGGGTTTGCGGAACGGTGTTGTGAGTCGTAGTTTGTGTAGCCGGGGAGAACCCCTTGGAATACTTGGGTAGGTGAATTCCAGGTTATCTCAGGGGATCGCTTCTGCGACTTTCGAACCACTGAGGACAGTATTGGTCCTATGTTGTTGCCCCGCTTAGAAACTGGATTTTTCTGGGTATTTGCTTACATTGCACCGTACAAAATTTGTTTGTGCTGGACTGCGTGTTTTAAGAAAATACTCAAAATACCGTGTTGCTAAGTTAGTTTGAATAAATCGAAACACTCTGTGTTTATATTAATGAGCTCTCAAAGCAACTACAGTCTAACAATTTAACGTGTCTGTGTATTCAGGTTTTAAGATTTTTTTTTTTAACTGAAGTACTGAAGTCTGGTTGACAGCATAGATCTCCATCTAAACATCACATGTTCTGGAAGATTTTAATTATCAGATTAACCGTTCTGCAGTGTCATCAGCCAAAATTATTTGAAGAGGGGTGTGTGTGTGTGTGTGTGTGTGTGTGTGTACGCGTGTTGGTGGTGGTATTTTGCTTACGTTTTTTCATCTCACATTTTGGAACAAAATAAAACTTCATAATTTTTTTCAAAAGTTCCTTGTGCTTTTTCAAAATAGAGTACTTTCCTATTAAATTCACATAACAGCATATCGTAATAATAGCATCATGGGGAAATAAGAAAGTAAATGAATATTAACTTGATATTGTATGATTTCTGTGAGTAGAAAAATTTAAAGACATTCCTGTCAGCTTTAAAGAATTAAAAATGGAGCACCTGTAAATGTAGAATAGTGTTTTTATTTACTTAAGTTTTTTAAAAAAATTAGTTATAGCATTAAATAGATGTCACTAAATACAAATATATTTTACTTGAACTGAAAAATGGCTTCATGGAAGTGTAAATTGTCATGGGGCTTGCTGTGTTTAAAGGGAGACTGTAAAAGTGCAGTGGCTTTGCCTGGTCTGCGTGGAACAGCCCTTCTGGAGGCAGAGCTTCCTTCCTGTCAGGATAAAGTCCTCTCCATCCCAAATCAGTATCCCCTTAAAAAGCAAAACAAAAAACCTAAATTTATGAATAATATATGACATAAAGTAGATTGTAATAGCTTTTTCTAAACCAGTTTACTTTGTGTGCCGCTTCTTATAAGCGCCCATTACTGAATAAAGATTTTTAAACAGTTACGATTACCGTTTACGATTATTACCGTTTAAAGGGCACTTGCTTTGTTGATCTGTTTATTTGAAGAGAGGTGACTTAATCCCATTTGATCTCTTGAGCAGCTACAGTAGCATTAAAAGGATCACTTCTCTACCTTATCAATTTATATCTTGAATTCCAAGGTAGAGGTGATTCTTTAAATGAAGTGTGTTTCTTAAGCATTATAAAATATTTCATCTCCAGTGAAAAATTTACAATCTTAAAAATGATTCAACTTTAGAAGTATGTCTTACAGTATAATGGTTTCATTAGCACAGTTATCAAATAGTTTTTCTTAAGTGTTACTTACCTTGAGCTATATTAACAGCGCCATAGACAGGGTAGTATTACTATCCCTAAGAAATGATATCTAATCTGAAGCCAGTTGGCAGGTGACAGACTCATTGACAAAACCAACATCTTCTGACCCTTTCACTGTACTACGCTGCATCTAATCTTCTCCAGCCTGTTTTTTAATAGAACTGAAGACATTAGGTCCCAAGGAGGCTTAATTACTGAAGATCTCCTTTTCCCATATTTGCTGTCATAAATGTTTATTAATTTCTATTACAGCATAAACAGTGGTTTTCAATCCTGGCCACACATTAGAATAATCTAGGGAGCTTTTTAAAAATACTCTGGTCTCACCCCCAGAGATTTCTGATTTAATTAGTCTGAAATGGATCCCAGTTATCTGTGTTTTGTTTGTTTGAAGTTCACCAGGAAATTCTGATAGAAAAGAGTGTCAAGCCCTGGGTGTCAAGGACCTGTATGGTTTCGTCCTTGCTTCTTTCTCTGGGTTTCTTTCTCCTCCCTACTCCTACAGCTCCCTTGGTCTTTTCGTACTCTCTGGTGCCAACACAGTTTGTACTTCCTGAGACATTGGCACACTCCATTCTCTTTCCTTAACTAGTTGACTCCTACTCATCTTTCCCATAAACCCCTTTCAAAAGTCTAGTCTGGGTTAGGTATCCCATAGCACCAACCTCACTGCATTGTAATTGCCTATTTGCTTGTTCATATCCTCCACCAGGATGTAAATTCCATGAGGATAGGAACTCCTGACTTATATACTGTACAATAGTGTTCTTATTGCCAAGCATAGTAGCCTGTACATTACAGCACTTGACTGAACAGATAAATGCAGTAGAGACGGACTTGTTTACAACACGTAGTAATTCATAAGCACCAGTTTTTATTCTTGCCAATTTCATTTAACATTTTTGGTTACTAGAAATGTACAGCCCTGAAATTAATACACATAAGAATTTTATTTGGGGACGGTTGAGATGTTATATAGAGTTGTGACTCTATATAACATACATACACATGCAAAAATAAAGATTATTTTCATATATAGTACTGCACTGAAAATCAGGAGACGAATTCTTACCCATTTCACCACAAACATTTGGGCAAGTCTCAATCTCTTTGGGTGTCATCTGTAACATAGAGGTATTGAACAAGGTGCCGTACATGGTTCTTTGTGATCTAGCCTTAAAATTCTATGAGCATTAGTATTGGCTCTGGAATCTGAGGCACCATGGTTCAAAACCTAGTTCTTAAACTTACTGGCAGGATTACTTTGCACAGATTTTTCCTATCTGTAATGGGGGTAATTACTATTCAATAGAGTTGTTGAATTAAATGAGATAATGTAGATCCAAGAGAATTCTTGACCTGGATCAGGTGCTTAATAAATGTTCATTTCCTTTCTCCTTGGGAGGTGTTAGATCTCATGAGTGGACTTATCTGAGATAACAGGACACAGTTTATGTAATAAATCCTGTTTTCCACTCTGCTGACTGTTAGCACTGCAGGTGTGATTAGGGACCAAAAAACACCGTGACATTTGGTTTCGGTTTCTCAGAACCCCATTCCACTGTCAGACACCCAGGTATTAGTCCACCTGCTTGGAAAATAATTATGCCTGGAAGTTTCAACCAGTAGAGGATAGCAAGTGCCAAGCTCTTCAGACACATGTGATAAGACGGGGGAGGGTAGAGTCTAAACTGATGACCTTACACTGTCTCCAAAGATAAGTAAAATCAGACTTCATCATTCTAAAAGAAAGGGACAAATTAAAATTAAGGATGATTTATAAAAGAAAATCTAAAGGTTTTGGTGAAATCTCTGCTCGCCAAACCTTAACATTCGGGAACCATTATTTAGTAATTTTCAGGTGATAGAAATATAGGAAAAATTGGTCTTCTGAGCAGAACTAATTACAGAAGATGGGCACAAATAATGTTTTCAGTGTCAGATTAGCAGTTATAGATAACAGCAGACAAGTTGTTGATACTTTTCTCTACTTGGAAACCATATTTTAAAATTTTATATAGTGTTACATATATCACCTTTATTTGGTAATATTGAAAGTAAACTTACCCCGAATGTAATACAGGTTGGGCATCCCTAATCTGAAAATCTGAAATTGTATATGCTTCAAAATCTGAAACTTCTTTAGTGCCAGCATACAGCCATGAGTGGAAAACCTTTGCTCTCTGTTGGCTCCAGGTACACAAACTTGGTTTCATGTATACAATTACTTAAAATATTATATTACATTACCTTTATCCTGTTTGTATAAGGTATATATGAAACATAAATAAATTTTGTGTTTAGACTTGGGTCCCCAGTGTATCTCATTATGTATATGCAAATATTCCAGAATTCAAAATCTGAAACATTTCAGATAAGGGATACTCAACTTGTAACATTGCTTTGCAGAAGTTTGTTGTTACCAGTCTTATTTTTGTATGAGTCAAATTTACTTGCTTGAGTTTTTCTTTAAGTTTGTGTGAGAGTGAATTTCGTAAGTAACTAATTTGGAAGAAATCTGTAATAAAAATTAAAAACTGGAAAGGGGAAACTGAAGTTTTAGGATTATAAAAGAGATATATGAGGCAATATATAAAGTCTGAGGATTCAGCTTCAAGGCTAGACATTTTCATCATTCAAAAAGATTATTCAGCTTTTGGATGTACTGTGAATATTGTATCACTATATACCTTATTCATGTTTAATCCTTTATTATATGAATCAGTTGATCCTGGTTAAGGTCTTTTTAGGTGTTCTTTCCCTCTCTACCTATACAGTGGTAGGGAGTTCTAAGTTAAATTACTCCAATAAAAAGTTGGTAAGTTTGTAATGAAAGTAGTGGCTTAGAGCTATCTTTTTCTTCACATAGTTCTTAAGGTGAAGCTGCTTCTAATATGTATTAGAGAGCTGTGGTCTAGATGCTGGAAGCAGGGGTCCCCAACACCCTGGCCAACAGACCAGTACCTGTCGCAGGCCTGTTAGGAACTCAGCTGCAGAGCAGGAGGTGAGCAGTGGGGCCGGCGTTACCACCTGAGCTCCGCCTCCTGTCTCATCAGCAACATCATTAGATTCTCATAGGAGTGCAACCCCTGTTGTGAACTTCACATGCAAGGGATGTAGGTTGCCTGCTCCTAATGAGAATCTAATGCCTGATGATCTGAGGTGGAACAGTTTCATCCCAAACCATCTCTGCCCCCATACTCCCCCAGTCTATGAAAAAATTATCTTCCATCAACCTGATCCCCAGTGCTAAAAAGGTTGGGGACCACTGGCCTAAGGGACTAAATTCCCTTTCGGACTGCTACTTTGTGTATGTATGTGGTGAATTCGCACTTTGGACTGCTACTTTGTGTATGTATATGGTGGGTTCCCATTAGGACTGCTACTTTGTATATGTATGTGGTGAATTCCCCTTCAGATTGCTACTTCTTATATGTATATGGTGGATTCTCCCTTGGACTGCTGCTTTGTGTATGTATATGGTGGGTTCCCCTTTGGATTGCTACTTGGTATATGAATATGGTGAATTCCCCTTCGGGCTGTTACTTTGTGAATGTATATGATGGAGTATCCTTTGGACTGTGACTTAGGGTATGTATGTGGTGGAGTCTCCTTTGGACTGCTACTTTGTATATGGTGGATTCTCCCTCGGACTGCTACTTTGTATATGTATATGGTGGGTTCCCCTTCGGAATGCAACTTTGTATATGTATGTGGTGGATTGTCCCTCAGACTGCCACTTTGTATATGTATATGTATATGGTGGCTTCCCCTTTGGACTGCTACTTTGTATATGTGTATGGTGGATTCTCCCTCGGACTGCTACTTTGTATATGTATATGGTGGGTTCCCCTTTGAGCTACTACTTTGTATATGTATATGATAGGTTCTCCTTCAGACTGCTACTTCATATATGTGTATGGTGGGAGGCATATTATAGCACATTTTTGTGTCATTTTCTGTATTGATACAATAGGAATGTGTTGTTAATTAACATATAATTAATGAGATAATTTAAATAATCACAAGTTGCATAAAACTAGGAAAACTGTATATGTCCTAATTATCATTTTTAATTTATATTTAACAGAAGCATAATGTTATATATTTGGCCTAACAATTACTCATTTCTTTTTTTAAAGAAGATTATTATATTTTTCAGCTTCTGATGGCTAGTAATTTTTTTTATATAAATACTTTAAGTTCTGGGGCACATGTGCAGAATGTGTAGGTTGTTATGTAGGTATATATGTGCCATGGTGGTTTTCTGCATCCATCACTCCATCATCTACATTAGGTATTTCTCCTAATGCTATCCCTCCCCTGGCCCTCCATCCACCTGCTATCCCTCCACTAGACCCCCACCCCGCTGACAGGCCCTGGTGTGTGATGTTCCTCTCCCTGTGTCAGTGTGTTATCATTGTTCAACACCCACTTATGAGTGAGAACATGTGGTGTTTGGTTTTCTGTTCTTGGGTTACTTTGCTGAGAATGATGTTTTCCAGCTTCCTCCGTGTCCTTTCAAAGGACGTGGACTCATCCTTTTTTATGGCTGCATAGTATTCCATGGTGTATATGTGCCACATGTTCTTTATCCAGTTTATCATTGATGGGCATTTGGTTGGTTCAAGTCTTTGCTATGGTAAACAGTGCCACAATAAACATACGTGAGCATGTGCCTTTATAATAGAATGATTTATAATCCTTTGGGTATATACCCAGTAATGGGATTGCTGAGTCAAATGGTATTTCTATTTCTAGATCCTTGAGGAATTGCCATACTGTCTTTCACAATGGTTGAACTAATTGACACTTCCACAAACAGTGTAAAAGCATTCCTATTTCTCCACATCCTCTCCAGCATCTGTTGTCTCCCGACTTTTTAATGATCGCCGTTCTAACTAGCATGAGATGGTGTCTCATTGTGGTTTTGATTTGCATTTCTCTAATGACCACTGATGATGAACTTTTTTTCATATGTTTGTTGGCTGCATAAATGTCTCCTTTTGAGACGTGCCTGCTCATAGCCTTAGCCCACTTTTTGATGGGGTTGTTTTTTTCTTGTAAATTTGTTTCTTTGTAGATTCTGGATATTAGCCCTTTGTCAGGTGGGTAGATTGCAAAAATATTCTCCCATTCTGTTGGTTGCTGGTTCACTCTAATGATAGTTCCTTTTGCTGTGCATAGTTCTTAAGTTTGATTAGATCCCATTAGTCTATTTTGGCTTTTGTTGCCATTGCTTTTGGTGTTTTGGTCATAAAGTCTTTACGCATGCCTATGTCCTGAATGGTATCACCTAGGTTTTCTTCTAGGGTCTAGGGTTTTTATGGTGTTAGGCCTTATCTTTAAATCTTTAATCCAACTTGAGTTAATTTTTGGATAAGGTATAAGGAAAGGACCCAGTTTCAGCTTTCTGCATATGGCTAGCCAGTTTTCCCAACACCATTTATTAAATAGGGAATCCTTTCCCCATTGCTTGTTTTTTTCAGGTTTGTCAAAGATCAGATGGTTGTAGATGTGTGGCGTTATTTCTGAGGACTCTGTTCTGTCCCATTGGTCTATATCTTTGTTTTGGAACCAGTACCGTGCTGTTTTGGTTACTGTAGCCTTGTAGTATAGTTTGAAGTCAGGTAGCATGATGCCTCCAGTTTTGTTCTTTTTGCTTAGCGTTGTCTTGGCTATGCAGGCTCTTTTTTGGTTCCCTATGAAATTTAAAGTAGTTTTTTCCAATTCTGTGAAGAACGTCAATGGTAGCTTGATGGGGATAGCATTGAATCTGTAAATTACTTTGGGCTGTATGGCCATTTTCACGATATTGATTCTTCCCATCCATGAGCATGGAATGTTTTTCCATTTGTTTGTGTCTCATTTCCTTGAGCAATGGTTTGTAGTTCTCCTTGAAGAGGTCCTCACATCCCTTGTTAGTTGTATTGCTAGATGTTTTATTCTCTTTGTAGCAGACAATTACTCATTTCTTATGTATCACTTTGGTAGTTAGCTTGATAATTTATCTAAATTGTACTCATTTATAAGAGGTTGTGTTTTAGCAACTTTTATATATTATGGTGGTTGTTACAAAAGGGTCCGTATATTGGCCAGCATTGCCATTGAAATAAATGAGGGATTTTTAAAAATCTGTAAGAATTTTTACAGACTATGCTTGTCAGGTACACTTCACATTTTAAGTATTTGTGTAGTAGAAGCCAAGGAAATCAGTGTCATGGTGTGAAAAAAAAACTGTGTAGAGATAGAATGATTTTGCTCTGATTTCAACTCTCCTAACTCACCAGGAGTTAGCAAGGCTCAATGGACAAATGTGTCTTGTAAATACAACAGAAATATAAGGCGATATTCTGAAGAGGACTTTAGACATATGTTTTTGAACAGGAAGAAACCATATTGTGTCTATTGTTGTTTCCTCAACACATAGTGTAGTGCCCAAATGTAGATGATCAGTAAGCACTGATCTTTGTGAAATAGAATCATATTTAGAAATAAAAATACTGGGCCGGGCGCGGTGGCTCAAGCCTGTAATCCCAGCACTTTGGGAGGCCGAGATGGGTGGATCACGAGGTCAAGAGATCGAGACCATCGTGGTCAACACGGTGAAACCCCGTCTCTACTAAAACTACAAAAAATTAGCTGGGCATAGTGGTGCGTGCCTGTAATCCCAGCTACTCAGGAGGCTAAGGCAGGAGAATTGCCTGAACCCAGGAGGCGGAGGTTGCGGTGAGCCGAGATCGCGCCATTGCACTCCAGCCTGGGCAACAAGAGCGAAACTCCGTCTCAAAAAAAAAAAAAGAAAAGAAATAAAAATACTTTCTTATATTTCTGTCAGATAGGAGCCATACACTTGATCTAAAAAGGAGGTAAATTGCTGTGTGCCAGTTTTAGTTGATCATGTATTGAGCACAGAATTGGCTCTCTATATTCGAGGGTTTTGCCTCCATGGGTTTACACTTACCGCGGATTGAAACTATTAGGGAAAAGAATAGTTATTTTTTGTACTAAACATGGACAGATGTTTTTTGGTTATTCTCTAAAGAAAACAGGACAACCATCTACATAACATTTATGTCATATTAGGTATTGTAAGTAATCTGGAGATGACATAAAATATACAGGAGTATGTTATATGTATCTACTACCCCTTTTTATATAAGGGACTTGAGCACTTACGGATTTTGGTATCCACGGAGGTCCTAGACCCCAACCTCCCATCAATACCAAGGGATACTTTTCTATAACTTATTAACTAGTTGCCTATTTCTATTGCTATTTGGAGACATTTTGGCAAAGATTGATAGGTTACAGACAGGCTGTGTGCTGTGGTGAAAAAAACATTAGATCACGAATCAGAAAACACTGTTTCTACGTTCATCTATTAACTAGCTGTTTGGCCTAAGGTCTTGGCCTTTCAGAGCTTGTTTCTTCACCTGCAAGATTTCTAAGGCTCTTTGCAATTCCCAAAATGCTGAGGTTCCTAGTATGTTAAAGTTTATTTTTTATTTCAGGGAAGAATAAGTAAATTACTCCCTAGAGGGAAGACAGTGGATCTCAGTTTGTTGTATTTTCAGAAGCTAAGATCATATGCCTGCCTTTTTATAAATTTGCATGTATTTTAAAGGCCGTTGTTTGGAATTCTGTGGCAGAGAAAAGCTGCCATTGGAATAGAATGGAGTGGAAGGATTTCTCCCCCCTTTCTGAAACCATCAGTGACTTTGGAGAATAAGTTGCTACAGGTGTAGTCATTTTGGTTACTGGCGCTGGGAACAATTAAATGACTGCCAGATACTGAGAGTAGGTCATGTACTGCACACCAGTGGCCAGGGTTATAAAGGCCAGCAGACTTGTCACAGCACCCTTAATAGCTACTGGCCATCATCCTTACTTGTTAAAGACTTCTAGGAAAGTATGTTCCATAATTTCCCTTGGTAACTCATCCCTCTAGATGGTTTTCAGAAAATGTGTTCTAATCTTAGAAGCACATAAATCTGTAGGCATCATAAGCCTCTTTTGTTCTAGGTCCGTCCTCAGTGGTGCAGACAAATGTGGAAAGATGACAGAAATCATTGTCCTTGATCAGAAAGCAATGATGTTTATGCTATTGATTTATTGTTTCTGTTAATGTTCAAATTACCTTCAACTTTTGAATATCCTTTAACCAGCACAATGCTCAGGTAATGAGATATTATTTAGAGTTATTTTCAGGATGTACTCATTTTTCAACAAGCTAAGCACATTTCTGTGGCTTGTTTTTCTTTGAGAGATCTTGCTTTTCCAAGTTCTTTTTCATGATGAACTTATTGCAGGTCTAGGCCTGAAAGTATTGTGTTGTATTTCAAAACAACTGACTGCCTTTGGCCCCATGGTGACTGAACTGTATTTTTTTCTTAGGAGGTTAACGTCTTTGGCAAGCTAAAATCCTTGGAATTTTTTGCCAAGTCAGCCACTGTTTTGTGAACGTAGATTTATGGAATGTGTCACCAAATTCAAAGCAGGTTTAATGGGAAAATGTATGGAAAAAATATTGAAATTAGACACTACTTATCAACTCCAATCTGAAATGAAGCCATACATGACAGCAGGGAAAGGAAATAATTACATTTTGGAACCCTAACTTTTATACAAATAAGTGTCAGTGCATATTAACATCGTGTTAAAGTTATATGCCTTATGAAGCTTTCCTTAAAATCTAATGGCTACTCTAATTTACAATTGAAAGCATGATGGGCAGCGTCTTATGGTATTTATGAAAGTCATATTTGTATTCTTTTTTTCTAACTATATTCCAGTTGTAAAAGTTGAACATGACTTTTTCAAAGCAGTTTCTATACTTGTCTTGATAATAACAGTAGTAGTAAAACCCAAAACAGTTTACTATATTAGTAATTTTACAGTGTAGAGACTTGTTTTTTCCGTCACTAGAAATGACCAGCTTTCACATTTCTTAGTGGTTATGAGACTCCAGAGTTCTTCAAAATCATTTTGAGTGAATCTACCAATGTATAACTGCCAGAGCACAGCTAATGTATCATGCTATGGTCTTTTTTGTTTGTTTGTTTAGGGTAGATATCAGACATAATGTTTGTTTACTCTAAAACTAATTTTTTTAAACCAATCAAAATTGAGGCGTGTAATCTGACAATGAGATGGAGTATTTGCAGTCAGGATAGTCTTAGAAAATCCACAAAATGTGGTCAGTATACTTACACTTTTTAAATTTTCCTTTCCTTTTCCTAGATATATCTCATAATGGCTAAAAGCATGTTCTCTGGAGGCAAACTATCAAGATTACTAGTTTTGTAACTTTGGGCAAGTTATTTAACCTGTTAAATATTCTCTGGGTAATACAGATTTCTTCATTTGTAAATGAGGGGTAATGACTACCTACATCACAATATTATAATAAGGATTAAATGAATAATAATGTGCCATATACACAGTAAGCACTCAGTAATGAAGTGTCTGTGAACTCCTTGAGAGTAAGAACCATTTATATTCATCCATTTATTTGGGGGTTTTAACATGAAGTGAATTGAATCCTGTCCCTTCCAAGAATTTACTAGTGGATCCAATTTCTAGATACTGAGCAATAAGGTTGCCTTCAAACAAGTGTAGTGTAGTTTTCAGTTCTTTATCATACTGCCTGCTTTTTATTTGTTAAAACTTAAAATTTCGTTCTAGTTCTAGGAATCTGAATGCTATTTCATACCTAATTCTGAGAGAAGTTAGCATATGGACATTTAGTTGAATAGGAATGAGGAATTAATGCACAGAAAGTATTAGGTAAGTGAATGTACATTTTTCACATCTAGTCTATGCTTCCTGTGGATTGATATTCCCTGTCCATTCCTGGAGTCTTTGAATTCCCGGCACTTATCTTCATAGCACTCTGCTGTTGAAGCCATATTTGTTCTGTGCTAGTAGATATTTCCTTTCCTTGTCTTTTTTCTTGCACTAAAGACAATAGTTGTGCCATGTTGTCATATAGTCCTTAGGTTACAAGGCTTTTAAAGAATTCTCACATCCTGTTTTCAAGCTGCTTGTATCTTGTTTGTCCATTCTGCTCGCTGTGAAGTCTTCATTGAATGTACTCTGTAACTGTTTTGTGTATCGTTCTGTTTGTTACCTAGGGACACTCAATGAACATGTGTAAATTTTACAAGTCATTTTTGTAAAAATAAGGAAAGCAACCATGTGTTTTAATTATTTCCATCAGTTCCAGTCTCTAAGTCTTTGCCTTTAATTACCAAATAGCTATCTGGTGCCACTGATACAAGTTTCTGTGGTATCATCTACCTGGTTTTAGTACTGTTGTTATTATTTTATATAAAAGAGACTATTGACTCATATTTAAGTTTGTGGAAAATATATATACCTGTATGTTTGTGTTTCCTTTTTGCTTTTTAGCAGTTTTGGCTAGACTGCCCTTGATGGTCATGCAAGGTAACTTACTTTTCTAAAGTTGATGATCCCATGGTCTATATTTCTCATATACCAGGATAATAGTAAAATCTACACACTTTTAAAAACTGCATATATTGTTGTTAATCTATATGGAGGTTTGTTCAGAAATTATCTGTGATTTTTGTTTTAATTGTTTCTGTTGTTATGTGCTTTTAAAGAATGATTTTTATTAAGCATGCCCCCATGCTTTTTTGTACATGTAAAACTGCATAAATTTAGTCTCTTTTAGGGGGCGATATATGCAGTGAAAAAATAGCATGACACTGGATTACCCTGGTGTTGACTAAGAGTTTGTTTTCATACTATGGGATTATGACTAATTTAGGCATCGAAGTCAATAATCAATTACTTATTTTTAAATGACATCATCAAGAATTATAGTTGAAACCTGTGGACGTTTTGTTGATTTTTCTAAATGTACACACAAATGTGTATATTTTGAATTCCCACAAACCCAAGCTTTAATATCATAAATCTGAGGAGAGGAGGGGAAACATTTTGGACTTTGTTTATGCTGTCTCCCCCACCCCCGACTTCATCCTCATGATAGCACTTTGATATACATGTTATCACTTCATTTCCAAGATTAGGAAACTGAAGTCCCACATCTAATTAGTACAGTGGAATATCATTTTATTTATTTTATATGAAATCAACCATACCTACTCAGTCAAACATAAAAACATGACAAAAACAATACAGTCATGTGTAGCTTTACAATGGCAGTATGTTCTGAGAAATGTATCATTAGATGATTTCATCATTGTGCAAACGTCACAGAGTGTACTTACACAAACCTAGATGGTATAGTTAACTAAACACCTAGGCTATCTGGTCTGTACAGCATATTACTATACTGAATACCATAGGTGAATGTAACACAATGGTCTTTGTATATGTAAACATATCTAAACTTAGACAAGGTAAAGTAAAATACAGTCTCAAAGATTTTAAAGATGGTATGCATGTATAAAGCACTTACCACAAATGAAGCTTGTAGGACTAGAAGTTACTCTGGGAGAGTTGGTGAGTGAGTGTGAAGGCCCAGGACATTACTACACACTGCTGTAGACTTGATGAACACGACACCCTTAGGCAACACTCTGTTTTTTAAAAAGTAAAGCAATTGTGCTGCAATGTTATGACAGCTACGGCGTCACTAGATGATGAGAGTTTTTCAGCTCTATTCATCTCATGGGACCACTGTTGTCTACGTAGTCCACAGGTGATCAAAACACTGTTATGCAGCATGGAACCAATGTAAATATCACCAGTCACATCTCACTGCTGAGCTTCTGCTTCAGAGTAGACGTGTGCCTCCAGATAAGAATTTGCCATCCCTGCAGCTTGTCAGCGTCTAGGTCTAGGTACGTACATTTTGCTGTGTTGAGTGTGAGACGTACTGTTCATACAGCATGGCCTCCGGTACCCAACCTGTAGTGCTCAGCCAGAGAAACAGCAGTTTGATCCTGTGCTGGAAGAGAAACTTCTGTTTGGGCTTGCCAGGCAATTGTGTTGGTCTCGAGTGTGGCCTGCAGATACGGCGACAACAGTCATGTGTTCTCTTTGTACAGTTTTGTACAATGTGGTATACAAAAACCATATACATTGTACTTAATGGATGACTTGAGATTTTTCAAGGAAAATGTCGATTCTGTACAATCACACACTATGTTTGTTTGCGTATCCTCCTTTATAGAACATGGCACCTTAGAAATACCCTTTCAGGTAGTAGCTATTTAGTACCCACTTTTCAGGCTCACAAATCATGAGTGGTTTGCTCAGTGTCACATAGTGAGTAGGCAAATTACTCTTGTGGTTCAGGTCCAGAATTATAAGCAGATGTCCCGTTTCATTGCATCAGACCTTCCCTTTTTCCCCAGTGTAAGAGAGAAAAGTCTCCTTGGCAGTGTCTTCTGGCCAGCTGGCAAGAATGGCACAGGAGGCTCAGGGTATACTTCTGATTGCAAGGCCTTAGGGAAAGTGCTGCTTCTCCACAAAATTGGGTGTTTGCACAAAGGGAATGAAGATTCGTAAGGAGGTGAAAGTAGCACATTTATCACCATCTTTACATTTTCTATTTTCTTGTCTGTAGGCAAAGGGGGTAACAAACCTACTCAGTGTTTTTATAAAATAAATTCTCCCTAGCATCATTGAATTTTCATTAGCAAATCCAGAGACATACAAAGAACAGATAGGAGAAAGAAATGTAAATAACAGGAAGTGCTGGGCCTGGTGGCTCACACCTGTAATCCCAGCACAGTGGGAGGCCAAAGTGGGCAGATCGCTTGAGGTCAGGAGTTCGAGACCAGCCACACCAACATGGTGAAACCCCATCTCTACTAAAAATACAAAAAATTAGCTGGGCGTGGTGGCACGTGCCTGTAATCCCAGCTACTCGGGAGGCTGAGGCAGGAGAATCACTTGAACCTGGGAGGTAGAGGTTGCAGTGAGCAGAGATCACACCACTGCACTCCAGCCTGGGTGACAGAAGGAGACTCTGTTGAAAAAAAAATAATAAAATAAAAAATAAATAAATAACAGGAAGTTCAGTGGTCACAGGACCAGATGTTGTGAGATGGTTGTAATTTCAAATGTTCTACTTCCATATTGTTCTAATATGACTCAAGTAATTCATCTGGGGAATGAAACAGATTTTTCAAAAGTGCCTTCAAGATTTGGGCTGAGAAAATATGATTACCATATGTATATTTGTATTTAAAAAATAAGTAGCTGAGGATTAAACATTATTTCCTGTTTATTCAGTATACCCTATAATTGACAATGTGGTAGACCCCGGGCATATAATGGTAAACAACACAAACATACCCTGTGATTGTACAGAGTCAACGTTTTCCTTGAAAAACTCTTTAATTACTCATTGTACTCAAAAGTACAATGTATGTAGTTTTTATATAACACCTTGTACAGAAATGCATATTTTATCTCTGTATAAAACATGCAGCAATGTAAAACAGTTATAGATGCAATATATAAAATGCATGTATTTAAAATGGTGTGGGTTTATGTGTGTATGTACACACATGTATCAAAGAGAATACACAGGCACAGGTGATAGTTTCTTGTTATATTAAGCCATCTTTGCATTTTAAGGATAATTTCTACTTGTAAAAATTATACACATAACATACTGTTGAATTAATTTTCCTCCTATATTTAGAGTTGTTGTTTTGGGTTCTGTATTCTTAAAGTTTGTTTGCGCCAGTACAGTAAGATGAATTAGAAAGAAGCGGAACAAATATTGAAAAAAGCTGCACAATTCCCATTTTTGGATTTTGTTTTTGCTTTGACGCGGTCTCTATCTGTTGCCCAGGCTGGAGTACAGTGGCCCCATCACAGTTCACTTCAGCCTCAGCATCTACCATGTAGCTGGGACTATAGGCACACACCACCATGCCCAGCTAAATTTTTAAATTTTTTTGTAGATAGAAGGTTTTACTCTGTAACCAAGGCTGGTCTCAAACTCCTGGGCTCAAGCAATCCTCCTACTTTGGCCTCCCAGGGTGCTGGGATTACCCAGGTGGGAAGTACAGTGACACAATCATAGCTCAGTGCAGCCTCCACCTGCTACCCTCAAGCGATCCGTCCACCTCAGCCCCCTGAGTAGCTGGGATCACAGTCACACTCTGCCACACCCAGCTAATTTGTCATATTTTTGGTAGAGATGGGGTTTTGCCATGTTGCCCAGGCTGGTCATGAACTCCTGGGCTCGAATAATCCGCCTACCTCAGCCTCCCAAAGAGGTGGCCTTACATGCCTAAGTAGACATAATATCATACTCAGCCTGGCATGACAGGAATTCATTCCTAGGAAAACTATGAGTCAACTGAGAAATTATTAGAATGAATAAGAATGATAAAGTAAATAGATGTAAGGCAAATATTTTAAAATCAGTAGTTCTTCCTTATGATAGCATTAATTGTTTAGAAAATAGGAAAAAAGTTTAGAACAATAACAGAAAATATAAAATTACAAATGAGCCCATGTGTAGAAACCTAAAAATCAACTGGGATGTTGGAAGGTAACAGAGAAAGGAATATCATGTTTGTGAATGGGAAGTCCAACAACTACAGATACCCATTTCTCTCCTTAAATTATAGGTTAGCCTAATTCTCTTTTTTTGTAAAAAATATGTTTGAGAAATTAGCAAGGTAATTTTAAATTTTGTTGGAGAAACTATAAACAGATAAAAGTGAGGTATCTTTTAAGTGCAAAATGAAGGACAGAGAGCGAACCCTATAACTTATTAGATATCAAAACATACAATTAGCATCAATAAAATAGTTGAATACTGGCATAAGCATTGATAGTAAAATTGGTAAAAGGGAATAAAGATCCCAGAAACATTCTAAATGTGATAAAGGAGTCATCAGAAGTTAGGAGAAAAAGGAAGACTTAATTCATGGTTTTGAGAGTATTAAATACTTAGGAAAACAGTATTTGAATCTTTATTTCATCTTACATACCAAAATAATGTCTAGGTAAGTTGAAGAGTTAGTTGAAAAAGAGTAAATACTGTTATGCTTAGTGTTGTTTTAAAAGATATTTATATGAATGGGGAAATACTTTCCAAACCTTCAAGAACTATAAGTACTCAAAAGGGGAAAGATCATTCATTTGACTCTCAAATAAAATATTGGGGCATAGCAACGCACCCCTGTAGTCCAAGCTGCTCAGGAGACTGAGGCAGGAAGACTGTTTGAGCCCAGGAGTTCAAATGCAGTCTGCTAGCAAGACTCCATCTCTTTAAAAAAAATTAAAAAAAAAAAAAACAACAAAAAAAAAACACTTTATCTCACCTCCTTTCCCCCAAACTCCCATACAAGTGAACAAATTAAAAGATATACAGACCAGGATTAGAGTTCTGCAAAAATTCAATAGACAGATGTTTGTCTTTAAATTTTTGCTACAAATACTTTCAAAAGCACCAAGACCCATATGGATGAATAAGCAAAGAATTTGAGAAGTTAGGCTCATTTACTAAAGAGGAAATACAGGTACAAGCATAAGGGAAATATTTTTCCCTGACAGGTAACTGAAGAAGTGAAATTTTAAGATGTAGTGATGTGATTTTCTTACTTTGTGAGTTAGCAAAGGTATTTTTTTAATGATATTTTTGCTGGTGAGGGTGCCATCAAATGTGATTATCCATTTATTTCCATTGGCAGTCTAAATTGGTTTAACCCTTTTGGAAAGCACGTGAACAATTTGCATGTCTTTAAAATTCACATGCCATTTGACCCAATAATTCTCTTTGCAGCATTAGATATAATAATTTACCACAACTTATATATTTAACAAGTAAACTGTTTTACATCTCCCATGAAAATAGGTTGTCATAGAAAATGTGTTTATGAAGAGTTTACAGTAATTTGCAGAAATGTTTTTATAATAAAAAAGATACAAAATTATGTCTACTATATGAGTACAAGTATACAAAACTATGGAAAACAAAGAAATAAACCAAACATATGCATAGACAAAAAAGCTATAAGAGAATACATAAAAGATGCTAATATGGTGTCTTAGTACATTTTCTTTTGGTTTCATCATTCATCTGCACACCACTGTATTTCCAGTATTAAAGAGCACAGCCCCAGGCCCCTAATAGACATTTCAGTCAGTGCTTAAGTGAGTCAATTTCTATAATAAACATGGGTTACAGGAGGCGGAGGTTGCGGTGAGCCGAGATCGCGCCATTGCACTCCAGCCTGGGTAACAAGAGTAAAACTCCGTCTCAAAAAAAAAACAAAAAACAAACAAAAAAAAACATGGGTTACATTTACATGGAAAGAAATATGAATACAATCCTGACCTAAGTTAAGAAAAACAAAAGTGTGGGAAGCACTCTAGAAAGGAAACTGATTAATACCTTACACTTAGATTTTGTTTTCAGAATGTTTTCACGTCTCTGTTTTATGAGTTCCTTTTTTGTTCTAATTTAATGACATCATTACTTGCCTAAATTAGAAATTTCTGCTAACCGGCCAGGCGCGATGGTTCACGCCTGTGATTCCAGCATTTTGGGAGGCCAAGACAGGAGGATCACCTGAGGTCAGGAGTTCAAGACATGCCTGACCAACATGGCAAAACTCCGTCTCTACTAAAAATACAAAATTAGCTGGGCCTGGTGGTGGGCACCTCTAATCCCGGCTACTCGGGAGGTTGAAGCAGGAGAATTGCTTGAACCCAGGAGACGGAGGTTGCAGTGAGCCAAGATCGCACCACTGCACTCCAGCCTGGGCAACAAGAATGAAACTCCATCTCGATAAAAAATAAATTTCTGCTAACCTTGATTCTGTCCTTTCTGACCTGCCAAATACAGCTGATTACCATTTCTTTCTTAGAAATGTCTCTGGATTTTAGCCCCATCTTTCCTCATAATCACTGCATTCATTTATTCCTTTCCCATTTCACTTTAGTAATGGGAAAGGAATAAATATTTCACTTTAGTATCTGTCCTTCTACTTTTCTACTGTCCTCTTTTACTTTCTACACTGCTGCAAAAATTATCAGGTAAATAGCACAATTTGTGTGTGTGTGTGTGTGTGCTATTATAAATACATTGTATGGAAGAGATGGGGAGAGATTAACACTGCTTTCACACTGCTATTAAGATAATCACCCTAAAGTACGAAATGGATCTGCTTAAAGCTTAGTAATTCCTTATGACCTATATTGATGCTTCTCAAACTTAGGTTGTGTAAGATCATCTAGCGGGCTGGTGTGGTGGCACGTGCCTGTAATCCCAGCACTTTGGGAGACCAAGTCAGGCAGATCACAAGATCAGGAGTTTGATACCAGCCTGACCAACTTGCTGAAACCCCATCTCTACTAAAAATACAAAAATTAGCTGGGCATGGTGGCGCACACCTGTAATCTCACCTACTTGGGAGGCTGAGGCAGGGATTGCAGTGAGCAGAGATAGTGCTACTGCACTCTGGCGTGCCGACAGAGTAAGACTCTGTCTAAAAAAAAAAAAGAAAAAAGATCACCTAGGGAATTTGTTAATATGCAAATTATCCAGACCTTAGACATTTTGGTTCAGTGGATCCATAGTACTGTGAACTCAGATTTTATTTTTATTTTTTGAAACAGTCTCACTGTGTCACCCAGACTGGAGTGCAGTGGCTGATCATAACTCACTGCAGCCTTGAACTTCTGGGCTTAAGTAGTTCTTCCACCTCCACCTCCCAGAGTGTTAGGATCACAGGCAGGAGCCACTGTGCCGAGCCTGAACCTGAATTTTAATAAGCCTTCCCTCTCATGCTCCTTATGCATGGGATCCCAGGACAAGATGTTGAAGAACACAGACCTGGGGATAACATGCAGTCTCATGAATTTACCGTAATTCTCAGTTTGGCATCTGCCTACTTCTCTGTGCTCATTATCTCTCATGAGCACCTTACAGTCTCATTACTCTGCACTGCCCAATAGGCCTTTTTGGACCCCTGTTCCTGTGTTCATGCCGTTCTTTGGCTTAGCGCCTTTTTTGCTCTGGCTTCTCCTACCCAGTAACTTGTTGATCTTAGTGCACTATCTTCAGTTTATATGTAATCTGTGTGAAGTATTCCCAGACTCACTCTCCTAGACAGAGTCTCTCTCTCCCTCCTCTGTATTTCCATAGCCTCTATTTATTACAACACACGTATACTAAATTACGCTTATTTACATACCTTCCTCACTAGACCATGAGCCGCTTGAGGTCAGGGATGCCATATTTTAGATCTTTTATTTATCTTATAGTAAAAACCTGGCACAAAATAATTGCATGGTAAATATTTGTGAAATCATTAACAATCCAATAAAGAAGGCAAGGAGTAATAAGTCCCATTTTCAGTGAGAAAAAATATGTCTTGAGAAATTAAATATTTGCTTATAGTTACCCAGTTATAAGTATAGACTCAAGACTTACATTTAAGAAATTTGGCTGCTTTTCTGGTTTGGTCTTTACAGAAAAGATAGAGAATAACTGTAAAATTACCCCCTCCATTTTTCTACCCATACAGCTCACATATTAGTTTATGTTTTATCATGTTATTGGTAAAGGTGTTTTAATAAACTTTTATATCACATTCACACTTAATAAAAATAAAATAAAATAATGCCTCTTCCTCTAGGGTAGGAACAGATTGCTGGATATTCAGCCGTTTGTGTCTCACTTTCACATCTAACCTTCTTTACTCTGCTTTGTAATGCTTATTTGTTCCTCTTGCCCAGAGCATGTTATAGTGCCTCATGGGATGTCTACAAATACTTATTTAATTAAATCGAGTCAATATTTACATATGAAACATTTTATTATGCAACAATTAAGGCAAGCAGTTTTATATGTGTAGGTATTCAAATGGGTTTCAGTTTCCAAAGTTTAGATGTGCTTAGCCTTACCGTAGACTTCACTCGTAAGGTGTTGATGGAAATCATTGACCAGCTGCAAAATTCAGATCCATTATGCCATAGTATATATGTAGCCACTGTTTAAACCAAATGTTAGCAATGAAATATTTAGTAGCAACTGTTCTTTCAAAAGAAACATTTTAGATAATTAGAGTCAACTTGTAATATCTTATACCCAGCTGTCAGCTTTTTACTTTTTCTGCCAATATTTCCAGAACTGAAACCAAGAAAATGGAAATTAGGGCACCACACTTTGAAATACATTAAACACTTAAAAAACTGTTATGTCTTACAGGATTTCCAAAACGAGTTACTCAGTGCCTCAGAAGATTTTTCTAAAAACCAAATGTCTGTAATAACCCTCCCCAATATTAAGCTGAAATATTTACATACCTTAGTAAATAATAGGAGCATTTGAGAAATGGAAGAATTGCTTCTGTTAATAGCTACTGGACTTGAAGATTATTAAATTTGAGCATTCTAATTCCATTTTTGAAAAATTCTGATACTGTTTCTTAATTTTGTTACCATGTTTAATCAGCATCTCACCATCCTTTTATTCTCCATTTCTTTAGCTTTTGTTATTATCTTTCTACTTTAAAGTTACTCATATCTTCATTTTCTTCCACATCAACTTTCACTGGTATTCCTGATTCATCGCTATGTTAGACAATGATAATAGGTCCTATTCTTCCTTCCAAGTCTTTCCACCCTTCCACAAAATGTTTTGAGATAATTACTTTTATATTGTAAAGTATTGATAACATTTGCATTCTGCTCTGTAACCATATTTAAATCCTCCTATGTTTTAACTATAGATAGATTTTAGTACTTGAATGTAGTAGTGTTTACCTCTATATGATTATATAGAAATCTTTCACTTTACAGCCAAGTAGAGTGCTACGGTTAGGTTCCAACATCATGAACTATGCAAAGAATATTCTTTGATTCAGATCATTTTCATATATTCCACATACTGCTCAAAATTGAGCTCTTTTGCTTCATTTGACACATGATGTCATACATTGTTTGTTTTCCCCCGAAGTTTACAGTTACTTTTTTTTTCTATTGTGAAAACCACAGAAATGGCATTTAACATGCCATTAGCGTTGCCAGACTCCTCAGGTCTTCATCCGTTGCTTAGAACCTGTTGTATTATTTTTCCTGAACTCTTTTTACTTTGGAACACAGATTTCATCTGCAAGTTTGGCCATATTACTTTCTGTGATTAAAGTTTATCTGTTTTGCTTTTTCTTAATGATTTGTGTTATTTGACCACTGGTTAGTTCCACCATTTCTAGCATGTGGTCTCCTCCTCTTTCTTGACCTTCACCTTGGGTTGGCTGGAGTAATCAATCAATTAAGTGCCTTAGCATTGGTTCAGGGGAAGTAAAACGTTGGAAACCTCATTGTCTGAAAATACCTTTATATTTTCTTTACACATGATAGTTTGCTGAGTATAGAATTGCTGGTCAAATTACTTTCCAGCATTTTAATTACTGCATTGTTTTTCACTTGTTGTTATTGATGAGAATAACATTGCCAGTCAGATAATTTTTCTTTTGCAGATTACTGGCTTTTCCCCTCTCTGAAAGCTGTTAAGCTTTTATCTATATCTTTTGTTGTCTAGTATAGTTTTTTTACATTTATTCTGCCCATTGGGCTCTTTTAATCTGAACATATAAATCTCTCCAGCTCCCAAATGTTTGTTTTTTAATATCTTTAATTTCCTTTCTTCTATTTTTCCCTTATTTCAGAACTGTGGAATAATGAAGTATTAAGTTGTTAAACCTCTTTGATTCATTACGTATCTTCTTCACCCTTGTTTTATAATGCGTGTCTTTTTGCTAGCAGTTTTTTAAATTTTGCAAATGTAGGTGAAATGTTACATCTTTATGATTTCATTTTTACATTGTGTTTGTTATTCTAATGAGATTTATTTCAATGTAAGGTATAAATTGGAAACCCACTCTTTTTTCCCAAATGTCTAGTCATTTCCAGATGGTTTTTTCCCTATTGATTTGAAATGGTACCTTTATCATGTAATACACTCTGTGTCTTTAATCTGAGTCTTCATGAGCATATCTTACCATTGTGATTATTGTAGTTTCATAAATTTTTTTCCAGAGAAGAGAAAGTTTGGTTAAACTTTTGAGACATTTATTTACTTTCCCACATCAGCAATCATGGACTATCATGTTATGCGTATGAGTGTCTGAGTCGTATCTCCTGAGGAAAACATGGAACTGTTGAGAACTTGAGTCTTTGGTTATACTGTTAAGACTTCTTCATTTCACAATCTCCAAGCCCTCTTTGAAATGACCTATATGGTAGGGCTAGACCCTTCTCTCCTCCTGCCTTCTCCCCGTTCCTAATTTTTCTGGTCCCCTGTAATTTTTTTTTTTTTAACATTAGAGTCATCATAGTTAATTGTGCACATGAACACAAAAATCCTATTGTTATTTTATTGAAATTATATCAGATGTGTAGATTATCTAAGGAAGAATTGACATCTTTGTGATTTGGTTGTCTTCCTATCCAAGAATGTGGTATGTTTTTCCATCTCTTCAGTTTTTTGTGTTATTTGGGAGCATTTTAAAGTTTTCTTCATTATTTTAAAGCAGTAAAAAATTCATTTTTTCTTTTCCTTCACGTGGCTAATCAATTCTGCCAGGACCATCTATTAAATAATCTCTCCAAATTAGAGATTCTGTGGTTTTTCTCTATACAAAATTGAAGCAACTGTTGTACTTATGTTTGTTTCTGAACTCAGTTCTGTTCTCTGGATCTGCATGGGCCAGTATTATTCTAATTTTACAACTAAGACTTTAATATCTATTTAGGCTAGTCCCTTCTCATTACTCTTCTTTCAAACATGCAACATATTAAAAGCTATTAAAACACTTCTTACTCTGTTTTAGAGGTTGACATAGACATTACACACATTCAAAAAAGAAAAAAAAACTACAATCTCACTTAAAGAATTTGTTATCTTAAATATTAGCTAACAGATTCAGTAGTTTGTTAAAACACACACACACCGTAGCCAAATGGCATTTATTCTAGAAATACAAGGGTCATTTTAATCTTAGGAAATCTGTAACAGACATTAATTCTCTCTCCTTCCCTCCCTCTCTTCCTCCCTCTTCCTTTCTTCAGCACAGACGTGCACATGTATACAGACACACACACACACACACACAAAGACCTTCTTAAAATAGGGATAGAAAGCTATTCTTTGACGTATTAAATAATAGATATCCCAAACCAGAAGCTTCAATCAGGCTTAATAATGAAAGACTTGCATTCTCATTCATATTATGAATAATTCAATAAACAATAGTTGGTTTTTTTTTTACCTTGCTTGTAAAATATTGGTATACAATGCTAGTACAGTTAGGTAAGGAAAAGAAAAAAATGTAATAAAGGAGAAGGCATATTTGCAAATTTTACTTTGTGTCAGTTTCTCCTGACCACTCACTCATATTCTCTCCAAAGTGAAGCCAATGTTGATAATGCAGTGAATTCGGGGGGGAGGGGACATTGGAGGGGACATAGGAATAGGTTTGTTTGTATGTACTTTTTAACCCAGATTTTTAATTGTGTTAGTTAAAAATTTTGATAAATGCTATTTCATTGTAAATATCTTCTGAACCTATAATTATATTCCCTTTAAATTGTTATTTAATTTTTATTATTAAAATAAATGTATCTTCCAGTAATGATTGTGTGAGGAGGTTGGGTGATTTCCTTCTTCAGAAAACAGGCATCAAAATACTGGAGTAATTGAGTTAATATCAGTCAAATAGACTGGAAGAAAAGGAGTATTATTCGAGATGAAACATTTCAAAATTATGAAATGACAAATATAGCAGGAAAACCTAAAAATTCTAAATGTGTATGTACTTAACAAGAGAGACACAAAATGTGTGAAACAAAGTGATAGAACTGAGAGATGAAATCGGCAATTCAATATTTAGAAAAATTGGAGATTTAATACTCTTCCCTCAACAGTTGGTAGAATAAGTAAAGAGAAAACAGAATGCAGAAGACATGAATAAGGCAACCAACCAACTCAATCTAATTGACATTACTACAGAATACTCTACCCAACAGTAGTAGAAAACACATTCTTCTAAAGTGTATTGGAAACATTAGGTTGAATAGTATACTGGCCCACAAAAATAAAATGTTTTAATATGAAAGAATTTAAATTATATGGTATGTTTTGCAACTACAAAGGAATTAAAAATGAATAATGGGAAAAAGAAAAATCCCCAAATATGTGGACATGAATACATTTCTGAGTAACCCATGGGTAAAACAGCAATTCACTGGGTAAAATAGAAAATACTTTTAACTGAGTAAAAATGAACACAAAATATAAGAAAATACTTGATATGTAGATTTCAAGCAGTGCTAAGAAAGAAATGTTTGGCTTTAAATGCTTATGACAGAAAGGAAGAATGTTATAAAATTAATTATCTTAGCTACTATCTTAAGCTATAAAAGAAAGAGTAAAGTATACCCAAAGTAAGTAGAAGAACAAGAGTAATAAATCAGAATAGAAATAAAGGAAACCAAAAGCTGGTTCTTTAAGGTTCAGTAAACCTTTAGCGAAAATGATCAAGAAAAAGGGATGTAAATTAGAAATATTAGGAATGAAAGAATGGGTATTATTACAAATACTAAAAGGATAAAGGAATATTATGAACAAGTTTACCACCAATTTGACAACTTAGATGAAATGAAACCAATTCCTTGAAAGATGCTAATTACTAAAACTGACTCCAAAAGAAGTAGAAAATCCAAATAGGCCTATGGAGAGTAAAGAAATTGAATTAGTAGTTAAAAGCTTCCAATAAAGAAAATCTGGGCTCTGATGGCATAGCTAGTACTTCTGTCAAACACTGAAGGAAGAAAGCGATACAGTCCCACCCACATCTTTAGAAAATACAGGAGGAAGGAGAGTATCACAATTCATTTTATGAGGACAGTATTACTAGATACCAAAGCCAACACAAAAGCAGCCTAAGAAAAAACTAGCAGCCAGTATTCCTCATAAACATAGACACAAAAATTCTTAACAAAATATTAGCATGTCTAATTAGCAATATTTTAAAAGATAATATCAGACATCATGGTCAAGTAGGATTTATCCCAGCAGTGCAAGGCTGACTTAACTTAGAAATGTCAATTCTGTGTAATACACCATACTAATAAAATAAATTTGAAAAAAAAAAAGTGATCATCTCAATAGATGAAGTAAAGCATTTGACAAAATTCAACACAAATTTATAATAAAAACTCTTAGCAAGCTAGGAATTGAAGGTAACTTCCTCAACCTGATAAAGAATGTCTGTGAAAAAAAATCATACTTCATGGTGAATGATTTTATAGTTTCCACTTAAGATGAAGAACAAGACAAGGATGTTTTGCTCTTACTGCTTTTATTCAACATTAATCCTGGAAGTCCTAGCCAATGTAATAAGGCAAGAAAAAGAAATTAAAGGATATACACACTGGAAAGGAAGAAGTAAAACCAAATAGTTGGCATTATATAGAAAGTTCTGAAGAATCTACCAAAAAGAAAAAAAAATACTACTAGAACAAGTGACTTAGGCAAGGCTATAGAATAAAAGATAACAAACAAGAATTAATTATATTTCTAAATAGTAGCAATGAACAATCCAAAAATGAAATTAAAAAACAAAACCATTTACAATGGCATTTTATAGCTTAATACTTAGTAATAAACTTAACAATTGATACACAAACCTAAACACTAAACACTACAAAATATTGCTGATAGAGGTTAAAGAAGAACTAAAAACTTAGTTGATTGAAAGGTACACTATACTCATGAATTGGTACACTATGTTCAGCGTAGTCCCAAATCAAAATATTGTCAAGTTTTCTCATAGAGATTGCTAGGCTGGTTCTAAAATTTATATGGAAGTGCAAAAAACATACACACAAAAAACTATAAAATCTCAACACAAGTACCTGATTTGTACTTGCCGTAACGCTACAGTAATCAAAATAGTACAGTATTAGCACAAGGATAGACATGTAGATGAATGGAAGAGATTTAAGAATCTAGAAATAGAGTAATTCTTAATATAGTAATATTTTTCAATTAATTTCTTCTTTTAGACAATTGGTACATCCTATACATCTTTTTCCTATGATTTAATGAGATTTAACATTTATAATAATTTTATTTAACATTTTTGCTGTGTATATTATGTTACCTTATTTGTTAATAAATACACAGAAGTAAACTAGGTTAGGCATTTATGTGGTAACTGATTTTCAACAAAGGTGCCAAGGTAATTCAATGGGAAAAGAATAGTCTTTTCAAAAAAAAAAAAAATGCTAGAATAGCTTAAAAATTTATTAAAAATGGACCAATGGTTTGTAGACCTAAACTTAAGTGCTTACCCTAGTAATTACATACGTGATGTATTGACTGCAAAGGAAGAAAACTTGTAGAGGTGGTTAATGGAAGTGTTTTAATACTTGATTGTAGTGGTGGTTTTTACAGTTACACATTCAGGAAGACTCATCAAACTGAATTTTAATTTATACCTCAGGTGAAGCTAAAATAATACATGCATGTTATTTTCCAATTATAACTGAAAAGTCAATAAAAACATCAGGCCGGGTGCTGTGGCTCACACCTATAATCCAGCACTTTGGGAGGCCAAGGTGGGTGGATCACGAGGTCAGTAGTTTGAGACCAGCCTGGTCAACACAGTGAAACCCCATCTCTACTAAAAATAAAAATAAAAAAATTAGCTGGGCTTGGTGGTGGACGCCTGTAATCCCAGCTAGTCAGGAGTCTGAGGCAGGAGAATCTCTTTAACCTGGGAGCCAGAGGTTGCAGTGAGCGAAGATCATGCCACTGCACTCCAGCCTGGGCAACAGAGCGAGACTCCCATCTCAAAAACAAACACACAAAAAATCAGTTCATGACTGTACTTCCCTTCCCCCCCATCCCCCCCAACTTTGTCTTGTCCCATGTCATGCTTCAGGAAAACACTTTTTTTCTTTTTTTTTTTTTTTAATTGCATTTTAGGTTTGGGAGTACATGTGAAGAACATGCAAGATTGTTGCATAGGTACACCCATGGCCGTGTGATGTGCTGCCTTCCTCACCATCACCTATATCTGGCATTTCTCCCCATGCTATCTCTCCCCAACTCCGCACCCCGCCGCTGTCCCTCCCATATTTCCCCTGACAGACCCCAGTGTGTAGTGCTCCTCTCCCTGTGTCCATGTGTTCTCATTGTTCAACACCTGTCTATGAGTGAGAACATGCGGTGTTTGATTTTCTGTTCTTGTGTCAGTTTGCTGAGAATGATGGAGGAAACCACTTTCAACTATTTTAGCTGCTACTTCTGGTATTTGCCACCTTGTAGTAATAGGATCTCTGCTCTGTCTTGGTCCCACCAGTATTTGACATTATCCATTAGTTTCCTCTTATAACTTTAACTCTCATATCTTCCTTGGCCTTATCTCATTCTGTATTTAATCATTACTGGTTAAATCCACATTTAATTATTTCATTATTCAATAACCATATAATAATAAAGCATAGGCTACATGGGTTTATATTTTCTCTGTTACAACTTTGTTGTTTTTTAGTTAATTGCCTCATTTTAGAAATTTGCTTAGTTGCCATTATATCTGAATTTGCGTTTCCATAGGCTTCAATCCATCTTTGCAATAAGTCTCACATGTGAAAATTAGTTTGGTGATTTTCCTATAGTAGCCTTTGTAGAGCCTTCTCTGTTTCTGATTTAATCTTGATTGCTTGCTAGATCAGTTTCACATCTGTGATCTTAAGACTTCTTTTTGTCCTCATCCAGGAAATACCCTACACCTTCCTGTGTTGAAGCCTTGATTCCTATGGCCCTTACCTTCATGCTTTACTACCTCATTTTATAGGAGCGGGTAGTCTCATGGCATCTTGAAGAGAGATAACTGGGAGGTAAATTTTTTGAGATTTTGCTTACCTGAATATGTGTTATTCTACTTCTACAATTATGTGATATGTTAAGTGAGTGTAGAATGCTAGATTGAAAGTCATTTTTACCCAGAATTTCTAAAGTATTGCTCTGATATCTTCCAGCTTCCAATTTTGCTGTTTAGAGTTCTGCCATTCTGTTTCCTGATTTTTTATTTTTGTTTTTTGTTTTTTTCTCTGTCTGGAAGTGATTATTCTCTTCATTTCTGGTGTTCTGAAATTTTATGGGTGTGGTACCTTGGTGTGCGTCTTTTGTCTACTGCACTGGTCCCTGCTTCCTGCAGACTTACATTCTTCTATTCTTGGAAGTATCCTTGCCTTTTTGATAGTTCCCTGCTCTTTATTTTCATTATTGTCTCTGGAACTCCAACAGCCAGATATTACACTTCCTTGATTGCTTTTCTAAATTTTTACCTTTCCTTCCTCTTACCCATTTCTTTTTATTCTGCCTTCTGGAAAATTTCCTTGACTTTAACTTCAAACTTTCATTGAATTTTTTTTTTCCAGTTTTATTCTGTGGTCCTTTCTTACTGGTTCCTCTGCTTAAGGATATTATCTGTTATCTTTAATTACAGTTTCTTTGACATTTTCCTCTGTCCCATCATTCTGTCTGTTTCCCACCACTACTGTTTCATTTTGGTCTCAATCTTTAATATTGGAGGCATTCCTCAAATGCATGAAGATCCTCAGTGGTCATTCATATTTAAGACATGAAAAGCTGTCCCAAAGCTATGGGTTTGAAGTCAGAGCTCTTGTCTGTTGGTGAACTGTGCTGTAGGAAATCTTCATGTCACGTTTTTTCTCTAAGCGAATTTTGTTTTCTCTAGGTTAGTTTTGAATCCTTTTCCAGAGAAAAATCTAATCTCTGTGGGGGCTGCTTATGTTTTAGAGAAATACTGAAGAAAGGGACTTTGGGTCTCATTAGAGTTGCACATAATCTTTTGGTTTTAGTCATATCTACTTTATGCATATCTACTTCTGTATTTATTGAAGTCCAAAGCCTCTTGAGTTCACTTTTTCCAGAAATGATGCCTTCTGATTTCTGCAGGAAAGTCACTGAGTACACCAAGTGGAGTTGGAGACCTGGAATTTCAGTGGCTCCAGGAATCTCCTAGTCCTGAACTTTTTGGGGTTTCATGAGAATTGGCTGGCTTCCTTAGGCACTTAAATTTAACAGTGCTCGCCTCTGATGAGTCATTTATTGTTTTTGTACCCTGTCTTTGTATATTATGGTTTAGGGTTACATTTTTCCAGCTTCATCAAGCAGAGTTTTTGCATTCTCCTTATTTAGAAATGATTGGTAACAAAGGTCTTTACTCTGATATTTTAAAATCAGAAGTATATTCTACCTCTTTTTTATAAACGTCTGCAGCTATTCCTTCACGACTTTGCTACATCTTGGAGATCTTTTCATGTCAGTACCTACAAGTCTGTATCATTCATATTAACAGCTATATAGTAGTCCATAAAATGGTTTATTATAATTTAATCATCTCCCTATTGATGAAAATTTTGATGGTTTCTGTTTTTGCTTTCATGAATATTGCTGCAGTGAATATTGTTTGGCCTAGTTTGGGGTAAATTTTTACAAAGAGACCCATGTAATAAGTTCCCAGTAGTGGGGCTGCCTAATCTAAGTGCATTTAAAATTTGAATCATAGTGTCAGACTGTCTCCCAGAAAGTTTACCTTCCTACCAACAATCTAAGAGTGCTATCTTTGCAGTTACTAGGTTTCATCAAACTTGTTTTTTCCAATATGATAGGTTTAAAAATGGGGATATATTTATTTTTGTTTTTATTTGCATTTTAAAATATTTTCTTTATATTTTGGTTTGTTGGCTACTTAAATTTCTTTTTCTGAAAACATTGTATTTATAACCTTTTTAAATTCTTATTAGCTTCTTCGAACTATTTGTAAATCACAGAAATTAGCCCCCTGTCCTGTGTTGTGGTGCTCTCCCAGATTCCAGTGCTCTTTCATTTTATGGTACTTTTTCTAGACCAGAATCTTTAACTTTTATTTAGTGAGATGTATCCATCTTTTTCTGTGTGGTTTCTTGGTATTATAGCATTAATATATAAATTATAGTTTTTCTTTTTCTTTTTTTTTGTGGATGGAGCCTCACTGTCACCCAGGCTGGAGTGCAGTGGTGTGATCTCAACTCACTACAACCTCTGCCTCCTGGTTTCAAGCAATTCTCCTGCCTCAGCCCCTGAGTAGCTGCAATTACAGGCATGCACCACCACACCCGGCTGATTTTTGTATTTTTAGTAGAGATGGGGTTTCACCATGTTGGCCAGGCTTGTCTCTAACTCCTGACCTCAGGTGATCTGCCTGCCTCGGCCTCCCGAAGTGCCGAGATTGCAGGTATGAGCCACTGCTCCCGGCCTGTATTTTTTCTTTATATGAACAATAACTAGTTATAAAGTATAATGGAAGAGAAAAACCCATTCAGAAAATTAACAGAAAGATCACTTACCTAGAAATAAACTTTAGCAGAGCTTACATGAAGAAATCTTTTAAAACTGAGCAAGGATTTGTTGGTCAGGACATAGCACTAATATCAAAAGAAAATTTGATAAATAGGTCTTAATCATAGTTTTTGCTCATCAAAAGACACCATTAAGAAAATGAATAGATATGCCACAGAATGGGTAAAAAAAAAATCCAGAATTCTCAGTACTTTAGGGGATAAAGAATGTGTATCCAGAATATATAAAGAACCTCTGAAGGCCAGGCATGGTGGTTCACACCTGTAATCCCAGTGCTTTGGGAGGCTGAGGCGGGGGGATCACTTAAAGCTAGGAGTTCAAGACCAGCCTGGTAACGTAGTGAGACAAGACTCTATCTTAACCCAAAA
>NW_016107668.1:796533-808088 GCF_001604975.1 Cebus imitator
AAAAAATTTTTTTTTAATTAGCTGGGCATGGAGGCATGTGTCTACTGTCCCAGCTACTCAAGAGGTTGAGGCTGTAGTGAGCTATGATAACGCCACTGCACTCCAACCTGGGCGACAAAGTGAGACCTTGTCTCTAAAAATTTTTTAAAAGAGCCTCAGAAATTAACACTTAAAAAATTATGAACTACTTAATATAAAAATGGGCAAAAGACTTGAGCAGATATTTCACAGAAGATACACAAATGGCCAATAAGCACATGAAAAATTTCCACCATCATGATTAGTCATCAGTAAATGCAAATGAAAACTATGGTGAGATACCACTGCAAATTCAAACCATAATGAGAGACTCACTAGAATAGCTAAAATAAAAGTGACTGATAGTACTAAGTAGTTATGATACAGACCAACTGGAACTCTAACTTATTGCTGGTGGGAATATAAGAACTATTTCTTACAACGTTAAACATAACATTTACCTTCAGAAAATTAACAGAAAGATCACTTACCTAGAAATAAACTTAAACTATAGCAGAGCTTACATGAAGAAATCTTTTAAAACTGAGCAAGGATTTGTTGGTCAGGACATAGCACTAATATCAAGGTGTTGATATCAGTGTCAGGAGGTTCCCAGAATCATCCCTAGCTTCCATGGTTAGCTAGGGTAACCACAGGACCCAGCATGATGTCATACTCATTCATGGCTCTATGAATTATTACAGTGAAAAGATACAAAGCACAGTCTGCAAAGGGAAAGGGGAATGGGGCAAAATCCAGGGGAGACCAGATACAAGCTTCCAACCGTCCTCTTCCACAGAGTCTCACAAGACATGCTTAGTTCCCCCAGCAAAGAGTTGACAGTACTTGTGAAGTCTAACCAGCCAGGGAAGTTCGTTAGAGATTCAATGCCCAGGGCTTTTACTGGGGTTTGACCACACCCTCTGCTTACCACACAACCAAATTCCATACTCCCAAAGGAAAGCTTAATTGAATAGTGGGGTAATTAGATACATGCTTTAGGTGGCCAGTTGTAGTGACACTGGATGTTTCTGCTTTCAGGGCTTCTTGCCTTAGCTCATACTGTCCACAGAACCTGTTGCACTCTCCTCATTCTGTACCTGTCGGAAATCTTTTCCGTTTATTAAATGCCTCCCTTAAACAGACACTTTCTTCTAAATTCCCACATTCTGCCTCGTAGATTGTAGGATAGTAAGTCTGGAACTACGTTCTTTTCCGCTTCATTTGTACACATGCATGAATGTTTTTCTTCCCTTTTCCATCACCAATTCCTTTGCTTCAGCTGCTAGCGCCTTATAATTGCTTAATGAATGCTTGTTGAATTAGAGACAGATCAGTCCTTCGTATGAGAACTCTTTTAGGGTCTAATAGTCATAGAGAAGATTGAAAAAAAAAAAAAGTGATGAATTTGAGGGTGATTTAAGGGGTGGAAGTGATGTCATGCAAGAGAGGAGTTGAAAGCACCAAAGGCTTTAACCTTGGAGGTTGAGAAAGGGGTGATGTCATGAGGAATGCCCACATTTGAATAATAAGCAGAGCAGAAGTACCAACAAATAAAGCAGTTAAAGGAGGCGGAAAAAAAACAACAGAGATCATTTCAACTTTTCATTGAGGAAATGTGGGGACACACTTTCAATAACATCAGTGTTTCTTTACCTTTGTGACATTTGCCTTTTAATTAAGGAAGCTATTTTAAGGTGAAATATAAAATGTGAACCTGAGAACTTTTTAACATTTAACATTGTGGAAATACATATCCATGTTTAGAATGTTCTCTGCTCATTATTGCATGATTTTGCAATAAATGCCGCAGTAGGAAGAGAAAGGTCAGAGAGAGAGAGATTGTGTGTGTGTGTGTGTGTGTGTTTTGTCCTGGGAAAAAGGCAAACAGAGGATGGAAGAACACGAGCAGTACTGAAAATAGCTAGATGAAAGGTTGTCTCTCTGTCACCACACACCAGATACGGAGAGTAGTAAAAGCAGACAGATGGACAGTTCTGTTAGTTTTGGAGTGTGTGAATGGAGAAAAGAAACATTCTGTTCCTTTTATTCAGAAAAGGAATTTCTAGACTAAATTACTGGTATCAGCAATAAGTTTCATATTTTGACCAAGGAAACAAGATTTTTTTTTACCCTAGGGATAATGATTCATGCTGTTCTCAGAATTTTGCTTTTGTGGAAACTGAAGTGCAGTCATAAATACAGCACTGTTACTTAGATCTCAGTGTGGATGATACTACTGTGAGTAGACTAGTGATGGGTAAGAACACTCGTATTATAAACCCAGTTGTAACAAAGAAGCCAGGCACATCTTAATTACCTGGTTCTAGATGGGAGAGTAGATTTTTTTAAACAAATTAGCTGATTGCTGTAATTCTGTGAGTGATGCAATAGAAATAGGACCTATACTTTTATTTTTTTAATACTTCATTATTTTGAGGGGTTTGTGTCAGAATAATTTCTAACTTCCAATATTGACAGTAGAGATAATTAAAGGTATTTTCTGTCTTTTTTTCTTATGCCACTCAAAATTGGTATAAATCTAAATTATAGTCACATAGTTCATAAAGCAACTATCAAATAATAGAGAGCATCAGCTAGATGAAGTTCAAAGGTTATAGTCTAGTTTTATTTTAACCCTAAAGTCTTGTAATTTAAGAAATCGAAGTTTGAATGTCTTCTTTATATACCATAATACTAGATGCTCTCACTCTGAATTTTTACCACATCAGGATACTCCACATGTTTATCTCTGTAATTATAATAATTGGACACATACACAAAAGATTTGTCCTTTACAGTATATCTGTCCAACCTAAACACTTTCCTGTATCTCTTCACTTTCATCTCTTCAGTCATCCCATTTCTTGATACCGCTTTACTCCCTAGTGACAGCTTAAAAACTTAGGTCTTAAAGTTCCCTTTTTCAAACTTTCTTACATCTTCCTCTGTGCCTTTATTTTAATGTCAGCAGAAGTTCATGAATTACAACATGTGAAGCGGTTGTTTGGATAATGGACAGCTTTTAATGACTTATGTTAAATAGCCAGTTTAAAAGTTTTTATCAGCTGATAAATTTTATAAAGAAGCATTTTAGTTTATTAAATCACTATAAGTAATTTATTGTTTAACTGTATGCCTTGGGTGGTTAACTAATGCCATATAGAGCATCAGTGAATGAATGTGGCAGTATTGGCTGGGTGCTGTGGCTTATGCCTCTAATCCCAGCACTTTGTAAGTCAGAGGCAGGAGGATCGCCAGAGCCCAGGACTTTTCGAGATCAGCCTGGGCAACACTGCGAGACTCCATCTCTGCATTTAAAAGAAAAAAAATTAGCTGGTCATGGTGGCACACACAGGTAGTCCTAGCTCCTAGCTACTGGTGAAACTGAGGCAGGAGAATTGCTTGAGCCTGGGGTTGGGGTGGGGTGGGAGTTGAGGCTGTAGTGAGCCATGGTCATACCACTGCACTCCAGCCTGGGTAACTGAGAGAGACCCTGTCTCAAAAAAAAAAAAAAAAAGTAATATTCTATTCACTGATCACATATGTTGCTGCCTTTACACAGTTATACCCATTTCTCTTTGTCATTCTCATTGCTCTCTTTTTAAGGTATAGTAATTATAATTTCCAAGATACTTTGCACGCTGAACTGTACATAAGTATAAATAAATAAATAAATAAATAAATGTTTGAAAGGGAAAATAAAGACCACTTACTAATATTTCTCTCCCACTATTAAATGGATTCTGAAGTATCTTGACTGTATTGTGTTGTCTAAAAAGATGGATTTAAAAAAAAAAAAAAAAACCTGTGCTTACCTGACTTCCCATTGTTGTTGCTTTCATTCATAGACCTTTTCCTCACATCTTAGCTAGGTGATACTTGTGCTGATATTAAGCTACCCTCTCTCTGATTGCACTTCTGGGAGATCTGAATTCCTTTGCTTGCGAAAGTTATTCTGCATTACTTCAAGTTTTGCTGTTGTGACATAGCCGTTTTGCGAGATCAAATACTGAAGAACGATAAATCACTATTAAAGTTGGTCAATAATTACTTGCTATGGACATTTTCAGTATTCCTAACATAATACTATTTGTTATTGCCAGAAAATGGGGCAGATAGCAAGCAATTACATAAGAATATAAAGTTATTGTTTGGACTTTATCATTGAAAAACCATTGTTATTTAAATCAAATTTCTACTGTATACCATGTCTTTTATCCAACATCATAACATCCCAGTTAGACTTGGGGTGTATTCCCTTAAAAAATACAATATCTTATGTTCATTGGAGTATCATTTGAAGAAAATGTACTATTCTTGCAAGAAGCTGTTTATGGGTTTATCTGATTAATTTTGTAGAGCCAGGAAAAAGTTGTTTTGACTAATACATTTTACGTTTGAAATGAGCAGGTTAAGAATAGACATAAGTGATCACCTTAAGTGAAATAAAATTTCAGTGCACTGTACATTCTGTGCTTTATATCTATTTGTAAGAATACCAATAATATATCAATATGGTATAAGAGAAAGGAATAAGAGATTACAATAATAGTTCCTAAGAAGGAAATCAGCTCCAGGACATGGGCTGAGGTTATGATGTGGACAGAAAGATACTAGCGAGAATCGAGAAATAACTATGCCAAAATGTCGGGGACCTAACTATATGACAGAACAGGGACCCTCCATACCTCTAGAGCCAGACTTTTCCCATTGCCTCATCCTCATTGTGTGTTAAATACTTTGCAAACTATGTTTTATGGCACTGTATTAACTGATGCATAGCTATGTATGGAAGCCATTAGGGCCTCTGTCTTGGCAGAAATGAAGCTAAAAGCAAGGTCAGAATCTAATATTTTTGGTAGAAGATTGTTGGATAGTGCCTTTTTTCACAGCACATACTACTAAAATTGCCCCTCCCTGTGCAAAATCGATACCCACATTCAAGACGTGGTCCATATTTTCAAGCTAATCTTTTTTTTTTTTTTTCTGGAGTCAGAGTCTTTCTCTCCGTCGCCCAGGCTCAGGAGTGCAGTGGCACATTCTCAGCTCACTGCAGCCTCCACCTCCCGGTTCAAGTAATTCTCCTGCCTCAGCTTCCCAAGTAGGTGGGACTACAGGCAGCCACCACGCCTGGCTAATATTTTGTATTTTTAGTAGAGATGGGGTTTCACTGTGTTAACCAGGATGGTCTCTATCTCCTGATCTCATGATCTGCCTGCCTTGGGCTCCCAAAGTGCTGGGATTACAGGCGTGAGCAACTGCACCTGGCCCAAGCTGATCTTTTTATTTGATTCACATGCCAGCAAGCTGTTTTCCTGCTGCAAAGCAAATTGGTGGAGTCCATTTACACCTCCTCCTTAGCCTGTCAGTATTGGCAGAATCACCACCACAATCACAGCAGCACAGTCCGGACCTTGCCATTTGATGTTGAAAATATTGTCCTTGCGACAGCCAGTTAGGACAATGATATATTAGTATATGCTTTGGTTATTATTTGTACCTGGGAGTATGTAATCATAGTCACAGACACCATACCTACAATTTTATGACCCTTGGTCTCAGGAAATAGAGAACTCTATAGAATAGACCATGATGAAGCTTTATCATTAGTCCCTGGTTCTCTCCCCTCCAGATCAGTTGGCCTTCTGACGGTACAGATAAATCTCTTAAGTTTGGAATGTTGAATTGGTCAAATAAGAAAATAAGAGCTCAGAGCAAACGGACCTAGTGTGAAACATAGGTGGGTGCAATTAGGTGAATATATTGTATCTGCTAGTGTCCCCAGAGTCGGTAGCTCTACTTATTGGACCAGCCTAGACTGAAAATCTTCTGTTTAGGCATTTTGGTGGGGATTCTTTACTTAAACATACTACTGTTAACTTCCTTAAACATACTACTGTTACGTTTAAGGAAGATGGAATAATTGGTTCTACCAAGAAACCTGTAGCTAATTCAAGTTTCACTTTATGATGGCAGCACTGTAAAAGTTTGGTATGAAAAGACTCATCTCTTCTTCATTCTCAAGACAATAGGGCTAATCCGTGAGATGCAGGCAAGGTTTAATTTATGTAAATACTAAAGAATGTCACCAGAAGGAATAGTACTTGAACACAAGTCCCTATGGTGACTACACCATGTTCTCACCCCATGACATAAGGAAATAAGATAGTCGTTGATTTTTGAGGAAGAGAGACTGGGGAACAGTGTGTAGCAACTGTTTTCCAAGAAGTCGCCCACTCTCACGCATGGTAGTAGAAAGACTTGAAAGAAAGCTGCTGAGGTGTTCGGAGCCGCAGAAAGGCCTGTTAAGTCATTGAGCTATACCAGAAAGAAAAAAGGAAAAGGGAAGCCATTTGATAAACTTCAGGGAGAGTAGTTCTCTTCCCTGATGACTTATAGAAACATCTTGCCTTCAGCTTATTACAGGTCCCAGGTCCTTAAAAGAATCAAGTCAAGTGATTTGAAAGACATAGTGCTAATGCTACCTTTTTCTAGATTCTATAGAAATAAACCATTTTTCCTCTGCTCTCACACTACAGCAGTCAACACAGAAGACTTCTGTGACCACTCTTCACCAAGAAGTATGTGGGGGTTTCTCCCGCCAACAGCCGGTCAGTCGATTCTGCCCCAGATTCTTCAGGAGACAGATTCTTCTGAGTGTCCTGTAATCCAATTTAGTTCTGACACTATCTGCCTGGAAGTAGCATCACATCCCATACATCCCATAGGTTGAGGGCTCAGTCACGAGACGGCCACCCATTTCCAATGACAGTCATAAGCCTCAGCTTGTTTTACTCGTACTTCTGACTGACTGGCTATAAATCAGGGTTCCCATGACCCCCCGCCCCCCACCTTGGGTTTGATTAATTTGCTAAAGCAGCTCACAGAACTCAGGGAAACACGGTTATCGGTTTATTATAAATATTACAAAGGTTACAGATGAAGGGATGCATAGAGCAGGGCTTTTGGGAAGGCGTGCGGAGCTTCCGTGCCTTCTGTGGACACGCCACCTTTCAGGAACCTCCACTTGATCAGCTATCCAAAAGCTCCTTGAACTCAGTTCTTTTTGGATTTTTATGGAAGCTTCATTAAGTAGCATGATTGATTAAATAATTGGCCACTGGTGATCAGCTTAACCTTCAGCCCCTCTCCTTTAAGGAGATGGGGAGGTAGAGGTAGGGGTGGGATTAAAAACCTAATTTCTTAATCTTGCCTTGTCTTTTCTGGTGACCAACCCTCATCCTGAAGCAACCTAGGAGCTGCCAGCCATCAGTCAACTCATTAGCATGCAGAAAGACAACACTTTGGAGATTCCAAGGAATTTAGGAGTTGTGTGCCAGGAGTGAGGACAGAGACCAAGTATATATTTCACAGTGTCACATACATGTTCTTAATTTAATTAAGATGTCACCCTAGATATTCTTAAACTCTTAATGAACTCAACAAGCTGAGCCCTGGATAGTGTACTCTCTTGTTTCTTTTTCTTTAGATCACAAGCAGCCAGGAAAGACCTGTTATAAGTTAGCCAAGTCCAGAATGTTGTTAGCTTCATGATGGCAAGAAAGATGAAGTTGCTTTTGGTGAAGCCCTGGGCCTTTGAAAGATAAAGGCAGGAGAGGTTTTAACATTGACTTAAGTTGAAAAGTAGAGCCTTTTTACACTTCCTTCTCGAGTGAATCCATCAATCAAGAATGGAACAGTGTGTGGTTGGCATCATCTTTGAAGTTCCAAGTAATAGAGGGATTTTAAGTATGTGGGATGTGAGTCATTTGTAAAATGGAATTACAAAGGACAGTGAGCCCTATTTTCTTTCTTTTTTTTTTTTTTTTTTTTTTTTTTTTTTTTTTTTTTTTTTTATCAGTATAGGTTTGGTTATAAACTTGTGAAAGGTTAAACCTTCAGGACTTTTTGAGTTCCACAGGAGCTAAAATGTTTGCTTAGCAGGAAATTGCAGTAACATTTCAAGAACCCTTCCATATTTTGCATTTCCTTTATATTAGCCCACCCTTCCTTGCTAGGTTGGTCTCTTCACTGATCTCATTGGTGAAATTTTCATTGAGGCAATCAGTGCATAACTTCTATTTTCCCGGTCTTCAGTATACAGTTGGTCATGAAATGGATATACAGTTGCCAAACTGAAATACCTTAGGATTGTTTCGCTCTTTATGTAAAAGATGCTACTTTATAGTCATTTTATAAGGAAAGTATTTTTTTCTAATTTAAAAAAATTGCCTTCTACATGATGCCAAATTTCCTTTAAGTATTGCTTCAGTGAACTAAATAGTGTTTTACTAAGTATAGGAGTTCTATCTAGACAATCAATATCTACCATCTCTTTACAGCAAGCCTAGAACAGTAAAGTTTGTTTCCCTTTCTGGACATATACATTTAGATAACATTGATCCAGTAGATAAGAGAGAAGGATCCTTGATTGAATTTCTATGTTCCAAGCTCTATGCTGCGGACTTTACATACACTGTCTCACTTAATTCTTATAATGTCACTATGAGACAGTAACTATTTCTATTCATCTTTTGTAAATAAGGAAACTGCCTTCAAATGAGCCTACCCCTCCTGAGGAAGCCTTGAGAATTGGAGTGCTCTCCCTAGGGTCAGTGGAATTGAGGATGACAGTGCACTGATCTCAACTAAAACAAAACTACTGGTTGGACCATTCTGCTTAGGACTAGATTGGGTTAATATACATTGTTCTCTTTGCTACTATATATTAAGTAATACCATAGTTGAAAAAAATCTAAAGATTTCCAAAATGTTTCCAGGCTCCTTGGTTATTCCTTTGCTCCAGGTGTTGCTAAAGATGTGTGAAAGCTCAAGTCACTAGTTAGGCTCTCTTTGTGGTTTCATTAGCTTCTGTCCTTTTCTTTGGCCAGGAGACACCCCTAATTCTATTCACCTGTCTTACTTACCAGTACATGCCATTGTCACAAGGTGAGCTGGTGACAATGGGCTGGTTAATAAAAAGGAATCAAAGAATTAGAGAACACAAAGGCAAATTTTAATATTTTTTTTCCATTTGGAATAGTAGTCATTCTTTTAGTTCCGTATTTTGAAATCATCATTTACAAAATATAGTTTTCTTGATGTGAAAATATAAACAGGGTTTTCAGTGTTACCTGTGTTAGGGTCATTGGAACTGAGGGTGATGGTTTACTTCTGACTACCTGCTGCTGCTGCTTTCACATGAAACTGTGATGGTCTGCCTTGACTCCCTTCCTCCCATGAAAGAAAGAAATAAAATAATTAAATAAGAAAATAAATATTCAGTAGAAAACTCTTTTTCACTGTGGAATCATTTGTATCCTGTTAAATTGTATAATATTATGAAATATCCATCATTTTCCACATTGTATAAGTACATTTGCCTTTCTTCATAATCCTATCTCACCTTCACCTTTATTAGTGTTTAGTCACATTTTAAGCTTATATTTTAAGAAACTTTAATTATGCTACTGCACACTAAAATTTGATTTTTTAAAAAAATATATACTTTTAAGTTTTGGGGTACATGTGCAGAACATGCAGGTTTGTTACATAGGTATACACTTGCCGTGGTGGTTTGCTGCATCCATCACCTCATCATCTACATTAGATATTTCTCCTAATGCTATCCCTCCCCAATCCCCCCATCCCCTACTGTCCCTCCCCACCATCCTACAGGCCCTGGTGTGTGATGTTCCCCTCCCTGTGTCTGTGTGTTCTCATTGTTCAACACCCACTTATGAGTGAGAACATGTGGTGTTTGGTTTTCTGTTGTTGTGTCAGTTTGCTGAGAATGATGGTTTCCAGCTTCATCCATGTCCCTGCAAAGGGCATGAACTCATCCTTTTTTATGGCCACATAGTATTCCATGGTGTATATGTGCTACATCTTCTTTATCCAGTCTATCATTGATGGGCATTTGGGTTGGTTCAAGTCTCTGCTATTGTGAACAGTGCTGCAATAAACATACGTGTGCATGTGTCTTTATAATAGAATGATTTATAATCCTTTGGTTATATACCCAGTAATGGGATTGCTGGGTCAGATGGTATTTCTGGTTGTAGGTCCTTGAGGAATTGCCACACTGTCTTGCACAATGGTTGAACTAATTGACACTCCCACCAACAGTGTAAAAGCATTCCTGTTTCTCCACATCCTCTCCAGCATTGTTGTCTCCTGACTCCTGATTTTTTAATGATTGCCATTCTAACTGGTGTGAGATGGTATCTCATTGTGGTTTTGATTTGCATTCTCTAATGGCCAGTGGTGATGAGCTTTTTTTCATGTGTTTGTTGGCTGCATAAATGTCTTCTTTTGAAAAGTGCCTGTTAATATCCTTTGCCCACTTTTTGATGGGGTTGTTTGTTTTTTTCTTGTAAACTTCTTTAAGTTCTTTGTAGAGTCTAGATATTAGCCCTATGTCAGATGGGTAGATTGCAAAAATTTTTTCCCTGTCTGTTGGTTGCCGGTTCACTCTAATGATAGTTCCTTTTGCTGTGCAGAAGCTCGTAAGTTTAATTAGATCCATTTGTCAATTTTGGCTTTTGTTGCCATTGCTTTTGGTGTTTTAGTCATGAAGTCCTTGCCTATGCCTATGTCCTGAATGGTATTGGCTAGGTTTTCTTCTAGGGTTTTTATGGTGTTAGGTCTTATGTTTAAATCTTTAATCCATTTGGAGTTAATTTTTGGATAATATGTAACAAAGGGATCCAGTTTCTGCTTTCTGCATATGGCTAGCCAGTTTTCCCAACACCATTTATTAAATAGGGAATCCTTTCCCCATTGCTTGTTTTTGTTAGGTTTGTCAAAGATCAGATGGTTGCAGATGTGTGGTGTTATTTCTGAGGCCTCTGTTCTGTTCCATTCATCTATGTATCTGTTTTGGTACCAGTACCATGCTGTTTTGATTACTGTAGACTTGTAGTATAGTTTGAAGTCAGGTAGCATAATGTCTCCAGCTTTGTTTTTTTGCTTAGGATTGTCTTGGCTATGTGGGCTCTTTTTTGACTCCATATGAAGTTTAAGGTGGTTTTTTCCAATTCTGTGAAGAAAGTCAATGGTAGCTTCATGGGGATAGCATTTAATCTAAAAATTACTTTGGGCAGTATGGCCATTTTCACAATATTGATTCTTCCTAACCATGAGCATGGAATGTTTTTCCATCATGTGTTCTCTCTTATTTCCTTGAGCAGTGGTTTGTAGTTCTCCTTGAAGAGATCCTTCACATCCCTTGTTAAAATTAAAGTATGCTGGGCGCAGTGGCTCACACCTGTAATGCCAGCACTTTGGGAGGCTGAGGTGGGCAGATCACTTCAGGTCAGGAGTTTGAGACTAGCCTGACCAACATGGCAAAACCCCATCTCTACTAAAAATACAAAAATAGCCATGCATGGTGGCACACACTTGTAGTTCCAGCTACTCAGAAGGCCGAGGCAGGAGAATTGCTTGAACCCTGTAAGTGGAGGTTGCAGTGAGCCAAGATCGTGCCACTGCACTCCAGCCTGGGCGACAGAGCAAGCCTCCATCTCAAAAAA
>NW_016107668.1:808103-809948 GCF_001604975.1 Cebus imitator
AAATAAAAATAAAATAAAATTCAAGTTTAGAAAATTAGTGACTTCACATTTCAGTATTTGGTATGTTTTCTTTTTATAAAATATGAAATTTAAAATTCATGCTTTATTTAATAATCTATACTTCATTAATGGTTCTTTACCACATTTGATTCTGCTATTCAAACTGGATTCTTTTAACTTACCTTGGTCACATTTACTGATAATGAGAAGTCTACACTCCTATAAATATTACTCATCTATATCTTAATTATTTGTCATTTAAAAAAATCCATTAGCAGAGGTCCTCTCTAAACCCATTCATGGGCCTCACATTAGGAAACCCTTGTCTTATATAATGCATTCAGTCTCTGAAATGTATTTTTATAACACCTTTCATAGCACTGTAAATATGAATTTAATAGTGAAAATGAATTGCAGTTCCTTGCGAAAGGAATTTAAATTTTCTGGATACTAGTGATGAGAACTTGACTTTCCATCCTGAAGTTGTAAAGGTCTTTTGGTCTCTCTCAAGGCATGAGCTAAATCTGTCTTCTCATGGCCAGCTTATAAAGGTCAGTGAAGGATGGCACTCTGAAAGAAATGGATAATATGCATCCTTCCATAGCTAGTGTATTTTACAGCTGTCCCTTTGGACTCACTCCAGAAACAGCTTAGTTACTCTTAGAGGAAGAGAATTTTAGAGGCCCTGACTGGGGTCCAGAAAATTGAACCGAAGGACGCTTGCTTCCCATGCATCTCCAACATAATGAAATTCATTTAAAATTATGCTGCTTGTCCATCAAATCCAAATGGCCTCTGAGTGCTTTTGACTTTTTTATGCCTCCATTTCTTACTGTTTCTATTGCTATCTCTCTTTATTCAGGCCCTTGTTATATTTTCACTGTAATTTCAACAATTTAGTTTTTCTACCTGCTTTTCTGTGCTCTAGGATTATGGTGATACCCCCCGCACCGACCCACGCCCAGCATAAAAGACCCTATCCTGAAAACGTTCATAGCGTAATAGGAAGTCAAACATGGATATAGATAATTTTAATGAGTGTGTTGAGGTACAGCTATAGAAATACATATAAAAGGCTGTGGTAACATTCAAAAAGGGAGTAACTGACTAGAAACATTTAAAGTAACTTTCAACTGCAGTAATAAGACCATTGAATTATTAACCTAGATTTGAATCATGTTGTTTCTGTAGCAAATGTAGAAGGAAGTTTTTGTTCTCCTGTTCCAAATCAGACTAAAGATTGATTTGGTCATTTAAAAATCACAAAACCTTTTTTTTTTCTTTTTTTTTTTTAGTTTTTCCTGGTTAATGGGTCGTAAGGGGTGAAAGAACCTTCTCTCTCTCCTCTGGAGGCTCAGTATTTGAGTGTGAAGAATAAACTTGACAGTAGACAGATGAACAGGAGAAAAGGCAAATAAATGTATCAGATGCATATGCATAGGGTCCCACAAAGTATGAGACTCAAGCAAGGGCCAGATGGCTGAAGCTGAAATAGCACTTTTAGCTACAGAAACCAATACGGACTTAAGGCTCCTGGAGGACGCGGGGAAGACCTGCAGTGGGAACAAAATTGTCTTGCTGTGCGGATCAAGTCTCTCAGGTAGCAGCCCTCAGAAGTGAGGCCGGCCACGGTGGCTCAAGCCTGTAATCCCAGCACTTTGGGAGGCCGAGGCGGGTGGATCACAAGGTCAAGCGATCGAGACCATCCTGGTCAACATGGTAAAATCCCGTCTCTACTAAAAATACAAAAAACATTAGCTGGGCATGGTGGCGCGTGCCTGTAATCCCAGCTACTCAGGAGGCTGAGGCAGGAGAATTGCCTGAACCCAAGAGGCGGAGGTTGCA
>NW_016107668.1:810228-869020 GCF_001604975.1 Cebus imitator
TAGAGAGACAGAGGTACAGGGAATGGCAGACCTTGGTTCTGTTGCTGCTTTTTTAGTTCAAAGAACGCATCATATCAAAGCGTCATACTTTGGGATATAATTTCCTGATCCCCAGCATGAGCAAATACAGAGCTGTAGTTGAGTTAGCCACAAAACTAAATATTGTTTTCCTGTTGCTGTAAGAATGAGAGTGGAAAATGTCTTGTCAATAGATATCTAAAAGTATGGGTAAAACTTGTTTTACAAGCGGTTGGTCATTCAGCAAACATTTAAGCACCTTCTATGTTCGTGGAACATAGATAACTAGAAAATACAAGCTGCTTAGTTTAGCACATTGTGGCTGTTTGTACTGACTGGGCTGCCAGGTGTGCCCGTAAGAGATCTATCCGTTAAACTTGCTGAGTTGTGCTTCCAAATAACTTTCTTATTTTTAATGACTTTTAAATGCAGATATAGTATTGATGTTTTTAAAATGTATTTTTTTTAATTTATTTTTTTTTAAGACAGAGTTTCGCTCTTATTGCCTGGGCTGGTGTACAATCGCGTGGTCTCGGCTCACTGCAACCTCTGCCTCTCAGGGTCAAGTCATTCTCCTGCCTCAGCCTCCCAAGTAGCTGGGATTACAAGCACCCGCCACCACATCCGGCTAGTTTTTGTATTTTTAGTAGATATGGGGTTTCATCATGTTGGCCAAGCTGATCTCGATCTCCTGACCTCAGGTGATCTGCCTCCCCTCAGCCTCCCAAAGTGCTGGGATTACAGGTGTGAGCCACGACACCCAGCCTAAAAACATTAAGTATTTTAAGCATAATACGCTTTTGAAATTGAAACCTGAATTAAAATATATAAAATATACATTTGCGTATTTTAAAGTAATTAAGCCAGAAAACGCCTTAGGCTCTATTTATAGAGACTGGTAATCCATAGTCAAGTAGTAGTTTTCTGTACTCTGCCTTGGAAATATTGACTCCAAAATATTGTACTAGATTTTCGTTGCCGTATTTTCAGATGAATATTAGCAAAAGGGCATATCCAGTGAGGGCAAAAATGAGATGGTAAACTATCTTGCTTGAAGTATGGTTGAAGGAATTGGTGGAAAAAGACCCGGGGAAATTCTGATAGCTTTCAAGTATGTGATGAAATAGAGAAAGCGAAACTGAGGAAATGAACAAGATAATTTAGGAGTAGGAATGTTTAGGGATAACTTTGGAATTAGCACACAAAACGTTTCCTGTCAGGTAGTAAGCTCCCAGCAATGAAAGTGCCCGCTTAAATCGCTGTGAGATACTTTCCTGTTTCAAGATTTTAGCTTTACTGGCTTAAAGAACTTAGATTGACACTGTAGGACTGTGGTTTGCAGAGGCAGGACTTGGTACTTACCCAGTTCATACCAGGTAATTCTAATACATTACAGGGATCAGCAAACTTTTTTTCTGCAAAATGCCAGATAGTAATATTTTAGGCTTTGCATGCCCTATGGTCTCTGTAGCATCAACTCTATTGTTGCAGTGCAAAGTATTGTTAACATTATGTAAACACAGTTTGTTAGCTGTGTTCCAATAAAACTTTATTTACAAAAGCAAGTGGTGAGTTAGGTTAGGCCAGTGGGTCATAATTTGACCACCCTTGCCTTAGTAATGAAATCTAGAAATAGAGTTCTAATGTAGAGAAAAGCTTTCAATTTAGAGATTAAAAAAACAGGTTGTCGGGCCGGGCGCAGTGGCTCAAGCCTGTAATCCCAGCACTTTGGGAGGCCGAGGCGGGTGGATCACGAGGTCAAGAGATCGAGACCATCCTGGTCAACATGGTGAAACCCCGTCTCTACTAAAACTACAAAAAATTAGCTGGGCATGGTGGCACGTGCCTGTAATCCCAGCTACTCAGGAGGCTGAGGCAGGAGAATTGCCTGAACCCAGGAGGCGGAGGTTGCAGTGAGCCGAGATCGCGCCATTGCACTCCAGCCTGGGTAACAAGAGCGAAACTCCATCTCAAAAAAAAAAAAAAAAAAAAAAAAGGTTGTCAAGATGTCATTGTCTTCTTGTTCTGAAAGAGTACACATCAAGTGTTCAAAATAGTGAATTGCCTGATGAATTAAGAAGTTTTCCAATATAACAGTCAGATGACAATGGAGAATCTGATACTATTTTTTATGCTTCATTTCTGCTACTTGTGTTGTCCTTAAAGGGTCATTACTTCTGCTGGGCAGTACTGTCTACCCAACTGGACCGCTGATGCAGACCCCGTCCTTACCAACAAGTTAACGCAGGTTCAGGCCTTCTGAGAACCGAAAGATTTTAAGTACTTTCTTCCTAGACACAGTAACTTTTAACAGTAATTTTAACATCAGATGAAAGAAGTAAACAGAAATCTCTGGTTATCTAGGCATCTGTGGTCACATATTTTTTGCTCCTAAGGTCATACAGCAGAGCCTTTCATATTACCTGTTAGTCTGTTGGTCTTTAGTTTATAGTTTGTAAAATGGTGGTCACGTGTCAACTCTGACTACAAGAGGAGATGCCACTATCATCAGGCGGGTTGGCCTTCACTGAGAAGTGACCATTGACTGCTAGAAAACAAGGAAATGGGAAGCATTCAGCATCCTGTGGTTGTTGGTTTTAGGGTCAGAAATGTACCTCGAAGTCTCCACCAAATTTCTCAGTAATCCTGAAGAGCTTGCTATTTATGTTTTAATATAGCACTGTAATTGGTGCTTATAATGAGACTGTAATTCATTAAAAAAGTAAATTGTGAATTGTGCACACGCACACACACACTCTTCTAAGAAAATAGGCCTGCTCTATTTTGAGCAGTCCTCAAATTGAAATAACTTATTTCAATATATAGCAAATGAGGATAAGTGAAAACAGTTTATTTACTGAGTTCCGGATAGCAGTGATTTATTCGTCAGTTTGCATATGCGTCTTTAGTCCTGGCATTCTGAACTCAAAACCCCAAAAGAGTGGTTCCTTGACCCTTAAAATGTTTTATTTTTAGTAAATACGTTTTTAATTCTGTGACCTCAAACCTCCCAACTACATTAGTATTTCATAATTTTACAGTGGTTTATCCCCTCTATTGCTTTAAATTTAATAATTTCATCTTCTTTATCAGTATTTAAGTTTTTCTGTAGTTTAAAGGCATTTTTATTTAAAATTTTATATATTCTGATTCCTTAATTTTAGGGATTTTTCTCTAGACAATTGAGAATATGTAATTTTATACTTTAATGTTTATTTGATTATAACCTACCTTTGAAAAACAATTTTTAAAGAAATCTGAGAGAATTAAAAAAATCATTTTAAAAGCATCATGTCATCTTTAGCTCAAAATACTTCAGAGACATTTGTTTTTTGTTGTTGTTGTTTGTTTGTTTGTTTGAGACAGGGTCTTCCTCTGTCGCCCAGGTTGGAGTGCAGTGGCACCATCACAGCTTGCTGCAGCCTTGACCTCCCAGGCTAAAATGACCCTCCCACCTCAGCCTCCTGAGTACCTGGGACGATAGGCACGTGCCACCATACCTGGCTAATTTGTTTGTTTGTTTTGTAGAGATGAGGTCTTGAGCCCAGGCTGGTTTCAAACTCCTCAGCTCAAACAGTCCTACTGCCTCAGCCTCACAAAGTGCTGGGATTACAGGTGTGAGCCACAGCCCCCAGCCCAGCATCTCCTTTTTACTGGTGGTGTACAACATAAAATTCAGAATTCAAACTGTAGCATGGTTTTACATCTGGCCCCTACCTGCCTTTCACCTCTCCTTCTTTGTTACATACTCTGCCTATTCCCATGCACTTTAGACTCAAGTAATAAAAACAGCTTGTATTGCTAGGAACAGGCCGCATTCTTTCATGGTCTGACAGTCTTGTGGCAATCTAGAACACCTTCCTATAGGCCGTCTTACATTCAGATCATACCCTCTCTGAAATTTTTAATCTGTAATATTCTACTGAAACCTTCCCTAATCTCAGCCTTTTCCATTGTTCATATTCTGTCTTGCAACAGTTATTACATTGTTAAGGTTGTTTCCCCAGTAAACTATGAGTCCCCTAACAGCAGAAGGAAAGGCATCTTTCTTACCTTTGTTTTTGTGCCATACTTAGCCTAGAACCTGACGTTAAACAGGTACTTCTCAAAACAAAAAACAAAACAAAACAAAACAAAACAAAAAAACGAGTGGAGAGAGATAAGAAGGGATACCTGACACCTCAGCTGGAGATAGCGGTAACATTTAAGTAGGAATCTGGGGAACTGGAAGCTGCTGGGAAAGCACCGCGCCGGCATGCGAGTCCCCTCCATGCTCTTCCGGGATTGTGTGCGGGCCTTGCTGCCTTCAGCTATCAGCACTTGAAATAGAACTTTGTGACGCTCCTTACTTGCCTTCTCAGTGAAAAAAACAAAAACCTTTTCTACCCTACCTGGTGCCAGCACTGTATAATTCCCAATAAGCTTGAAAAGAACATGTTGGTAATACTTTACAAGTTCATTGCTAATGTTTGACATTTATTAAGTGCTTACTGTGTGCTGATCTCTATGCTTAGGTATTTTTCATATATCACCTCATCCAATCTTTACAACAATACAATGAAGTAGATGCCATTATTATCCCAATTTAACAAATGAAGGAAAAATGAAGTTCAGTGACATGAACTAAACTGCCCAAGGCCATACAACCATTGACTAAGGGAGCCGAAACTTGAATCTAGTGTAGATTCAAATTAGAGCTCATTCTCTTATTCACTACCAGTAAATATTGCATGGCCATAACTGAAGCCCAAATAACAGCATGGTTATAGTGTGGGCTTTAAGATCATCCAGACCTGGTGGATTCAAAATCCATTTATTGGAGGCAAGTGACTTCACTTCTGATCTACAGTTTTCTCATGTAAAATGATAATATCTACCTCAAAAGAGTTACTGCCCACCCAAGTACATTGTGCATACTAAAAAAGCAAATGTTAGTTTCATTTGCCATTCTACACTTCTCTTTATTTGAACCCTGGGGTAATAGTTTGTACAGAATAAGGCCTGGCATGAGAAGACAAATAACCATCTGACAAATAAGAAAGCTGTCATTCTGTCTACAGAATGTCAACCAGTGCCTGCCTTCCAGGATCAACAAGGGTTTTCTTACCATAATCACATTTATTCTCTTAATGAAAAGGGTGTGTCTTGAGTATTTCATAGTTAATTACCCATAAATGTAAAATAAGGAATAAAACCAGTGATCTGTCTGCTGTACTAACTAGGCTTCTTTCTTGGGAATACTTAGGGAACAAATGAGGTTCCCTGTGGGTTATTTATTACATAAAGTGGTTGCTCCCATAGCTGCACAACTGACCTGTCAGTGCCATTCAGCAGAGAAGTCATAAACACAGCTGCTGTTTTTGTGTGGTTTGTGGTTTTGGTTTTGTTTTCATTTGAACTTTTTTATGCAGCATGTCATCATTTAAAAGTAGTCATTTGGCGTTTTCCCTTGCATTCTTCAAATTTTTTGTATGTTTTAAAAAACTTAAGTCACTTCTATAATCGTTCACACAGATTGATCCATCTGTTCTTTTTACTAGCCAATGAATTTTTTTTACATATAGGAAATAAGACAATTATTTTAAATTCTATCATTTCAGTGGATCTCTAAGTTTGAAGAAAAATAGTTTCAACTATCAAACATAATTTTCTTATATTCTTCACTGTTTCCAGTTAATTTCTGTATATCCATGGGTTGGAAAAGGCTGAAAATTTCTGCTATTCCTACTCTTCACATCCTTCATCTGTTGCAACTCTGAAGCCTACATAATTATTTGTTTGTAACCAAGAAGTGGTACAACATAAACATCTAATCAGTTAGGCCCTATTGCTCTCTTTAAGTCACACGGGGTATGAGGTGGAGGTGGATTAAAGGGGGCAGGCATAGATTCAGGGAGACCATTCAGGCCTTTGTAGTGGTCTGGACAAGAAATAGTGATGGCCTCATCCAGGGTACTAAGCATGGTAGAGATGGAATGTCGACAGAATGGAAAGAGAATTAACCAAGCTTGTTGATGGGTCAGATGTTGATTGGTGTGTAAGAGACAGAGAGAGGAGTCAGGGACGGCTGGTTTCCTCCCCTCTGCTTGTGTTTGTTCAACTGTTGCTCATCTGTAAAGGATTCAGTGTGTGTTACCTACTATGGGAAACCTTCCCACCCCAACCTCGATGACCCCACACTAGGTGCTTTTGTAGTCCATGGTGGCATGTATTCTGTTTTGTAACTGTGGATTTAATTACCCCACACACAGCGTACACGTAATCTTCATATTATTTGCTTTGTCTTGTGAAGGCAAGGGCCATGTCTATCTTGTTCATCATTAGATTCCCACACCTAACAGGGTCCTGAGGACAGCACCAATGCGCTTTCAGTGAATAAGCAAACTGTGTCGTTTATAGCTGTTACCTGCAATACCTGATAGACTACGCAAGTGTGGTAGGTTAGCTGGACCTTCTTGATTCATTTCTCTAGTTTAACTTTCATTTTTTTCTTATTTGGTATCTCTCATTTTGCCTTTTGATATACTCTTACAGATTTGCTCACTGAATAAAAGAAAATACAGTTATAAACAGCAATAAGTAAACTTGTGTTTTATGGCTTTTGATAGTATCTTCTAAAAGAACCCCCAAGATCGTTGATGTCTAAAAAAATTAAGGGCTTTCAACTCATAAGAACATGTAATAATTTTTAAAATATTACAAACTGGTTGGAGCATTGCACTAACAGAGAGTCATGAATCTTATTTATGGGTAGATTTATTTCCATCAGAAGTATTAGGACTAGGTTATTTGAGAAAGTAGATAGATCATTACAAATTCATCATCATACTTCAAGGAAAAATCATTGATAACACTTTATAATATTGTGAATATGTACCTAAATCACACTTTAAGAACAGAATGTCTAAGATGCCACCTAGATAAGAATCAACACGAAAAGCAAAAGGGAAATTACAAAGATTGATTTAAGAAAGAAAAAAAGACTAAGCCATATAATTTCTCATTATTACAGGTCGAGGACAGGCAGTGAAAAAGGAAAAGGATTTGACTTCTGTAGACATGGTTTTACTTAACATAGGAGCAGTGGACCCATGTCTAAAGGATTCTTTCTGGCCCAAGTTCTGTGTTCCATAAGATAGAAGAGAATGATAAAGGTGACATGCAACGGGAATTTCGGGTTGAATTGCAACTTGCTTTTCATTCTTTCCATAGCCTCATCTCTGCCTTGATGAAACCTGACTTAGGAAATCCACTCAAATATAATGTTTTCTTAAATGACTTTATTTAATTAAATACAAGTGGGTTTTCTACTCTCTGCTGAAATAAATTCTTTATAGCCTAATTTAGAGCAACAGCCTCGATTAAAATATTTAAGATGAATTATTACTACTTAGCTTAATCGAGTCACACTATAGAAAATGACTTTTTACATTTTAGCAATGTTAGCAATGTATTACTCTGTAGTTGCGTCTCCTTTAACATATGTTTTCCTTCTTTGGTTTAGGTTTCTGCTTTGGGACAACCATCCATCTAATTCCTTAAAATAGTTTTATATGTAAAATTTGCAAAGAATCAGAACAATGCCTCCACGACCATCATCAGGCGAACTGTGGGGTATCCACTTGATGCCCCCAAGAATCCTCGTAGAATGTTTACTACCAAATGGAATGATAGTGACTTTAGAATGCCTCCGTGAGGCTACGCTAGTAACTATAAAGCATGAACTCTTTAAAGAAGCAAGAAAATACCCCCTCCATCAACTTCTTCAAGATGAATCTTCTTACATTTTCGTAAGTGTTACCCAAGAAGCAGAAAGGGAAGAATTTTTTGATGAAACAAGACGACTTTGTGACCTTCGGCTTTTTCAACCCTTTTTAAAAGTAATTGAACCTGTAGGCAACCGTGAAGAAAAGATCCTCAATCGAGAAATTGGTATGATACAATATCCTATTCTAAAATGCAAATAACTATGATGCTTAACCATTGTCTCTTACTAAAATATTTCTGTCTAAACCAATACTTTTGTAATCTTAAATAGCTTTCTAAATAAAAATCATTCTAAATCTAAAGTATGTTTTACTATCAAACTGTGGAACTACTTTTAACACCTTGTTATTATTCCATAAGGTCTTATTTAAGAAAGATCATTTGTGGAGTGACTTAGATTGGTTATATCTCAATTTTATTGTTATTTTTTAAATGATGGGAATAATGTTTGCTGTCTTTGCTCTAAATTGATGAATATATTATCTTTTGTATATTAAAAATATTTGGTACTTTGTCAACTCTTAATATATATGCATTCATCAAAAAATTTTTTCAGCTAGAGGAACTTTTTTTACTCTATTGTGATCTTCCAAATCTACAGAGTTCCCTATTTGTGAGAAACGTGTTCATATGGTGTATGTAATAGAATGTTATATTCTTTATGTAATTTTATTAAAGGGTTTGCTATCGGCATGCCAGTGTGTGAATTTGATATGGTTAAAGATCCAGAAGTACAGGACTTCCGAAGAAATATTCTGAATGTTTGTAAAGAAGCGGTGGATCTTAGGGATCTCAATTCACCTCATAGTAGAGCAATGTATGTCTATCCTCCAAATGTAGAATCTTCACCAGAATTGCCAAAGCACATATATAATAAATTAGATAAAGGTAAGAAAATGACCAATCTACTCTAATCATCACTATCGTGCAGTCTTCTCCCTGTACCGATATTTTTGTATAGTCTTTTTTTTTTTCCAGCTAGATAGTAAGCTTCTTGAAGGCAGGGACTGCTTATACTGACAAGATATAGTTGAATGCTAAATACAAATTGTGTACCATCAATATTTATTTATTGAATTTTTGTGAGAATATGGTACTGATTTCTTGGTAAATTGTCTGTAAAACAGAAGCACTATAAGTTTCAAATTTACTGTTTTTTAGGATTAGAATTAGAGCTGATTATCTTGTCATAAATAAAAACAAGTATAAATAGAAACATTTTATCAAACTTTGGAAAAACTTTATACATTCTTATTATATGTCATAAATATACCAGAAAAAAATAAGTAATTTTCTTAACTATTAAATGCAGTAATTAATTCTGATCATGAGTGATAATATGTAGGTAGATTTTTGACATTTAATATATCAGTTTCTAGAATTAAGTGAACAAGAAACTATATAAATGATACTGTATTCCAAATACATGTAATTGTATCAGATAAATGTATTTTCAAGATAACAAAGTGAAAAGTATCAATTTGAGTTAACTCACACTATTAAATTTAAAATTCTGTTAGTAGAATAAGATATCTTATTGCAATTTTATCCATATTTTTCAAAGTAGTTTAAGGCAACATAAGATCTTTCAAAATTCTTTGCTATTCTAGCATACTTTTCTAAGTGAAATGCTCTTTTCATTTTCCCCAATATTTTTTGTGAAAAATGTTCAACATATAGATAAGCGGAAAGATATGTACTGTGAACACCCAAGCCTCTCTAAATAGTTTCAGTCTTCCTATTTTCTCCATCTTTCTCTTTTCCTTTTTTTTTGGCCTTCTGGCTTAATTATCTTAAAAGGAGAAAAGTAGATAATCCATATCCTCTCCCTTCTTCATTTTCCTACCTTTTCTCCCTCACATTTTCTGTCATTCTAATTCAACATCTTTAAGCCTCCATTGGTTCTTTCTTTACTTCCCATAGTTACAATAACTCTTTCACCCTAGGCACTGTTGAATCTTTGATACTGTCATGAATCACTGTTCATAGGGCTGGTACCCGTGAAGTATGTCATGCAGTTTAGAATGGAAATTAGCTGGGTCTCAGATACTTACGACCCACTTACCACAGTCTTGTGAGATTTGGGAATGGTCTGGGAGCCTGCTCAGATACAAACATTTTCTGTTTCTATCTGATATTTACCTAGATTTAATTAGGCTGATTAGAAAGCATTTCTGATATGGGTAGAGTGATGATAGTGCACATGTTGAAATTTCTCTCTTTGAAAAATGAAGTAGATATGGTGATTGCATCTAATAATATTTTCCTGTTATAGGGCAAATAATAGTGGTGATTTGGGTAATAGTTTCTCCAAATAATGACAAGCAGAAATATACTCTGAAAATCAACCATGACTGTGTGCCAGAACAAGTAATTGCTGAAGCAATCAGGAAAAAAACTCGAAGTATGTTGCTATCCTCTGAACAACTAAAACTCTGTGTTTTAGAATATCAGGGCAAGTATATTTTAAAAGTGTGTGGATGTGATGAATACTTCCTAGAAAAATATCCTCTGAGTCAGTATAAGGTGAGTAACGAGTTTCAAAATACTAATTTTTAATTTAAAAAATAATCACATTGAGGATGAGTATTGTATTTTTAGGGTATGCTTTTTGATAAGTAATATTAGTAAATAGCATTTGTAAGTTTATTCTTTTAATTCTGTAATTAATTCATTGAGAGGCTGAAAATGTTGGCAGATACTCTAGCTCCCAAATGTAGGTATTTCATGGGGTTTCTTGGTGGTGGTGTTTGTCTTTTGAGACAGGGTCTTGCTCTGTCTCTCAGGCTGGAATGCAGTGGCCTGATCATGGCTCACTGTGGCATCAACCTCCTAGGCTCAAGCAGTCATCCCACCTCAGCCTCCTACGTGGCTGGGACCACATGCATGTTTCACTATGCCCAGCTAATTTTTTTTTTTTTTTTTTGAGACAAAGTCTCACTGTATTGCCCAGGCTGGTCTCAAATTCTGGACTCAAATGATCCTCCCACCTCAGCCTCCCACAGTGCTGGTATTACAGGCATGAGCCATTGCGCCCAGCCTATTTCATGACTTTTATCCCCGCCAACCAACGACCCTGGAATGGAATTAAAATAGATATTTCAAAAAACCCGTGACCTACTGTTAAGATATGCTATTGGTACTTGCCTGCTCTCTTTTTCTGTTTATTAAATACCTATAAGAAGCAACTACGTTTATGCCAAGCATATGTTGAGTACTAATTTACAATGCCAAATAAAACCTGGTCCTGGCCTTCGTGTTGCTTATTGTCTAGTGGGGCATATGGGTAAGAAAATAATATGTATGTAGTAACATTTATTTGAAAAATCTCGGCCAGGCATGATGGCTCAGGCCTGTAATCCCAGCACTTTGGGATGCCGAGGCCAGGAGTTCAAAACCAGCTTGGCCAACACGGTGAAACCCCTTCTCTTCTAAAAATACGAAACTTAGCCGGGCGTGGCAGCACATGCTGTAGTCTAGCTACTCGGGAGGCTAAGGCAGGAGAATCACTTGAACCAGGAGGTAGAGGTTGCAGTGAGCCGAGATCACACCGCTGTACTCCAGTCTGAAACAGAGCAAGACTCTGTCTAAAAATAAAAAATAAAAAAAAACTCTATCCTAACTACTATTTCAAAATTCAGACCAGTGTATTTTAATATTTTTTGTAAATATATATCCATAATGTTATTGGTCTCCTCTATTTGTGGTTTTTTGTTTTAATTTTGACAAAACTAAAGTTTCTCAAGAAATGTTGAACAAAAAAGCAAGTGAATAGCAGCAGCCTTTGGACGGGACATCAGTACGAGTTAGTAGATTGAATGACAGAGGCGTCCTTCGTGAGGCCGCTTTTCTGTTACCAAATACAGTGTTTTTGTAATGAGTATCCTGTGATCCTTTTGTTTGTTTGTTTTAGTTAAGGGTAGAACTATACTGTGAAAAGTTGACCTTGATTTTTTCTTTCATGCAGTTTATATTCAGAAGTTTTTGGTTGATCTCGTGCTTCAGCCTAAATCCTAAATGTTAGTATTTTAAATGTTGTAGCAACTACTAATAAATGTGGTCCATAATGTTTAATTTTTTATCACCTTTGCAGATTAATACGTAAATTCTCCTAATACATGTTACTTCTAAAATGAAAAATCTTACAGGAAATGCCCCCCCCTTAATCTCTTACAGTATATAAGAAGCTGTATAATGCTTGGGAGGATGCCCAATTTGATGTTGATGGCTAAAGAAAGCCTTTATTCTCAACTGCCAATGGACTGTTTTACAATGCCATCTTATTCCAGACGCATTTCCACAGCTACACCATATATGAATGGAGAGACATCTACAAAATCCCTTTGGGTTATAAATAGTGCACTCAGAATAAAAATTCTTTGTGCAACCTATGTGAATGTAAATATTCGAGACATTGATAAGGTAAAGTCAAATGCTGATGCTTATTATTTTATATAAATTATCTTATATAACTTTTTTCTTGAACTATACACTAATCTGTTGGCCTATAGTATGTTTTCAGATGGTTAGGGAACACTCAAATCTCCAAATGTAAAAATATATCATGAATTTTACTTGAGCTTCCATCTTCCTTAGCTATTATACAGCTCATAGTCCTTTGTCAATAATTCTAATATTCATAATTCTAGCTCTTAAAATAAAAAGTTTTACAGAGTTCATTTGGCAGAAAGACCTGAGCCAACCTTAAGTGAGACTTTTTATAATCTTTATTAACCCCACTTAGTATAAATATTCATGTGTCTTACTACAGAAATATTAATGCCTTTTTGAGATACTGCTTCACTAGGTAAGGGTTTTAAGTAAAATTTAGTATGTGTACCAATTTAGCTTTCTAAAATATGGGAAAACTCTGAATTACATACCTGCCTTAAAGGGATAGCGCGCCTATATTTATGTTTCCATTATTAGTGGATGAAGGCAGCAACTAATTTTGGTGAAGGCTCTACATCACTATTAACTTATTATATATGTGAAGAAAAGGAGAACAAGCTGTATCTGAACAAAAATTCCATGGTTTCATATTTGGTTCTATCTAGTGTGTGTGTATGTTTATGTATGAGGGTATACGTTTGTATATACATACTTTTTTCTTTTAGATCTATGTTCGAACAGGTATCTACCATGGAGGAGAACCCTTATGTGACAATGTGAACACTCAGAGAGTACCTTGTTCCAATCCCAGGTAAGGAAGTACAGAGATCTATATTTCCAAAGGTTATATTAGTGTTTAGCAGTGTGATCAATAAAAAATTGTATATTTTTTAAGACCTAGCCTGGGCAACAAAGCAAGACCCCATCTCTACAAAAAGTTTTTCTTAAAAATTAGCTAGGCACAGTGGCACATGCGTGCCTGTAGTCCCAGCCATTAGGGAGGCTGTGGCAGGAGAATTGCTCGAACCTGGGAGTTCGAGGCTGCAGTCAGCTGTGGTTGTGCCACTGCATTCCACCTGAGTGACAAAGTGAGACCTGATCTCTTAAAAAAAAAAAAAAAGTATATTTTACATCATTAGTTTTATACAAGCTATATATTAATAAATTACCAGAAATGTGAATATAAACCAGCAAGACTTTCTGTCAAGTGATTATCAGTCACAGGATTATTTTATTGATACTGTCTAAAGTTTTATCAGAATAGTTTCTGATTGTCTCTTTTCATTTTATCAAAGAGAGAACAAAGTATGGTTATAATTTTATGCTAATGATACCCCACATTAGATTTAAAAGCTAGCATTTTATTCTTTTCCTATCTCCATCATCATTTATGGCCAGCAACTCTATAACCACACTACTCTGAGGCAGTCTCAAATCACTACCGAGAACAGATATTTATGGCATTCAAATAAAGGATCTTTGGGAGCAAATTAATTTCTTAGGGGGAGAGGGAGTTATCGGGAACATTTTAAATTATTACTGCCTGGATGTGATAAAGAAATAAAAAGTATTATAATCCAGTAGTTCACTATCCTGTCATTTCTTTGCTTCTCCCTATCATTTGGGAATGAGTACCCCTGAAAGTAGTAGCAGTAATGTTGCAAGAGAACTCAAATTGTTAATGGACTTTATAATAAAATAGCAGTAGAGCTAACTAGTGACTCCTTCAGACATAAATCTCATAATGAATTTAGACTGACTTCCAGATTAAGATGTAGTTCTGGTCTTGTTGCTAAAGATGGCCACCCTCACAGAGCCTAGGTAAAGTTCAGAGATGATAGCCTTGTCGGCCCCACAGAAGAAAGTTCCTCAGCCTACCTAAACCATTGTAGGTCAGAAAGTGTATCATCCAGGTCAGAAATGAGCTTGTAATAAACAACTTCAGGATCTTTTAAAATTCTTGCTAAAGCAAGAGTTTATACTCACTCATACTGTATGCCTCACACTGATTAGTAGGGTGCTTGTAGAAAGGAAAAAAAAACAACATTTGAGGAAATAATGGCCAGAATTTTTCCAAATTTGGTAAAAACTATAAACTCATTAATCCGAGGAGTTCAACATGCCCCAAGCAAAGACCGCAAAATAATAGTGGATAGAATTATCCTAGCTGTTTCAAGTACCAAAAGTTAAACTATCTTTATAAAAGTAAAAGGCCGGGCATAGGACTCACGCCTATAATCCCAACACTTTGGGAGGCAGAGGCAGATGGATCATTTGAGCTCAGGAGTTCGAGACCACCCTGGGCTTTATAGCAAAATACAGTCTCTACCAAAAATACAACAAATCAGCCCAGCTTGGTGGTACGTACCTATAGTTCCAGCTACTCAGGAGGGTGAGGTGGGAGGATCACCTGAACCCAGGGAGGTTGAGACTGCCGTGATCGTGCTGCTGCACTCCAGTCTGGGGGCAGAGTGAGACCCTTACTCAAAAAAACAGTAAAAGATGAAAATTCATTTAATAATATATGATTAAAATGTCGAAATTGTAGTAAAACAGCTATTTAGAAAGGACTACATTTATCTTTTTGTAAGCGTTCTGTAGTCTAAAAGGTGAAGTATTTATGGTAGTAGTATAAAAATTTAAGTAAATTTTTAAAACTTTTCCGTGCTTACCAAAACAAAAAAAAATCAGAGATAAATGAATATGAAGTTATTACAAAGATAGAAAAGTAGATTTTTTAAAATTCTTACTGATATTATTTGTTCCAAATCTGTGCTCCCTTTATGCTAGATAACTTAGATGCTTTATGATTTCTTTGTAAATGTTACCAGTATCTCCCAAAATTGGAATCAGTTTGGACTATACACACACAACCATTTTCTAGAAATAAAGAACTCAATTGAGTGAGTGTGTGTATATGCATGTCTGTGTGTGTGTTGTACGATGGATGGACTTTAGAAGAAAAGAGAAGCGTGCTTTATTTTGTTAGCATGGGGCTGAACAAGTAGATTCATAGGACATGGCTCTCTTAGAAAGTATATAGAACACTTCTTATTAATTTATGAGCAGTTCTAAAGATTTAGGAGTAATAAAAAGTTGGGTACATTTAAGTAGATGTATCTTTAATTTTTCTTTTTTTGTTGTTTGTTTTTTGTTTTCTTGAGACGGAGTCTTGCTCTGTCACCCAGCTGGAATGCACGGCATGAGCTCAGCTCACTGCAACCTCCACCTCAGCCTCCTGCATAGCTGGGATTATAGGCACCCCCCACCATGCCTGGCTAATTTTTATATTCTTAGTTAGTAGAGACGGGGTGTCGCCATGTTGACCAGGCTGGTTTTGAACTCCTGACCTCAGGTGGTCCACCGGCCTCAGCCTCCCAAAGTGCTGGGATTACAGCTGTGAGCCGCTGTGCCCAGCCTAATTTTTCTTTAATCATGGTGGACTTACTAAATCCCACATTTTTCTTTATATATTTCTACAGTTACATTTATTGCTGGGCACAGTAGTATGCGCCTGAAGTCCCAGCTACTCAGGAAGCTAAGGACAGCTGAGGCAAGAGGATGGCCAGAGCTCAGGAGTTCAAAGCTGTAGTGCACTGCAGTCATGCCTGTGAATAGCCACTGCATTTCAGCCTGGGCACATAGCAAGACCCTCTCTCTAACATGAAAATAACATTTGTTGTTTCTTTTACCTTTAGAATTCTTGCCAAATTTCCCCATTTTGAATGTGTCTTCTTTCTACAAATAGACCATATTTTAAAAATCTTTGTCCATACTTGAGCAATACTAGAATAAGTGGAACCTATTTTACTGATGAGGTTTATTACTTAGTTTGGCTAATTAAAAATAGAATTTTTATACAGTTTTATTGTTGATTAAGAGTTATTTTATTTATAATCAACATTAGACCAGAGTGATAAAGAAGACATTTGAAAAGCTTTTAAAATTACTGTCTAACATATGAGCTTTTATCATGGGCCAATTGCTATTCTGATTCTAATTCCTTTGCTTGTGTTATCTCATTTAATCTTAGGAGACAGTTAAAATTTGAATAATTTTTTATCTTGTTCACTTTTGTACCAATGTTTTATTCTTCACTTATGAATGTGAAGTTTTATTATCTTTTATAAAGTATTCTTAAATTCAAATACTTTATGTATCCATCATTTTATTTGCATACTGATTTATTTAGATTAGTGGGTCCTTTTGGATAAAATTATATTATGTATAAAAGTAAATATAATAGAAAAATCTCATTTTACCTTGTTTAGTTTTCCTTTTCCATTTGACTTTTTATGAGCAAAATTATATAAATATATATAAATATATATATTATTTGCAATATGTTTATATTATGTATATTTATAATATATATAAATTTTTTTAGTGAAGTATGTACCACAGAAACATAAAAGTATACAAATCATAATTGTATATATAGTTTAGTCACAAAGTAAGTACCCATGTCTTCTGTTTTTAACAAATGCATACATTTCTGTGGTTTTATTCCTAGAATTGGAGCTGGGTCACAGGGTATACATATGCTTACTTTTAGTAGATTATGCTTTCTAAATTGATTGTAACAAATTATACCCCCGTAGTCTTAGTGTATGCGATTTCCCGTTACTGCATAAGCTTACCACCCCTTGGCATCATTAGTCTTTATAGTGTTAGCCATTCTTATGTCTAGTGATATCTCCATGAGATTTTAATTTGTATTTTCTGTGTGACTGACTCTCTTTTCATGTTTATTAACTATTTGAATATGATCTTATCAAATGCCTACTTCAGTCAATCTCTTGCCTGTTTTTCATTTGGCTTATCTTTTTCTTGGTGATTTGTAGGAGTCATTTATGTACTTTAGATGAAGACTTTTTTGATATATTATTTTTCTTTAAAATTTTACATAGGTGGAGTGAATGGCTGAATTATGATATATACATTCCTGATCTTCCTCGTGCTGCTCGACTTTGCCTTTCCATTTGTTCCGTTAAAGGCCGAAAGGGTGCTAAAGAGGTAAAGTGTTTCGAAGGAACAATTAACGTTTACCTTTAAAAACTCCTGCTGATTATACTACTGATTGAATTTTTCACAAAATGAATATTATTTTATATTTGAGAAAATATTAATAAAACCTATTTTTAAATGTTTAATAAATGCATCATAGAAGAATACTGTGGGAGAGCTTCAGGAATTTATTTATGATGAATGTTTTGAGTTCATATTGATACCACTTTTCAAAATGCAAAGTGACTGTATAACCAGGATTGTATATAAATATCTGTCATGCTTGCTTTGGTTCATGTTTTCTATTTGTAATTAAAGAAAATACATGTAATTTCAAATGGGAAAAAGGAAAGAATGGGCTTAAACTTTGAAAAATCAGTGTGGTTTTTTTTGTTTGTTTGTTTTTTGTTTTTTAGGTATATTCCATTATTATAGAGATGATTGTTGAATTTTCCTTTCTGGGGAAGAAAAGTGTTTTGAAATGTGTTTTGTAATTTAGACTAGTGAATATTTTTCTTTTGTTTTTTAAGGAACACTGTCCTTTGGCATGGGGAAATATAAACTTGTTTGATTACACAGACACTCTAGTGTCTGGAAAAATGGCTTTGAATCTTTGGCCAGTACCTCATGGATTAGAAGATTTGCTGAACCCTATTGGTGTTACTGGATCAAATCCAAATAAAGTAAGGTTTTTATTGGCATAAATTAGATATTTTTATGGCAGTCAAGCCTTCTCTCCTGTGTATATATAATAGCTTTTCTTCCATCTCTTAGGAAACTCCATGCTTAGAGTTGGAGTTTGACTGGTTCAGCAGTGTGGTAAAGTTTCCAGACATGTCAGTGATTGAAGAGCATGCCAATTGGTCTATATCCCGAGAAGCAGGATTTAGCTATTCCCACGCAGGACTGGTAAGGCAGATCACTGAGTTTATTAAGTATTAGTCATAATCTGTAGATTTAGGTGCATACTTTCTGTATGGAAAAGGATCCATGTATTTTACTGGCATAGATACTGTGAGCTCTAGGACCAGCATTGCAATAGAATTAAGTTCTCTATATGCTGATAATTTTACCGCAGCTCTGCTTAAAGCCCTAGGCTACCTTCATTCAACAAATGTTTATTGAATGTGGGCTAAGGCACTAGGTAATAAAATCGTGAACTAAACCGACCTTCATTGAGTATGTACTCTAATGGTGAAAGTGGACATGAAGCAGATAAAGCAGAAGTACAAGATTGCAGTTGACCCCTGAACAACATGGGTCTGAACTAAACTGGTCTACTTATATGTGGATTTTCTTCAATAAGTATATTGGAAATTTTTTTAGAGATTTGTGACAATTTGAAAAAACTCAGAGACAAACTGCATAACCTAGAAGTATCAAAAAAATCAAAGTTAGCTATGTCATTAATCCATAAAATATATGTAGATACAAGTCAATTTTATCATTTATGACCATAAAATATACACAAATCTATTATAAGAAGTTAAAATTTATCAAAACATACACACACACAGACCATACGTGCCACCAGTCGTAGTCAAGAGAAATACAAACATAAAGATGCAGTATTAAATTATATCTGCATAAAATTAACTGTAGTACATGCTATACTACTGTAATAATTTCATAGCCACCTCCTTTGCTGTTGTGGTAAGCTGGAATGTTGCAGATATCCACTTAAAATGCTATATAGGCTGGGTGTGGTATCTCACACCTGTAATCCCAGCACTTTCAGAGGCCGAGGTGGATGGATAACCTGAGGTCAGGAGTTTGAGACCAGCCTGGCCAACATAGTGAAACCGCGTCTCTACTAAAAATACAAAAATTAGCCGGGCGTGGTGGCATGCACCCGTAATCCCAGCTACTTGGGAGGCTAAGGCAGGAGAATTGCTTGAACCTGGGAGGCGGAGGTTGTAGTGAGCCGAGATCACGCCATTGCACTCCAGCCTGGTCGACAGAGCAAGACTCTATCTCAAAAACAAAACAACAACAATAAAAAAACACTATGTAATGTTAATCATCTCTACATGAGCGCTTCATCACTTCAGTAAATTGTGTATTGCAGTAAAAAGTGATCTCTCACAGTTCTTGCATATTTTTCATCATGTTTAGTGCAATGCCGTAAACCCTGAATAACACTATGAGGCCTGGACGGAATGCCTCTAATGATGCTGGAGGTGCTCTCAAGAAGCAGAGAAAAGTCATGATGCTACCAGAAAAAGTTGAATTGCTTGATACGCACCATATATTGAGGTCTGCACCTGCAGTTTCCCTTATTTCAGACAGACAATTCATCCTGTAAACAGACAACATAAACTTGTTTTTTTTTTTATAAGAGATGGGATCTCACTATGTTGCCTGCACTGGTCTCAAACTCCTGAGCTCAAGTGATCTTCCCTTCCCACCCTCCCAAAGTACTAGGATTACAGGTGTGGAGCCATCATGCTTGGTCAAAAGACAACATAAATGTCCTGTATCAGTACAGTACTATAAATGAATTTTCTCTTCCTTATGATTTTCTTAAGATTTTCTTTTCTCTGTCTTACTCTATTTTAAGAATATAGTGTATAGTACATATACAAAGTAAGTGTTAATTAACTGTTTATATTTCTGTTAAGACTTCCAGTCAACAGTAGGCATTTGTAGTTAAGTTTTTGGGGAGCCAAAATGTATACATGGATTTTCAGTTGTACAAGAGACCAGTGCCCCGTCCCCAGTATTGTCCCAGGGTCAGCTGCATAAATCATGGTAAGTGCCAGGAAGGACAAAACAATAGTGAGCTAAGAATAACTAACTGAGGATTTGTGTGGAAAGGTAAATATATGTATATTGGGCTTGGGAAAGACCTCTCTGAGATAGTGACCTTGAAACTGAGACTCAAGTACAGGCAGATGTCTGAGGTATTGTGAGCTTGATTCTAGACCACTGTACTAAAGTAAAAATCACAATCAAGAGTCACAAATGTTTTGGTTTTCCAGTGCATATAATAATTGCATTCACATTATACTGTCATCTGTAAAGTGTGTGATAGCCTTATGTCTAACACAACAATGTACACACTTTTAAAATATTGCTAAGAATGCTAATGATCATCCAAGCCTTCAGCAAGTTGTAATTTTTTTGCTGGTGGAGGGTCTTGCCTCAGTGTTGATGGCTGCTGACTCATCAAGCTGGTGGTTGCTGAAGGTTAGAGAGGCTACAGCAATTTCTTAAAATAAAACAACAATGAAGTTTGCCACATTGATTGACACTTCCTTTCATGAATGATTTCTCTGCAGTGCATGGTGCTATTTGATAGCATTTTACCCTTCTTTCAAATTTGGAGTCATTACACTTACCAGCTGCATTAGCCCTGAACAAGAGTGTCAGCCTGAAGCTTTGACGCCAGGCATTAACTCCCCTTCTCTAGCTGTGCAGGTCCTAGATGGCGTCTCCTCCCATCATAAGAATGTTTTGTTTACACTGAGAATCTGTTGCTTCGTGTACCACCTTCATCATCATCTTGGCCACATCTTCTGGATAACTTGCAGCAGCTTTTATACCAGCCCTTGTTGCTTCACAGCTCCTTTTTTACACCTCTTAAACCAACCTGTGCTAGATTCAAACTCTGATAATAGTTTCTTTTGCTGTGCAGAAGCTCTTTAGTTTAATTAGACCCTATTTGTCTATTTTGGCTTTTGTTGCATTGCTTTTGGTGTTTTAGTCATGACATCTCTGTCCATGCCTATGTCTCGAATGGTATTCCCTAGATTTTCTTCTAGGGATTTTATGATTTTAGGTCTTAACATTTAAGTCTTTAATCCATCTTGAGTTAATTTTTATATAAGGTGTAAGGAAGGGGTCCAGTTTCAGTTTTCTGCATATGGCTAGCCAGTTTTCCCGACACCAGTTAGTAAATAGGGAGTCCTTTCCCCATTGCTTGCTTTTGTCAGGTTTGTTGAAGATCAGATGGTTGTAGATGTGTGGTGTTATTTCTGGGGCCTCTATTCTGTTCCATTGGTCTGTATCTCTGTTTTGGTGCCAGTACCATGCTGTTTTGATTACTGTAGACTTGTAGTATGGTTTGAAGTCAGGTAGCATGATGCCTCCAGCTTTGTTCTTTTTGCTTAGTGTTGTCTTGGCTATGTGGGCTCTTTTTTGGTTCCATATGAAATTTAAAATAGTTTTTTCCAATTTTGTGAAGAAAGTCAGTGTTAGCTTGGTGGGTATAACATTGAATTTATAAATTACTTTGAGCAGTATGGCCATTTTCATAATATTGATTCTTCCTAACCATGAGTATGGAATGTTTTTCCATCTGTTTGTGTCCTCTCTTATTTCCTTGAGCAGTGGTTTGTAGTTCTCCTTGAAGAGGTCTCTTCACCTCCCTTGTTAGTTGTATTCCTAGGTATTTTATTCTGTTTGTAGCAATTGTGAATGTGAGTTCACTAGAGATTTGGCTCTTATTGGTGTATAGGAATGCTAGTGTTTTCTGCACATTTGTTTTGTATCCTGAGACTTTGCTGAAGTGGCTTATCAGCTTAAGATTTGGGCTGAGATGATGGGGTCTTCTAAATATACAATCATGTCATCTGCAATTTGACTTCCTCTTTTCCTAATTGAGTGCCCTTTATTTCTTTCTCTTGCCTGATTGCCCTGGCCAGAACTTCCATTGCTATGTTGAATAGGAGTGGTGAGAGGGCATCCTTGTTTTGTGCTGGTTTTCAAAAAAAAGAAAAAGCTTTTCTTTTGAAGCTTCTTTATCTCTCTCAGTGTTCACAGAATTTAAAGAGTAATGGCCTTGCTCTGGATTCGGCTTTGACTTAAGGAAAAGTTGTGGCTAGTTTGATCTTCTATCTAGACCACTAAGACTTTCTCCATTTCAGCAATAAGGCTGTTTTGTTTTCTTACACTTCGTTCACTGAAGTAGCACCATGTTCACCGAAGTAGCACTGTGTTCACCGAAGTAGCATTGTGTTCACCAAAGTAGCACTTTTAATTTTCTTCAAGAACTTTTCCTTTCCGTTCACAACTTGGCTATTTGGCACCAGAGGCCTAGCCTTTGGCCTATATGGCTTTTGACATGCCTTTCTCACTACACTTAATCATTTCTAGTTTTTGATTTGAACCAGGAGAAGAGGCATTCTTCCTTTCACTTGAACACTTAATGGCCATTGTAGGGTTATTAATTAGCCTAATTTCACTATAATTGTGTCTCGAGGAATAGGGAGTCCTGAGGGGAGGGAGGAAGATGAGCAAAGGTAGCCGGTGGAGAAGTCAGAACTAACAACATTTATAATTGAGTTCACCATCATCATTGGCTCATGGTTCGCCTAGATGTATCAAAGTAACATCAGAGATCACTGATCTTCGATCACAGATCATCATAATGTTTAATGATGAAAAGTTTGAAATATTGTAACAATTACCATAATGTGACACAGAGACAAAAAATGAGCCCATGCATTTGGAAAAATGGTGCTTTACATAGGGATGCCACCACAAACCTTCCGTTTGTTAGAAATGCAGTATGAAGTATGATCAAGCAAAGCACAATAACACAGGGTACGTCTGCATAAGTATGTTGTTAGTTGAGCTTGGAAGCAGAGGAAACAACAGGCCTTCACCATGTTAGCCCAGGCTCCTCAGGAAGGGGTGTATATACGATGGAATTTAAATATTTATCTTTTTTTTTTTTTTTTTTTGAGACAGAGTTTTGCTCTTGTTACCCAGGCTGGGGTGCAATGGCGCGATCTCGGCTCACCGCAACCTCCGCCTCCTGGGTTCAGGCAATTCTCCTGCCTCAGCCTCCTGAGTAGCTGGGACTACAGGCACGCACCACCAGGCCCAGCTAATTTTTTGTAGTTTTAGTAGAGACAGGGTTTCACCATGTCGACCAGGATGGTCTTGATCTCTTGACCTCGTGATCCACCCGCCTCGGCCTCCCAAAGTGCTGGGATTACAGGTGTGAGCCACCGCGCCAGGCCGGAATTTAAATATTTATCTATTTGTCTAATCTTGGCCATAGCTTTGGAATCACAATATAACTAGTTTTAAGAACCATTAACTCTCCCTGATTTCTCAAAGGCAAAGGTGTCAATGCCAGGACAAGATGTCTGTGTTCATTGGTGTTTTTTTTACCCCCGTTTCCAAATATATTACTTTTTCTTTGGCCTTGTTGGCTACAGGTAATCCAGCCAATGAATTTTGGTTCAAGAAGCCTAAAATATGCCTGTCCCAGTAACAGTAATGGCAGTACCAAGAGGCAGCCTGATATATTGCACTTAAGAAGTTTATTGATTTATAGCTGCATTCTCAGTGAGGCATTCACCAACATTTTTTGTAAACCGAATTATCTTTTTTGCATATATAATTTAAAAGATATGAGTTTCTTTTTTGAGCAGTTCTCTTCGTAAGGATTGATATTTGATGACTGTATTCTTTCTTTAAAAAACTTTTATTTCAAAGAAAAAGGAAATTTGCTATTTTATAGTGGGATAAAACTTCTCTTTTTCAGTTACAGTTTGTATCTATCGGAAACTTCTGTAAATCTAAGATACAATACGGGATCTTAGTTTTTCTGTATCTTAAATATTTTACTATTTCATCATCCTAGAAATTATTTCATCCATATTCATTATTTCCAACTATGCTAAAAAAGAATAAAAATCTAAAAGAAGGATGGAAGAACCTAGAAGGGTGGTGAAATACTGAAATAAATCATCACTATCACACCGTCCCCCAGTTTTCTTACAGCATTGCACAGTGCCCTGCATCATCTTTCCAGAAGTGTAGAAGTCTGCAAACACTGTCTTTGTAATTTTTTGTTTGTTTCGTTGTTTTTTTTTCAGGCTTTCCTTGGACACTTGAGAATTCAGAATTTTTCACTTTTCACCCAGAATGATGACAGATGAAAACTGACAGAGGAAGATATTTCACAAGCCATTAGATAAATCATAATATGAAGGCAAAGGGATAGATAGTAGCACTCTAGAGCAGAGTTTCCCAACCTCAGCACTGTTGATATTTTGGACCAAATAATTCTTTGTGGTAGGAGCCGTCCTGTGTGTTTAATCCAGGGGGTTTAGCATCCCTGACCTCTACCCTGCTGCAGGCCAGAGGTGCCGTCCTCCTGAGTGATGGCCATCAAAAGTCTGCAGGCATTAGCAAAGGTTCCTGGTAGGGCAAGGGGGCAAAGTCACCCTGGTTGAGAACCACTACTACAAACTCTACTCGTGCTGGAGTTTCTTATATAAATGAAACGTCAGGTGACAATACCTACACTGTCTCTCAGTTGTCTTAAGTCTTCTCAAACTCAAGATAATGATGAGTAAAGAATATATTTCTCACGAAAAAAGGAAATTTGTATTCACATTCAGTTAGGCATTCCACCAGAATAACTTAATCACACAATATTTTGTGAAAAGAACCTGAACAACCTCATGTTTTACAATATTTTTTTCATCTTTTATGATATGCATCAAAATTTTCTTTTTTATTTCCTTGAACTTGTAAATCTACTTTAAAAATTTACTTGATACACTTTTTAAATGAACAAATGCTGAAGGTAGCTGTGTCTACAGATGTGACTATAAGGAAAAAAATGATGTAGAAATAAAATAACTCTTTGAGTTGATTATTCTAATTGGTATTTACAACTATAAAAGTAGAAATATTTTGCAGTTATAGAGGAAAAAAGATGGCTTCAACATTTATGAGCTGTCAGAGTTTTTAAAAGTATTGCATTTTGACAGTGTAGTTTCTAGTTTGACAATGATATTTTTATCTTCAAGACCAGGAAAATGTGGATAAAAATTCATTTTTATAATATTTGAATTCTTATTAAAATGATTAATAAAATTGTTTTCCCCATCACTTTATTCTTCTGAAATTATTTTTCATTTAAAATGTAAACAAAAATAAATAAACAGTAGTGACTTCTTTTCCTGATAAATCGAGGACTGAGTATGTATTTTCTCTTTCCTTGACCTTTGCAATAACCTCTTAGCTGGTCTCCCTCCTTCCACAGAGCAGCCATAATCATCTTTATGAAATACAAATCAAGTCATGGCATTTATCCTTTAAATAGCTTTCAATAAAAATAAAATCCCAACTTTATACCCTGGCCTGCAAGTTTTACATGGTCTGAATTCAGCTTGCATTTCTTCTTTCTCTTATCTGTTCCCTATCAGGCTCACTGGCTTTCTTCCTTCATAGCAAAGTAATTCTTTGGGGTGGGATGGGCAGAAGGAAGGCTTGCAGTGTTTTCTCCACCAGCAATAGTCTTTCCTAATCTTAGTGTGGATGGTTCTTTCATGTTACTTGAATCACAAATATTATGTTCTCAGTCATTCTCTGTTAAATCATCCAGAGTACATTATATCAATTTTCCAATATTTTTCTTACTTCCCATTATAACAGAGGTTCTGTTAGTGCAGGGTCTTTTACTCTTTTGTAATCCCAACAGCAAGAACAAAACAAGGTACATAGTACATACTTAATAAATATTGGTTGAACAGATATGTGCCAGTGATATTTCTTCATGCTGTTGAATAAATTGACAGCATAGAAACAAACCAAGTGACATGGATGGCTGCTTTCATTTCTAGCCATTAGAAATATTTGTAACCCACCCTAAGGGAGTTTTATTTGTTCACATAATACATCAATATGAACTCATTATTCAGTACTCAGTTAATATATCTATATTTGAAGAGAATATACATTGCTTGGAATTTTTTTAAAATGTTAGTTTTAGTTTTCTAATATTCAGGATACAGTGTTTTAATGGGGGTGTTTCTTCATTCTTTTTTCCTTACTGATTTTTACTTTTTAAATTTCAAAGCCTTGCAGTGATCATAAGGAAATGTTCAGGCAAAGAACATGAAATTGTTTACATTTTATTTTAGTGTTTCTTACTCTCTTGTATCAGAAACATTCACAGTTAACAAGATCCTCATCTGGAGGAAGAGTAAAATGTATGTTCACTACCATCCTGTAGTGTCCTAATCTGGCCTTCTTGCTGGCTAACTTAAGCAGTTACAATTCTGTGATTGGTGTAATATTAACCAAATAAATTACTGAATTTGTTCCACAAATATTATATCTTAAATTGATTCTTTCCTGTCTCTGAAAATAAAGTCTTGCCATGAGAATAAATTATCTTATAACAGTTAATTAGCAATGTAAAGTTTATTGAAAATTTGTTTCCTTTTTTTGTAAATTACTCATGAATCCAGAGGGGAAAAATATGACAGAGAAAAGTATATGAGATATTATTTTATTTTACAGAGTAACAGGCTAGCGAGAGACAATGAATTAAGGGAAAATGACAAAGAACAGCTCAGAGCAATTTGTACACGGGATCCTCTCTCTGAAATCACTGAGCAGGAGAAAGATTTTCTATGGAGCCACCGGTAAGTGCTAAAATGGGGATTCTCTGTTTCTTTATTGCAGAGTAAAGAACTGAGCTACATTTTTACCATACCTATTAGAGTAAATAAACCAGAATTTACATTATTTTTAAATTATAAACATTGCCTTTTAAAAAAACAATGGCTGTAAGTTGATATTTGTAGAAATCATGCTGCATTGGTAGTTGGTGCATTAAATGCTTTTTCTTACTCTGCATTCCTGATAGGACTTTCTTTAGGATTATTTAAAATACCCAAGTAGTTTTAGATCAATTTAGATGTGATTTAGTTGGTCTAGGTATTATAATTTGTAGGGGTTCTCTTTCATTTTTCTTTTTTCTTATGTTCCTTCAAAGTAATAGTATAATGCCTTATTTTCATTTATGAAGAAATTATCCTTCTATTGGTGATACTGGTATATTTAAATAAAGCAGCTGTGGTACATTTCTTCAGAAAGTCCATTAAGACCTAAGTTTTGTCCGTTAACAGTAAAAGTGGTGACTCTGTGATGCATTCATGTTGCATAAGTAGGTGAAAAGTATGAGCTATGTAAAGAATGGTACAACATATATTCATAATTTTTCTTAACTATTAACTAAATTTAAGTACTTACAATCATTCTTTTCCTTTTGTGTTCTTTGCTATTATAACTGTTGCCTAAGTATATATGTAAATATATTTCCAACTATAGTGTTAAACACTGATGTCTTTTGAATTTTAAAAAGGATGGTAATGGTAAAAGTTTGGAACTTCTTAAAGATTGCATATTGAGTAGACGTATAAACCTTTTGAGTAGCATACAAGAATGTTTATTTTGTTTCGTTTCTCCCACACAGACACTATTGTGTAACTATACCTGAAATTCTACCCAAATTGCTTCTGTCTGTTAAATGGAATTCTAGAGATGAAGTTGCCCAGGTAAATATATGTTTGAGATTACTAGATAACAGGTTGTAAAAATTCAGTATGTCACTTAAATTGTTTTCTCAGAAAGTCTGCATAAACAAATGAAATAGACTTATAATAATAATGTCGTGTAGAAAAAATACCCTTAACATTATTTCCACAGATAAAACAAATTAGAACTGCAGACTCTAAGGAGATTATTTATCTAAACTAATTTTAAAATCAGAAGTTAAGCCAGTGTTTTGGACAGCTCATTGACAACTATCTTTGCGTTTTTACTGTGATTTACTGCCTTTCTCATACACAGATGTACTGCTTGGTAAAAGACTGGCCTCCGATCAAACCTGAGCAGGCTATGGAACTTCTGGACTGTAATTACCCAGATCCTATGGTCCGAGGTTTTGCTGTTCGGTGCTTGGAAAAATATTTAACAGATGACAAACTTTCTCAGTATTTAATTCAGCTAGTACAGGTAAAATAATGTAAAATAGTAAATAGCGTTTAACTAAAATAATTTATTCCAGATCCAGGCAACTTCCAAAAACCCTACTGCACCAACTAGTTTTATTCTTTAAAAAAAAGTTATTACCAGGAATATCCACTTTCCTTCTGAAAAAATTTTCTTTAGATCAGCCACACAGAAACTGACCCTGATTGGTTTTTTGTTTTTTTAAATCACCTAGGTCCTAAAATATGAACAATATTTGGATAACTTGCTTGTGAGATTTTTACTGAAGAAAGCATTGACTAATCAAAGGATTGGGCACTTTTTCTTTTGGCATTTAAAGTAAGTCTGATTATTTCCCCATTAAGTTCTTAAGGTACTTATTATTTGCTTTCTTAATAGATTTATAAATATGTATTACTTACATACTTTTGTTTTTGTTTGACTGGAAGAGTTTTCCTACTAGAAGTATTTTGTACCAGTGATGAGCTTTGCTTCAACTTTTGCTCTTAGAAATTTAAAAAGTAAATAAATTCAAAACTAAATTTTAATCATGAATGAGAGCTGAAATATTTTCAAAGATTTTTGTTCTACTTAAGTAAAATTTCCTAGGTCCAGATGAATATTGCCATAGTTTACATTGTGTGTGTGGATTAAAATATTGCAAAAAAAAAAAAGGACAAATCACAGAAGGTAAGGAGTAATTAGTTTTATAGCTGAGAGTAGACTGGTATAAGTAAATGTTAGAAAACATAAAAAAAAAAAAAAAAAAGGAAAAAAATTTTTACCTTGAAATTCAGAACAATAATGTCAAACTCCCATGGTTCTTACAAAAAAAACTAATTAAGAATAAAAAATGTAGAATGTGATATATCTGGTAGTGAAAAGTTACAGGTCTTAAACTGTATAATTTTTCATAAATTTAGAAACAAATTTATATCTAATATGATATTTTAAGTGTTAAAATTTTTAAATGGAACCTGGAAGTTAAATTGAAAACCAGAAGCGTGGACGTGTGTGTCAGAAAAGTCAAACAGCATCCACTGAGCGCTTTGCCCCTTCCCGCTTCATCTGATTATTTTTGTGCCCAATTTCCTTTTTCCATGTTTTTATATCTTATGCTGAGATTAGTCAATGAAAAGTTGTTGAAATAAACCTGAAAACTAGATGTTTATTAAATCACATATTCGGGAACTACCTGAAACTCATGATGGTTTTGCTTCTAAATTACAAGTTTTGAATCATTTTATTATTAGTATGATTGTAACATTTATTGGATTTCGAAAATGAGTGTTTAAATTTTTTAGCAAAGATTATTTGTATACTCATTTAAGACTATATATATATATATATATTTTTTTTTTTTAACGTTGCACAATTCTTTTAGATCTGAGATGCACAATAAAACAGTTAGCCAGAGGTTCGGCCTGCTCTTGGAGTCCTATTGTCGTGCATGTGGGATGTATCTGAAGCACCTGAATAGGCAAGTCGAGGCGATGGAAAAGCTCATCAACTTGACTGACATCCTCAAGCAGGAGAAGAAGGATGAAACACAAAAGGTGTGTGACTCTAGCTTGTCACTCTTTATTCATAGCTAGTCTCTTTTCATTGCCGTGGGACAGAGTTGTGGAGAAGCCCAGTGTCTGTGTAGATCATGGTACCTGGAATCAAGCAGATTAGGATTTGGACCCAAGTTCACGGCCTCTCAGCTGTGTAGTGTTAGACACGTTATGTGGGCTCTGGAGACTCATCTTTGTCTGTAAAATGGGAATAATACCTGCTTCCTAAGGTCATTGTAAGAATTAAATTACATGAGATATGCCAAGGACCTGTCACAATCCCTGGAACATACAAGGTGCCCAGTAAATGTTAAATCCCTTTACTTTCCCTTCCTTTCTCTTATACATGTCCCTAAGTTTTTTTTTTTGCTATTTCCTTATTTTTTCATTTTCCGTTTTTTTTTTTTTTTTTGAGACGGAGTTTCACTCTTGTTACCCAGGCTCGAGTGCAATGGCGTGATCTCGGCTCACCGCAACCTCCGCCTCCTGGGTTCAGGCAATTCTCCTGCCTCAGCCTCCTGAGTAGCTGGGACTACAGGCACGTGCCACCATGCCCAGCTAATTTTTTGTAGTTTTAGTAGAGACGGGGTTTCACCATGTTGACCAGGATGGTCTTGATCTCTTGACCTTGTGATCCACCCGCCTCGGCCCCCCAAAGTGCTGGGATTACAGGCTTGAGCCACCGCGCCTGGCCGTCATTTACCCTTAAAATGAGTGGAAAGAAGTTAATTTTTACATTGCCAAGTTTAAAATGGATTTCAAGTCACTCAGTAACTGTATCACACACTCTAGTCATCTGCAGCCTAGCTTAGTATAACTAAGGAGTGGAAATACAACGTACACTTTCTTTTTTTTGAGGCAGGGTCTCACTTCTTTGCCCAGCCTGGAATGCAGTGGCACAGTTTTGGCTCACTGCAGCCTTAACCTCCTGGGTTCAAGTCACCCTCCCACCTCAGCCTCCTGAGTAGCTGGGACTATAGGAGCAGGCCACCACTCCCAGCTAATTTTTGTATTTTAAGTAGATACAGGGTTTTGCCTCATTGCCCAGGCTGGTCTCCAACTCCTGGGCTTGAGTGATCGACCCGCCTCAGCCTCCCAAAGTTCTGGGATTACAGGTATGAGCCACTGTGCCTAGTCCAGTGTAAATTTGTTTATGACCTTTTACTACACCCTATTCTTTATTCAATCCAATCCACCACATCCTAATTCACCACCGCTTACACTAAAAAGAAAGCTTGTTCCTCACCGCTAGTGAAATGAAAAAAAAAATCATTTATTATTGAGTCCTTAAAGGACAGAGAATGTAAATTAGCAGTACTGAATGAATTTTTCCAACATCTCCATTGCTAGTACTTGAAGGAAAGAAAATTTAAAAGAAAGTTACTGTAGTGATGTAAATGTCATACAGTGTGTGAGTTGGTTTTATTGAAGTGTGATATATAAATTCAAATATAGGATGTTAGAAAATAATTGTACTCTTTCTTATACTGGAATTTGTGGTCAAGAAGGGACTAGACTTCCCTGGAAGAACAGCATGTATTGCATTTATATACTGTAATTGAGCTAAGAAAAAAGAAACTACCTTTTAGATACATTTGTAAAGACAGATGTTCCTCAACTTATGATAGGGTTATATCCTGATAACATAAGTTGAAAATATCTTAAAGGCAAATGGGTGTTTTGTAGACATGATGGGATGCAAAAAATATAAAACACAATATCCAGAACTGCTGGCCACACAGTACAGGGTAGAGTACTGGTTGTTTACCCACGTGATTACGTGGCTGGCTGGGAGCTGTGGCTCGCTGCTGCCACCCAGCATCTCAGGAAAACACTGTGTTGCATATCACTTGTCCAGGAAGAGATAAAAGTTCGGAATTGAAGTATACTTTCTACTGAATGCATGTTGCTTTTACACCATCATAAAGTTGAAAAATCGTAAGTCAAACCACTGTAAGTTGGAGACCAGGTGGTTGGAGACCAGCATTTCTTCTAAGCTGAGTTTTTATATCACAAACTGGCTATGATACAGTGGATTAATTAGGAACATGAAGTTCATTACTCAGGTCATTATTGACTTAAATGAGATTCTGATAGGGAACTAGAATTACAGTCATAGAAACATGAGCAGTTCCTTTGAGTGGTTTTGTGTTTGGTCGTTAACAGTGAGTGATAAAATACATGAAGCACTGTGCTAACATTAGAGCTGCCAGTTATAGAAAAAGAGATGTCTTTGGCCGGGCACAGTGGCTCACGCCTGTAATCCCAGCACTGTGGGAGGCCAAGGCAGGCAGATCACCTGAGGCTGGGAGTTCAAGACCAGCCTGCCCAACATGGAGAAACCCCATCTCTACTAAAAACACAAAATTAGCCAGGCGTGGTAGCACATGCCTGTAATCCCAGCTCCTAGAGAGGCTGAAGCAGGAGAATCACTTGAACCTGGGAGGTGGAGGTTGCGGTGAACCGAGATCGCACCACTGCACTCCAGCCTGGGCAACAAGAGCGAAACTCTGTCTCAAAAAAAAGCCTTTACATGAACAAGAGCTATCTAGACAGTGATTACTAGTTTTCTAACCATTCATTTATACATAACAAGAAGAAAAAAAACTTTATTATTTAAATTCCAGCATGAAAATTAATTTATTATGAATTCCTAGCTCCTAACCGCTTTTCCACCCCTACCACATTTTACATGTTCAATAGGTGTAGGTTTCCTAAAATAAAATGCCAACTATTGTGTGATAGCTCAGCAGTCTGGGCTCTGGTTTGAATTGAATGAAAAAGGATATTGCTTTGTAGCCACTTAGTAAAACCTGAGTATAGCACAAGACTCCAGGTAACAAATGTTTTTACAAGTTCCTTTCCCAACCATTTATTTTAGCCTCTCTAGACCACTTCTACCCAACAAAAAGAGTATGAATGTGTTTTCTTCAAAGTCTAAAAGTAAGATGATTAAGCAAAAATAACATGATCTCCTTCATTTTTTCCTCTAGAACACAGATCAGCAAATTTTCTTAAAGGGCCGGATAGTAACTGTTTTAGACTTTGCAGGCCTTTGTGGTCTCTGTCTTAAGTATTCAACTCTGCTATTGTGTAAAAGCAGCCAATATGTAATGAATGGGTGTAGCTATATTCTAATACAGCTTGAGTTTAAAAACTGGCAGCTGAGCTGCAGGCCACAGTTGACTAGCCCTGCTCTACCGCCAAAAGCCCCGCCACTATCCCAGGCCGATTTCATCTTCATACAGGAAGGTGCACCATGCTGCCGCCTTGCTCTGTCCCTGAGTGCTGCTGCTCCGTGTTGTAGGAACCCTCCTTATTAGAAGGCAGGGGTCTAGGGTGTAGATTGAGGACTGTACAGCATGGGGTTCTCATGTGTAAGAGAAATTAGCAGTCAGTTTTACCTTCTATGAAATCAGTTTCTTACTGTTACTATATGCTTTTTTAAAAAATCAGGTACAGATGAAGTTTTTAGTTGAGCAAATGAGGCGACCAGATTTCATGGATGCTCTACAGGGCTTTCTATCTCCTCTAAACCCTGCTCATCAACTGGGAAATCTCAGGTACTTCCTGCGGGGGTTCATTGATACATTTAAATAAATACCTTTTCTGGATAAAATCTTGAGAGAAGTCAAAATGTCTGTTATAATTAGAATGTTCAGTTTTCTATGCTTCTCTCTCTCATTCTCCTACCCTCAAAATAAGAGTAGTCAATTGTCTCAAGTTCAGTACTGCGTTTATTTAGAATGAGTTTTTACTACTTAAATAAGAGAGTTTAAAACCTTCTATGGCCAGAATGTTTGGTATCATAGGATAAGAAATGAAAATGTAGTGTCTTTAAAACTAATGATATATCTCTATCTATTTGTTGGAAATTCATATGTAATCATATAATAACTTTTAAAACTTTTAGTATTTATTTTTTATACTCCTTAGAAATGAATGCCTAAATAAAAATTGAGAAAGTTTTAAATCTTTGTAACACTTCAAAAAGCTATATTGTGTCTCTATTTTAAAATAAATGTGAGGGTAAAATAATAATAAAGCAAAGGTGCCTAGTAAAGTTTTCAACTATTTTAAAGGCTTGAAGAGTGTCGAATTATGTCCTCTGCAAAAAGGCCACTGTGGCTGAATTGGGAGAACCCAGACATCATGTCAGAGTTACTGTTTCAGAACAATGAGATCATCTTTAAAAATGGGGATGGTAAGGAAGAGTATTAATGAGCTTGTGATGCATGAATTCAGCTGTTTTTATACACAGGATATTTATGAACCATGAAAACTATTGAAAGCCATTTAAGGAATACACACATGATAAAATACGTAATATTAATCAGACGTCTTAACCTTTGCAATATGCATGTACACTCAATGAGAAGAAAAGAAGTACTAAGTTTAGATCAGAAGTCCTGAAATCAGTTTTTTGTTTTTTCTTTTTCCTGTTCCCTGCCTCCAACCACCTCCCGTGGACCTGTGTAGAGAAGTGTTGTTGTTTTGGTTTTTTTTTTTTTTTTTTTTTTTTTTTTTTTTTTTTTTTTTTTTTTTTGCTTAGCTGTGTGAGTATCCATTCATTCCATAAATATTCTATGTGGTAGGCCCTGGGATTTTAGCAGTGAACAAAACAGAACCCCTGCCTTCTTGGAGCTTACAGCTTAACAGAGAAAAGAGGGACCTTAAAAAAATAATTACAAAAATAAAATTGCAAGCATGGTACAAAGAAGAAGGGTAGTCTGCTAAGGAACCATATAAAAGAAGGTACATACTTGGAGGAAAAGGCTATGGGAGCAGTGAAGGAGGGTCATGGATGGGTTTTCAATAGGAAATGACATTTCAGCAGTGAATTCTGTTGATCCCGGTATTTAATATAGACATGTTTAAGGATTCAGAAAAATAATTACTATAAACGTTTTAATTAAAGGTTTTGTGAGATGCATGCTCACTTACTCTACGTTGTTATTCAAATATGTTTACACAAAGACTTTAGAGATGGATTTAAGAATCAGAATATTAAGAGCCGTTTGTAGTGGTGCATGCTTGTGATCCCAGCTGCTCTACAGGATTACTTGAGCCCAGGAGTTTGAGACCAGCCTGGGCAACATAGCAAGACCCCATCTTAAAAATTATACATAAATTACTTTAAGCTATATAAAGGCTTTGAGTGAAGCTATGCACTCATTTATAAATTTTTAAAAAAGAAATTAGAATATTGCTTTCCTATAGTTTCTTCTGAAGAGTACATATAGCTATATTTATTTGTCTTTCATTTGAAAACCATGTGATGGCGTGATCCCCAAATTTGCATTTGTGGCATTAAATGGTGATACATATTATTTGAATTTCAGATTTACGGCAAGATATGCTAACACTTCAAATTATTCGTATTATGGAAAATATCTGGCAAAATCAAGGTCTTGATCTTCGGTAGGTAAACCAGTAAGGAAACCTGTATGTTGAAAGTTATCCTGAAAAAGTGAACTATTAATAATTATAGAAGCATATAGAGGCATATATCTAAAAAGAAATGCATGCCATAGTAGTTATCCATAGGATTACACTATAGTACTTTGATGTATCCTCCTCTTACTTAACTTAGAATAGCTAATTATACTCAGCTAAGTAAAAAGAGCTCAGAAGCTAATAAATACTCTGCAGCTGCCTCTGGAGTGTCCCATTAGGAGCAAGACAAAGGAAACACACAAGACCCCTGTCTTCATTCAGAAGTTTTGTTTAAAAGAAAACACAACTTCTGAACAATTTTATCATGGAAATTTTCTAATTCTAAAACCGTATAAATCCTCAAATATTGGAATCAGTTTTGCAGTAAAATTATGCAACCAACTAAGCTTAGAGTTTTTACCAGTCTGTTGGTTTCTATAAAACTTTCCACAATATCAGTATTATCACCCAGTTTTCTGTCATGCTTCATCTTCTCCTAGTCATTGTTGCTTCTAAAATGTTCTTCCTTATCCAGCTTGTCTTTTTGCAAATCCATAGTCATTCAGGCAAAGCCCACCCTCTCTGAAAGTACGTTGTCCTCTAGAGGATATTAAGCGTCAAGTCCAGCCATGACAACAGGGTACATTTAGTAGGAATTGCAGGTAACAGCAAACAAGGGCTTATTTGTATGCCTCTTACACATTTTAAGAGTAGCTAGTATACAAAAAAATGTATCAGTGACAAATAGTAGTACCCTTGTATGCAAAGAAGAAAGTGGACATTTTAAGTGACCTGCTAAGGCACAAAATTGTCATCAACTTCAAATCCATAACTCCTGATATGTTGCTTAGCCCTGCTGCTTTCCAAAGATGGTTAATGTTGTATAAATCAAATTGCCTTTTTTGGTGTAATTTCCTGTGTCGTGAGAGAGCCCGGTGCCACGTCCCCCAAAGGAATAGACTGTGAAAAAGATTGTAGAGCTAAGGAAGAGTAAAGGTTGTAACTATGTAACCCTGGTAATTACCTTGTTTAATTGTAAATTAGTGACTTGGCAAAAAAGTATCCAAAGTTAAGTAAGATGATTAGAAATATTAAGGGTTTTTTAGTCTTATGATATTTTCTGAATTTTTTTAACTTAAATACAAGTAAAAATTTTTATTTCAAGTTTAACTTTAGATTAAAATTATTTAAGTAAAATCATAGCAGCATTTTTATTTATACTTGGCAAAACTATAATTCAGACTCGGGTTTATTTTAACCCTGCTTGTTTTTTTAATAGCAAGACTTAGAAGACAATTGAATTCTTTATGAGCATGTTCACTAAAAACATAAAAGAAGAGAGAATGAGCACGAATGCAACCTTAAGAAATTTCTGTATTTACCAGGTAGAAGAAAAGCTTCTGTAAGAGAAATGGTCAAAATAAGTAGGGGTACTAGAAGAAGTGATTCACCAACAATTTGTAGGGCCAAGGGCTTCAGGGGGTTTAAAAGAATAAGGTCTATGAAAAAGCACTTGGATTTAGTGACTCATGATTAAGTTTACTCACTAGAGTGGTAGGCATAGAAGCTAGGCTACACGGAATTCAGGAAGTACATGAAAGTAAGTGTGGACTGTTTTAGGAGTTGAAGAAGTAAAGGAAAAGTGAAAAGAATGGAGAGAGCTTATGAGAACAGAGCAAGGAAAACCAAACTTTGAGTACCTGCATGTCAGTCTGGATGTTAGGTGCTTTCTTCATTGTCTCTTTAAACCCTCACATCTTTGCACCCTTGACCATATGTCCTGTTTAATTCTCCACGTGAATAAATGGAAGGCACCTCAGAGAATTTGCATCCCCAGGTATTATGATCGTATCAAAGGAAAACATTTGCAGGATTAACTGAGTTGTGAGCTGAACTAGCGGCTGTTTGATGGAACATGATTTTTACTTTAAAAATAACTAATAGCCAAGCTATGGTTGCAAGACATGGGTATTTGGCAGACATTTTCTTGAAAATGAACAATATGTGCCTGTCTCTTTGAAGAAAACAACTGTGATAGTATTTGTTGCCAATGATAAAATTCAAGCTTGCAACAAAAATTTCATTTGGAATTCAAAATTAGAATTTTGAAAATTCTAATTTTTAGTATCGGCCACTGAACCTAACAGAGTCCCTAAACTTAACAGCTTTCTGATGAGATTTTTGGTAATATTAACAATTGCGGTTTTTTTAGTATGGTATGATGAAAAGTGTCAACATTGGGAACATCTGCAAACGGCCCTGCAGGATACTGTAAAATCACGAATGTGCAAAAGTGCAAAAGATCCGTTCAAAGACCAGGAAGACAAATTGATTTTAATGTAGCAGTATGAAAAGTTTATTGATACGGTTTCAGATTCCATTTTGCAACTTGAGAAACTATATCGTGTCAAGTTTTGGAATACTATCAAAGAAAAATATCACAATTATCTGAAAAGTCTATTATAATACTCCTTCTTTTTCTACCTACCTATCTTTCTGAGGCTAGATTTTCTTTTTATACTTTAATTGAAACATTGCATTAGCTTGCATACAAAAGCATATATGAGAATCCAGCTGGGTACTATGAAGCCAGACATTAAAAATTTTTTCTAAATGTGAAAGAATGTCACTCTTCTTACTAAATTTTTTAAATGCATTTTTCGATTCATGTTATTTATACTAACTTGTCATGATTTTTTGCATTTAAATGAATTAGTAAATATTTAAAATTTTATTTTTCCTGTTTCAATTTCTAATATCAATAGATGTAATTCACATAACTGAAAGCTCTTTGGGATCCTCAATAATTTCTATGAGTGTAAAGGAGTCCTGAGACAACAAATCTGAGAACTCCTGCCCTACAGTTTTATTTCCATGTTAATTAAACATCTTTAAATTCCCCTGTATTTTTAAAGCCATAAATGTTTGTAAAATTTTCATTGTCATAATAATTTTCTTAATGCTTTTCTGATAAAAATTCAGTGCTTTCTCAGTTGACGGTTATAATAAATGATGACCGGTAACTTTGCGGATTATTCCAGAAGTGTATTTATTACACCATAAAAAGAAAATTCGGTAAAGGCAGTAAAGGTCTTACATGACAGATTTGCAAATAAAATACTCACGTTTTAGGCTATTAAAATATTTGCTGTTTTAAAATTCCATCATTTAATTGTAAATGTGTTCCTCCTCTTTCAGAATGCTACCTTACGGTTGTCTGTCCATCGGTGACTGTGTGGGGCTTATTGAGGTGGTGCGAAATTCTCACACTATTATGCAAATTCAGTGCAAAGGCGGCTTGAAAGGTGCACTGCAGTTCAACAGCCACACACTGCACCAGTGGCTCAAAGACAAGAACAAAGGAGAAATGTGAGTGTTATTCTTTCTTCCTATGTCAATCTAAGTTTTTGTTAGATGAGTCTGTCAGTGTTTGCGTATTCCTCTGAGTTAGACCAGAGAAAACAATTGTACTTTCTTTGGAAAAAAAATATGCTCAACCTTTGAAATATTTGAGGTTAATGGATTTAAACAGTTATAATTACTTTTAATTTGGTAAAATCCTATACATTCATTTTCTGTATTAGTTTGTAAAATGTATTTTTATTGCTCATTCTTTTTAAAACAAATTAACATTGCATATTCAAAATTTTATTTCTAATTCATTGTTAAAATGATTGGAAAATAATTTTAATGACATGGTATTTTTTCACTATGACAAGAATTATTCTTTGGTCAGTGAACATCTGGAAATTTCCTTAGAAACCCGTGAAAACTTTACAGTCTCAAAATCTTAGAACATAATGACTTTGTTCCCTAATGTCAGTGCTTGTCTTCATTGTTTCAACAGACATGTGCACCCTCTTTTCCCAAGTTAGCCTGAATCCCTCTGTATTTCCTTACTACTCATGAGGCGTTGATTTCTTCTTTGTAGATACGATGCAGCCATTGACCTGTTTACGCGTTCTTGTGCTGGATATTGTGTAGCTACCTTCATTCTGGGGATTGGAGATCGTCACAATAGTAACATCATGGTGAAAGATGATGGACAAGTAATGGTTTTCCCTCTTTAAAATGTTTTGGTGTATTAATTCAAGATGTTTTGTATCTGCATATGTCTAACTATAACATAATTTCTTATTTTTGAAAGCTGTTTCATATAGATTTTGGACACTTTTTGGATCACAAGAAGAAAAAATTTGGTTATAAACGAGAACGTGTGCCATTTGTTTTGACACAGGATTTCTTAATAGTGATTAGTAAAGGAGCCCAGGAATGCACAAAGACAAGAGAATTTGAGAGGTGAGCTCAAGAAATTAAAAGCACAAAATAAAGAATTCTGACTGCTGTATTAGAAACAATCAATATTTTTCAAGCTGTTTCAAAATAATAAATGTTGGCTGGGTGTGGTGGCCCACGCCTGTAATCCCAACTCCTTAGTAAGAAGACCAGGCTGGGTAACATAGTAAGAACTCATGTCTACAAAAAATTAAAAAGTTAGCCGGGCATGGGGCATGCACTGTAGTCCCAGCTACACAGGAGGCTGAGGTGGGAGGATCACCTGAGCCCAGGAGGTTGAGGCTGCGGTGAGTGAGCCGTGATCACAACCCTGTACTCCAACCTGGGCAACAAAGTGAGACCCTGTATCAAAATAAATAAAATAAAATAATAGATGTTCTTTTACACCTTTAGCAAAAACTATTTTTTGTTTGTTTTTATTTCAATAGCTTTTGGGGTACAAGTGGTTTTTGGTTATATGGATGAATTCAATAGTGGTCAAGTCTGAGATTTCAAGCATACCTGTAACCCAACTAGTGTACATTGTCCCCAAAATGTACTTTTTCTCCCTCATTCTTCCTCCCACCCTCTCCCTTCTGAGTCTCCATAGTCCATTATATCACTCCGTATGCCTTTGTGTACCTACAGCTTAGCTCTCACTTACAAGTGAGAACATACTGTATTTGGTTTTCCATTTTTGGCCTCCAGTTCCATCCCAGTTGCCATAGAAGACATCGTTTCATTCTTTGCTGTGATGGAGTAGTATTCCATGGTGTATATGTGCATTTTCTTTATCCACTCATTGGTCAGCGGGCACTTAGGTTGGTTTCATATCTTTGCAGCTGTGAATTGTGCTGCACGCATGTAGATGCCTTTTTGATATAATGACTTCTTTTTTTCTGGGTAGTGGGATTCCTGGACCAAATGCTAGATCTGCTTTACGACGTTTAAGAAATTTCCAGGCCGGGCGCGGTGGCTCAAGCCTGTAATCCCAGCACTTTGGGAGGCCGAGGCAGGTGGATCACGAGTTCAAGAGATCGAGACCATCCTGGTCAGCATGGTGAAACCCCGTCTCTACTAAAAAAAATACAAAAAATTAGCTGGGCATGGTGGTGTGTGCCTGTAATCCCAGCTACTCAGGAGGCTGAGGTAGGAGAATTGCCTGAACCCAGGAGGCGGAGGTTGCGGTGAGCCGAGATTGCGCCATTACACTCCAGCCTGGGTAACAAGAGCGAAACTCCGTCTCAAAAAAAAAAAAAAAAAAAAAAAAAAAAAAAAAAAAAAAAAAAAAAAAAAAAAAAAAAAAAAAAAAAAAAAAAAAAAAAATTTGTTTTCTCTTATTTTTTTTTTGAGACGGAGTTTCGCTCTTGTTACCCAGGCTGGAGTGCAATGAGGCAATCTTGGCCCACTGCAACCTCCGCCTCCTGGGTTCAACTGATTCTCCTGCCTTAGCCACCCAAGTAGCTGAGATTACAGGCACACACCACCATGCACGGTTGATTATTGTATTTTTAGTAGAGACAGGGTTTTACTGTGTTGGTCAGGCTGGTCTTGAATTCCTGACCTCAGGTGATCCACCTGCCTCAGCATCCCAAAGTGCTGGGATTACAGGCTTGAGCCACTGCACCTGGCCTTAGCCCACTTTTTGATGGGATTATATGTTTCTTGCTCATTTGAATTCCTTGTAGATTCTGGATATTAGTCCTTTGTTGGATGCATAGTTTGCAAATGTTTTTTCCCATTCCATTGGTTGTCTGTTTACTTTGATGATTATTTCTTTTGTTATACAGAGGCTTTTTAGTCTAATTAGGTCTCATTTATTTCATTTGTTTTTGTCGAATTTGCTTTTGGGGTCTTAGTCATTAATTATTTTCCTAGACCAATGTCCAAAAGAATTTTTCCTAGGCTATCTTCTAGAATTTTAATGGCTTCGGTCTTAGAGTTAAGTCTTTAATCCATCTTGAGTTGATTTTTGTATAAGGTGAGAGACAGGGATCCAGTTTCATTCTTTTACATTTGGCTAGCCAGTTTTCCTAGCACCATTTATTAAACAGGGTGTCCTTCCAATTTATGTTTTTGTATGTCTGAGATCAGCTGGTTGTAAATTTTTTGCTTTATTTCTGGGTTCTCCATTCTGTTTCATTGGTCTATATGTCTACTTATATGAGTGCCATGCTGTTTTAGTAACTATAGTTTGTTAGTATAATTTGAAGTCCAGCAATGTGATGCCTCCAGATTTGTTCTTTTTGCTTAGTTTTGCTTTGGCTATTCAGGCTCTTTTTGTTGGGTTTTATATTAATTTCAGGATTGTTTTTTCTAACTCTGTGAAAAATGGTGTTGGCAGTGTTTTGTAGTTCTCCTTGAATAGATTTTTCACCCCCTTGTTTATTTCTGGGTTTGTTTGTGTTTTTTTTTGGTTTTGTTTGTTTGTTTGTTTTTGTAGGTAAAAGGGCTTGTATTCTTCATTTGATTCTCAGCTTGGTCATTGTTGGTATATAGCAGTGCTACTGATTTGTGTTCCTTAATTTTGTTACCTGCGACTTTACTGAATTCATTTATCAAATCTAGGAGTCTTTTTTTTTTTTTCTTTTTGAGAGACAGAGTCTTGCTCTGTCACCCAAGCTAGAGTGCAGCGGTGCAATCTCGGCTTACTACAACCTTCACCTCTGGGGTTCAAGCGATTCTCCTGCCTTAGCTTCCCAAGTAGCTGGGACTACAGGCGTGCACCACCACACCCAGCTAATTTTTGTATATTTTTTTAGTAGAAATGGGGTTTCACTATGTTGGCCAGGCTGGTCTTGAACTCCTGACCTCAGGCGATCTGCCCACCTCAGCCTCCCAAAGTGCTGGGATTACAGGTGTGAGCCACTGCGCCCAGCCTAAATCTAGCAGTCTTTTGGAGAACTCTGAGATTTTCTAGGTATATAATTATATAATGGTAAACAGCGATAGTTTGACTTCCTCTTTTCCAATTTGGATGCCCTGTATTTCTTTCTGTTGCCTGATTGCTCTGGCTAGGATTTCCAGTACTATACTGAGTAGAAATGGTGAAAGTATACTTCAGGGGGAGTGCTTTCAGCTCTTCCTATTCAGTATGATATTGGCCGTGGGTTTGTCATATGTAACTTTTATTTTGAGGTAAGTCCCTTCTATGCCTAGTTTGTTGAGTGAAAAACTATTTCAATGTTTTTATTTTTATTTTTATTTTTGTATTTATTTGTGTGATGCTGTGAAGGAAATGGAAAAGGAATACAATTTAATTTGTTGAGCCAATTAAGGCCTAAAAATAACCCTTAAACTTCAAAATACATTAAATGTTTTTATTTACTGAGGTTTAAATAGTCGGACTCCACCTCTATATTGACAAATAATGTATAGTGCTTAATACATTTTTTATTCATACAATTTGAGGAAAGTCAGTCAACTATAATCGCCTTGTTAATACCTAAATTTTTTACCACCTTATGGTATATTTTTAGACTATATCAGACTTTAAAGTACTTTTTAAAACCTATAAAATTCTGCTTTGTCTGTAACTCAGTCCTGACTCTAGCCTAAGCACTATTTAGTATGAACCAATTTGTACATTTTATACTTTTTAACTCCTGATGTACCAGGCATTGTTGTAGGTGCTGATAATAAAGCAGTTTTTAAAAAGTCCTTATTCTCATGGAGTTTACACTCTAGTGGGGTAAAGGGAATCAAAAGATGTTAGCAAGAGAAGTGAGAGAGGAATGCTGTTTTTTATAGCTTTGTCTACAAAAGCCTCTCTGATTGTGTGACATTTGAGCAAAGACCTGAAGGTATTAACCTCATATGCTCCATACTGACCAAACTGTTCTTATTACTCATAGGTTTCAGGAGATGTGTTACAAGGCTTATCTAGCTATTCGACAGCATGCCAATCTCTTCATAAATCTTTTCTCAATGATGCTTGGCTCTGGAATGCCAGAACTACAATCTTTTGATGACATTGCATACATTCGAAAGACCCTAGCCTTAGATAAAACTGAGCAAGAGGCTTTGGAATATTTCATGAAACAAATGAATGATGCACATCATGGTGGCTGGACAACAAAAATGGATTGGATCTTCCACACAATTAAGCAGCATGCACTGAACTGAAAAGACCGAGAAACTGAAAGCTCACTCTCTGGACTCTACACTGCACTGTTGATAACTGTCAGCAGGCAAAGACTGATTGCATAGGAATTGCACAATCTATGAACAGCATTAGAATTTACAACAAGAACAGAAATAAAATACTATATAATTTAAATAATGTAAATGCAAACAGGGTTTGATAGCACTTAAACTAGTTCATTTCAAAATTAAGCTTTAGAATAATGCGCAATTTCATGTTATGCCTTAAGTCCAAAAAGGTAAACTTTGAAGATTGTTTGTATCTTTTTTTAAAAAACAAAACAAAACAAAAATCCCCAAAATATATAGAAATGATGGAGAAGGAAAAAGAATGATTTTTTTTTTTGTCTTGCAAATGTTCTATGTTTTGAAATGTGGACATAACAAAGGCTGTTATTGCATTAGGTCTGAGTAAACTGGAGTTTATGTTAAATTATATAAGATTGGGAAAGAATGAAAATTTCTTATTTTTTCATTGCTGTTCAATTTATAGTTTGAAGTGGGTTTTTGACTCCTTGTTTAATGAAGAAAAATGCTTGGGGTGGAAGGGACTCTTGAGATTACACCAGAGACTTTTTCTTTTTAATAAATCAAACCTTTTGGTGATTTGAGGTCTTACTGCAGTTTTGGAAGCAGTCACAAATGAGACCTGTTATAAGATGGTATTTTTGGGTTTGTTTTTGTTTTTGTTTTTTCTGGTCAGTATTTAAAGGATCTTCTTTCCCAGGGAAATTCTGGGCTCCCACAAAATTAAAAAAGAAATCACAATAGAAAAAGAATGAGCAGGAATAGTTCTTTTTCCAGAATTGTACAGTATTCACCTTAAGTTGATTTTTTTCTCCTTTTGCAACTGAACTGAATACATTTTTCATGCATGTTTTCCAGAAAATAGAAGTATTATTAATGTTATTTAAAAGATTATTTTTTTTATTAAAGGCTATTTATATTATAGAAACTATCATTAATATATATTCTTCATTTCCATGATCTGGCCCATGGTCATGCCTTGTTTTGCACCCAGATTTTTCATTGTTCGTAGCAGCACAGTCAGCTTTCCTCTTGGTCTGTAGATGAGGCTCAGGCACTATTCCGTTTATACCCATAACCAGTGTATAACTGCTTAAGGAAGACATAAAACTTAATCCTCTTTCCTTCTATTTCTTCACGTGAAGCCCCCATCTTCCATTCCCTTTTATAGTTGAGAATGTCTCAATCATATGAAATTAACACAATTTATACTATCTTCCTGATTCCTTAAGCCCCTCTACTGAGGTATACTCATGAATAATACTTTAAAATATGGGAGATAGAAACCACGAACTTTTTACCTTTTTAAACTACTTACCCATATCTCCAAAGTAGGACATTAGCCCATTTTAAGATCATGTCCCATTCCCAAGTAGTCAGGGCTCACTCTCCAACTTCATTAAATACTATTTGAGCGCAGGACACATTATTAAACATCTTGAAAAACATTAACCCAAGGTGTAGAGGCTACTGCTAGTCATCATCATTCTAGAATCTCATATTTTACTCTGTATTTGAAATGAATGATTAATGTCCTAGGAAATTAGCTTTAGCAGACGTCCAGGTGCCACATAAAAAAGTGCAATCATTATTGACAGTTTTTTAGATTAGGCATATTATTGGAAAACAACTTTATCAAGAGTGAACATTGTATACTCTAGTAAAAACAGCATCAATTTAAACATATTCGTTTATGAAATTGTTACCTATAGCTGAAGTCTTGAGTAGTGAACAAGGGACTCTAATACAAATACTCTTAGTATCTGGTTATCTTAGATTCCCTTAAAGGGCATAATTATTGGAAATTTAGGTACTTCACTAAAGCATGTGTATAATATTGCCAACAAGAAAAACAAATTCGAAGATTAAGGGAACTTATTTCTGCCAACTGTCTTGGAATAAACAGAATTTAAACTCTGTTTTCAGCAGGAAACCAGAAAGATTTTGCAGTTATAGAAGATTTCATAACTTATTAAAACTTACTAACATTTTGTGTTGTTTAGACATAGGCAGTAGATACATACTAACATCCCAGTCTTTTCAATATCAGGGATAAATTACAGGAAAACTCAGTAAAATGGTACAAATCTGAAACTCTGATGGTAGAAACTTAAGATTTAACAGAGAACTGTGTTTTACCCGAGTGCCAAAAATGCCTTGAGCCTCCTTGCACAAAATGTACCATTTTTGCATTTTTATAACATCAGTGCAAATAGTTGTTTCCCGTCTTCCTCCCAGGACCTCGCCACCATCAAAACACACAAACCACATGGCCTAGTTCATCATTTACATATATTTTCATTACTTATTACAACCAAATTCTATTTGAAGAAGTGTAGACAAATTCTATAAAGACTATAGATTGTGACCTAACTAAGAAAGAAATAAGGGACACAGAGGCAAAGAACCAAACACTGAATTAAATGCTACATGGGTGACTAAGATCTGTTTCAAGTCAGAGATTATATAGCCATTTCCAGGTACTTGGTACCAGAGGTCAGGTCCTATCTACAGCTGACTATCCTTGTCCTTGGATATAATGTAATTGACTGTTGGCTCTACAGTTTCATTGGCTCACTTAAGAAATATTTCCTTCAATAATTATTTTGAGAAAAAGTCTAAAGAAAATAATAAAAATAATTTTAAACACATTGTAGTAAGAAATGACTGTTCAAAAATTATGCTTTCACTTTCTACCATATTCTCAGCTATACAAAACCATTTATTTTGAATATTTTTAGACTACTGTTAATTTGAAATCTGTTCATCTTATTGTGGAATTTGTTTTTTTTTTTTTAAAAAAAAATGTTTCTAATTGGATTTTTAAAAGAAGAATGGAATTTGGTTGCTATTTTACGATAGAACCTAAGCTTTTTGGTGGTTCTTAGTGTCCTATGTAAAACTTAGTGTCAAAGTAATCAACTTTGAGATTTTCCCTTCTTTTCTGCTTTATATTAAAAGCCCATTAGAAAGTGGGAACCTGGTGAAAATATAATGAATTGTAAAATATTTTAATGTGTAACTTTTTCAACTGTGAAACTATTGATTTTTTGATGAAAACAGCTGCTGATAAAGTATTTTGTGTAAAGTGTAGTTCTTACTAATCAGGAAAATGATGACTTGATTAGACTGTATATGCCCTCTTGGATTTTATTTTAAATGGATTGGTGATTTTCACATAGGTAAAACACAGTCCATCTGTATTCTTTTTTCCATCAAAAATCAAGTGATTTGGAAGTATAAAAAAATTGTGACCAGCCTATTTGAAAGGCATCATGGAAATTTCACGGCACATGACATGGACTTTTTTTTCTTAATGATGTACATCTGTTTAATTCATATTTCGATCAATAGCCCATGCTTTCCAACTCTGAAGAAATTTAATTTCCAGCAGTATTTTACAGTTAGCCTGTTAACTTTTTCTGAATATTTAAAGTTCCTCTTTTTTCTACGTCTGCACAAACTGCAGACCTGGGCTGGACCCACATACTCAAAGTCCACCTTAAGAAATTATTTTGATGTCCAAGACATCACTAAAATACATCAGTTCAAAGATAATATGTGGTGTTAATAGATTGTGGTGCTTTTACTATTTAAAGACAACTTTCATACTTCAGATGCTTTTGAGAAGAGGGGAATGTGAAGGGAGGGGCAGAACAGGGAGGAGCTGTTTGAATGAACTACATTTTTTACATCCATCCTGCTCATTTGGGGCATGTCTAAGAGAAGGCTGAAAGTTGTGAGTATATTATATGCCATACAAGGATTAACTTCATCATGGATGGGACTGTGAAGGCTGACCTGTAACACTCAGCACTGACAGCATCCTCAGATGATAATTCTTGGTGACAAAATAATACAGCTGGGCTGTTTTTTTAAGATATAAACCCAAAACCATTTCTAATTATTACATTAAAAATTGTAAATATATCTATGTGCCATGGCCTGGGAAGCCTGTTTTCTTTTTTCACAAATATTATTTTTACTCTGTGAAAAGATAGGGGTTTAGCTCAAAGTATCTGTGGTACTGATAAAATTGGATTGGTAACACTACCTCAGACGAAAAACAGGAAAAAAACAGATGAGTCACAATTCAATATGTCAGGCTCTGATACTACAGAAATTGTGCAGATCACTGAATTTTTTAGATTTATAAAGTCAGAGTTGGCATGCCTTGTTTTTAACAGTATGGAAGACCATAAGAAAAAAACTGGGCTGAAGTTTAATCATTGTTCCAGCCATTTGAAAAAGGCAGTAGTTCAAAGAGGTTCCCAAATTCGGCATTTGAAATTCATTTTCTCTCTCTCTTCTTCATTAGTAGTGAATTTGGTGTGTATATACTTGCACACGATTCTGTTTGTATACACGCTGCTTGCTTAGCCCTAGTCAAGAGGATCTTCTATAAAAGGTGTAAAGAAATACCAAGGTTCTAAAATTCAGAAGAGTTTAGACTTTATTAGGAGTCTCCCAAGTTAGGACATTGGTCTTTAAATAAATTTATTTCATTCACGTATTCCACTTACGATTTTGCACCTCCTTTTCATGGGGGCAGCACTGGCTTGATTCCAGGTATGTTAATACTCCAGCCCTGGTAGTTGGCATCAAGTGACAGGTGTGAGCCATAGGGAGATTTTCTGACTTAGTTTTTACACAACTACATATTAGAGTTTTAGTGGAGAAAAAAGTAAAAGTAGTCATTGTGCATATATAGTAGTTAGGTAAATGATTTTTGCTACCAACAGTATACTGCATTCCTCATGTAGGTAAGTACAGAAAAGGGTTTCAAATGTATTTTGTTAGCCAATTAAAGTCTATGGATCTATCTGCAACCTTATTTAATCTGTCACTACAATAATTCTGTGGTTATGCTAAGAACCGTGTATATTTTAGGTATGATTCTTGTCAACTTTTCCAGGTTAGCAAGGAGGCAGAAAACCTTCATTGTTTCATATTAAAATATAATTAGACCAAACTTAATTCTAGTATGAATTTCCAAAATCGTGATCTATTTCATTTTTATCTTGTTTTTGTTTCATTTTTAAAAGTCCCTTGTTCGATTTAGTTTATGTTCCTAAGAGTGGCTGGAGAACTCGGCCTTCATCTGATTTCGAACATGTTTTTGGCTCTGGAACCCGAGTTTCAAATGAAGTTAATGGTTTCAGTGTGGTTCAGTCCTCAGACCAAACTGGGCTGAGTAAAATCTAAAAGAATATACCCTCTTGGAACATAACGTTTTAATACTGTGGGGAATGTGGCACTGCCAGAAGAAGTCAGCTAACGTCAGATGTTCACTTGGAAGCTTTAACAATCCAAGCTACCCTTTTCCGCCCCACTGATTGTAACAAGTTTATTTCTCTATATTTTGTCATTCAGTGAATTGAAGTCCTGTGGTATACTGCATTCATTACAGGAAAAATGTTTTTAATGTCCTTTTAATGATGGCCCAAAAAGCATTTGACACAGCAAGATGCATGTGTTATTATATTGAGAATATAGAATAATAACAGTATCACTACATTTGAGACCTCTTCCCAGTCTTGCTGTTCCTAGCAAGACGTTTGGCCTGTGGCTGCACTTACTGTCTGTGCTCATCAGAAACTCTCAATGTCTGCTTTTCTTTCACTCTGCAGTCTGTAACATCACGCTGTTTATTAAAAAAAAAAAAAAAATTACTTTGACTTGTGTGCAAACAATCCTTAATGTACTAGATAAGCAAAAAATGGTGATAATTCTCTTTTGCCATTCCTTTTGAAAAGTAAGTCAGTGTTGCTAATAATCAAAATTTAGCTGAATTTGAGTTCTTTTCAGTAATGAGTAAGAACACTTGATTGAAAATCTGAAGCTATTCTACCTTAAAAGCCAACTTTTCTGCCCTGGTAAAGTGATGAATATTAGAGAAATGTATGTTTAAATATTTACTTCCTTTAAGCATAAAGAATTAAATGCTTGTATTTTAAGCAGAAATATATGTATATACATATATGTATGAATGTATGTGTGTATATGTGATAGGTAAGTGGACTTTTTTCCAAGTCATTGGAAGATCAGAACCTAGAAGTGAAAGTTAAGCTAGAAGGAAACTGGTTTTGCTTTCAGTTATCATAAACATTGCAAAAGGTAAGGGTGGGCTTTTCTTTGACCAATAATACACATAAACATTAACAACTTAGTATTTCTGAGCAATAAAACAAATGATTACGTAAGTTTTATTTATTTGCCAAATGGTTTAAATAACTTTGAATTGACTTTGTTCTCCAGGGATACCTCTCTTTGCTGAAATGAATCAGGTAGCTCCTATCTAAAAGGAAAACTGTGGTAACTGAAACAGACGCTTTACATCTTAAATCAGCAATTTTGAATTTGTTAGGAAAAAAAATCCCAATAATTACATATTGTTAGGCAGAAGTCAAATCTACAAAGAAATGGAATAGAGACGCACCCTTTAAGGAAACAATAGAATCTTGATTGAAATGTGCATGCATATAAAGTTCATGTATACATAGATATTTTATTACAGAGAAGTCTCTGGTATACAAAATAGTTTACCACAATCTTTGATATGCCTTAAATGCATATCACATTTAACCAAGAGAATTGGGGTGGGGGCAGGGAAAATGAACTGCAGCTCCCTGTCCTAGCAGCCTCTGTACCAGCTGTCGGTGAAAGTGCCAGGGCTCACTGAATGTCACCACTTAGCAGATTTTTAAATAAATGATCTAGGCCCGGCGCGGTGGCTCAAGCCTGTAATCCCAGCACTTTGGGAGGCCGAGGCGGGTAGATCACGAGGTCAAGAGATCGAGACCATCCTGGTCAACACGGTGAAACCCCGTCTCTACTAAAAATACAAAAAATTAGCTGGGCATGGTGGTGCGTGCCTGTAATCCCAGCGACTCAGGAGGCTGGGACAGGAGAATTGCCTGAACCCAGGAGGCGGAGGTTGCGGTGAGCCGAGATCGCGCCATTGCACTCCAGCCTGGGTAACAAGAGCGAAACTCCGTCTCAAAAAAAAAAAATTAATAAATAAATAAAAATAAATGATCTAACATTTTTGAGCACCTCTACTAGATGCTGGAAGCTAAGCTAAAGTATTTCACCTACGCTACTTCATTTATTCTGTAAAATAACTGCATGAAATAACAAGTTATCCCCATTTTATAGATGAGAAAAGAGAGGTTTCAACAGGTTAGCTGATATGACCACAGACACATATTTTAAAAGTTGTGATTACGGCCTACAAAGGCAAATCCTACTCTGAGACACATGTTCTTTCCACCATTGTACATTAGAAAGAGAGGAAAACACCAAGATTATTCATTACTGATCAAGTCAGTATTACTCTATTCAGCAGATTTAGTAATTTGTGTCTTGAAATTAGTTGCTAAAAGGCATTAAAGTTAGAGTTTTTTTGTTTGATTATATCTACATATAAAAGTTGCTTCAAATGTCGTTCTTTTTACTGTCCATAATTTAAGATTATTTAGCAAAATAAAATTTTAAAGATACTTAGAGGCACTTTGGAAAATCAGGCCAAACTCTTTTCAACTCATAGATTCAGCTTAATCAATCTAGAAAGCATTTATTCAGAGTCTTATGACATCATTATTTAATAACCACGGTTGATTCATTAAAGTACAGATGATTATTCACTATCCATGTGGGACTTTTCTGTTAGGTTGATGCAAAAGTAATTGTGGTTTTTTGTCATTAAAAGTAACAGCAAAAACAGAATTACTTTTGCACCAACCTAATGCCATGTGGATCATCTGAGATGAATGTTGAAATCCAGTATAGTTTCCTCACATTCTGGCCCATTTTTCCCACCATCAGAAAGTACACAGAGTGAAATGAGCTTATGAAAAGCATAGTTTACTAGAAAAATGTTACTGAAAAAAATTACAAGGTACATGACAAGGCTAAATGCTAGTAACTCTAAACTTGGTGAATTTTCTAGGCAGCAGCTTTCCTCTGCTGTCTACTCTGGCAAAGAACAAACTAAGGCCGGGCATAGCGGCTCATGCCTGTAATCCCAGCACTTTGGGAGGATGAGGTGGGCAGATCACCTGAGGTCAGGAGTTCAAGACCAGCCTGACCAAAACGGCAAAATTCCATCTCTACTAAAAATAGAAAAGTAGTCGGGTGTGGTGGCACATGTCTGTAATCCCAGCTACTCAGGAGGTTGAGGCAGGAGAATCGTTTGAACCCGGGAGACAGAGGTTGCAGTTAGCCAAGATTGCGCCACTGCACTCCAGCCTGGGCAACAAGAGCAAAACTCCATCTCAAGAACAAAAACAAAAGAACACACTATAATAAATATGTTAGGTCTATGTTTTCTTAAGTTTTCTACCAGGTTTTTATCTTCCTATAGTGAACAAACCGTTAATTAAGAACTTTTTTCTGAGAAATGTTTTAGTGTGACTATATTGCACAGAGTTGGCTGATGGTTCAGTGTTCGGTAGGTTAGATACCCTAATTGTTTATTTCTAGTGACTAGTTCTAGCTAGAGCTGAAGTTAGGTAAAGAATATCTTGAACTCATTTTGCTATACAAGAAAAAGTGTTTCTTTACTCATTTGGAAATAAATTTTGATTAGAAAAGATAGTTAATTTGTATGTATTTATACAAATAAATAGAATACAAAATGAGGCTTGTAAATTTTTTTTCCCCACATGAAAATATGAATCTTAACTTTAATTATTACCTTTTACATTGTTAGTTTGCAGGCAAGCGTAATTAGGGACTCAGCTGCAGAAATCACGAACATCTGAAGGCCAGCACTTTAATTTGGCCACTGTCTGAAGATTTCTCTGCTCCTCCTCACACTTCAGTCTGAACTGATGCTGTTCTGCATAAGGTACTTTTCCACCTACCTCACCTCTTACTGCATTGCTATATTTTTCACACAGTGAGGACAGGTGTTGTGTTAATCTCACCATGCCAACAATCAGGGCACCAGCTAGCAGGGTCAGCGAAGGCCACAAGAAGCAGTGGAAGATGGCCATTTGGTCATACTGTTTTATAAGAATGACATCTTCGGCTTGGCTGCCCAGACTGTAGAAGCATGAAAAGGCGGTTCCATTCTTGTGATCGAAGAATGCCTTTATGTCCAGAGCACTGCTGAGCAAATCATTTCTATCTTGATGGCACTTAGGTGTGTAAAAGCACTAGGAACATGGAGGAGGAAAAAAGAGAAAGACACATTTCAGAATTGCTTGAACCCTGGAGGTGGAGGTTGCAGTGAGCCGAGATAGCACCACTGCACTCAGCCTGGGTGACAGTATCACCAATACCAAATACTTAACAGTTTTGATTCTGAGATGCCTTCAGGCTGAAGTGATTAGTGGGGAGTTTCAATGTTTGAAGGTGGTGAAATATTACACAGCTCATGGGAAAGGGTTGACTGGAGGGCTGGAGTGAAACAGTCATTTCCACTCACTAAGTAAGGATGTGGAGGGAATTCGTAGTTTATATGACATTGCATTTGAACCATCTTATTTGAACCATCTTGTTCACTGGGAAAGAAAAACAAAGACACTGCAGGAGAGGAAGTGACCAACTTCGTAAGGAAGATGACTCCTCCCACATGCAGGTTCTTGGTCTCTTGGACAATATGAATCCGTTTGTCCATTCAACAAAAATGTGTTGAGCCCTACATGAGCTTTCAACACCTGGTAATGCCTCTGTTGTCTGTCTTGACCTCCTGCAGCAAAGTACTGTATTTCCCTAAAGAAAAGCACATTGGGGTTTTTGCTCTGGGCTCAGAGAGGGAGCGCCACCTGGCCTTCCACTTCCTGGGGGGCAGAACCAGTGGAGAAGGGAGCTCTGTCAGCTGGTGACATTTTTTCAAAAAACTTGAGGTTTATTACCATATCCAGTAAGTACTTGAGGTACTGGGCTAAAGGCCTACAAAATGTTTGAAACCTTAAAAATCACTGCATCCAAAATAGAAAACAAAAGTCATCAGATTGAAATTGATGCTTAAAGACAACGAAGTGTGCTGTGTGTGGTGGCTCATGCCTGTAATCCCAACACTTTGGGGGGCCAAGGTGGGTGGATCAGCAGGTCAGGAGTTTGAGACCAGCCTGGCCAACATGATGAAACCTTGTTTCTACTAAAAATACAGAAAATTAGCTGGGTGTAGCGCAGGCACCTGTAATCCCAGCTACTAAGGAGGCTGAGGCAGGAGAATCACTTGAACCCGGGAGGCAGAGGTTGCAGTGAGCCAAGATCGCGCCACTGCACTCCAGCCTGGGTGACAGTGAGATTCCATCTCAAGAAAGAAAAAAAAGACAACAAAGTATAACATATCAAATAACCTAACACAACTCAACTTTTATAGTTAGGTATAAATATAAACTTTAAATATGAATCCGTTGTGTAACTTATTAAAATAAAAACGATAATCTTTATTTGATAAGAAAAATCACTCGCTTGATTCAAGGTAAACTGTGAGTACACTGTAGCATTTTTATATGATGGGAGGCGGGATCTCCAAAAGACAGACTACCCGCAAATGACGACTCACTGGCTTAGGCTATAAATTCCAGACACCAAGCTGTGAAATTGGAATAATTTCTTTCATTTCTGTACACCCCATTTCTCCACCAAGAAGAAAGCTTCATTTATCCTGATTGGATCATTACAAAATGTTCACTACAAAATAAACAGATTTATCCCTAAAGACAGCCCTGGGTTATTTATATACCCAGCTGCGGACAGTCTGGCAGGGAAGGGTTGTTGTCATAAGAACTCCTGGCTGGGCACGAGGGCTCACACCTGTAATCCCAGCACTTTGGGGGGCCAAGGCAGGTGAATCACCAGGTCAGGAGTTTGAGACCAGCCTGGCCAGCATGGTGAAACCCGGTCTCTACTAAAAAAAAATACAAAAATTAGCTGGGTGTGGTGGTGCATGCCTGTAGTCCCAGGTACTTGGGAGGCTGAGACAGGAGAATCGCTTGAACCCGGGAGGCAGAGGTTGCAGTGAGCTAAGATTGCGCCACTGCACTCCAAGCCTAGGTGACAGAGCGAGACTCCATTTCAAAATAAAATATATAAGAACTTTTTAATTATATGAACTTTACAATACCTTGGGATTTATCTGGACAGCCTCATATAACGTAGGAGAACTTTCTGCCCTGAATGGGTGAGGTTCACAAACACATGAAGGCACGGGTGCCCCTGACCACGGCAGCGCACACCGCAGGTGAAGGCACAGTCCAGCCAGTCGTCCGTGACAGCTGTGTGGATGGCAGTGCAGGTCGATTCTTCTCTCTGAGTGCTTGAATTTGGAAAAAAAAAATGTTCTTCACTTACTAGAAAATTTCGTTCTACATTTCAGTGTGGTAGCACAAGGCATTTGTGTATTTGGAGGTAGCGCAGGGTCCTTACGGCAGGCACATACTAATCAGGGAGCATGGAAGACACAGAGTCGGGGTAAAGAGCCCCAGCGTGCCAAGTTCCACCTCACTTCTGATCCTACTGGCATATTTCTCACTATACCAATGGCTTTCAAACTTCAGAATCACCTGTGAGTTTGTTAGAATGAAGAATCTTTTAAACTGTGGATTCCAGGGCTTCGCTCCAGAGATTCTGGTTCAGTAAGTCTGACGTGAGGCTCAGGAATCTTTAATTGTATTTAAGATGCAGGTATATGGAGAACCACAGTGTAAACAATGTTAGCATTACCATAACACTGTAACCACCAAGATTCACACTCAGGAAGCTCATGCTTCATCCTCTCTAGATGTACTGGCTCCTCCTGACGTGCCTTTGGAAGGAGTCCAACTACAGGGCCCTTGGTCAACGTAGCCTACACAATTTCTGGCAGCAACGTACAATTCCACGTACCCACTCTACTTCTAAGGAGGCAAGTGCAAATCATACATGTAATCTCTCTGTAGAATACTTACCATATTTTTGCGATCAGTAAGTTCCTTGAGGTCAGGAGCTACATCCAATTCATCTGTGTGTTCCTCAAAGCATGAAACAGAATGCCTCTCTCTAAGTAGATGTTCAATAAGCGCTGTACTGAATTAAATTTTCCTTGGAAAAAATTTCTTGAGAATTTTCACATGTACTACATATGTAAAGTGTCCTAGGTGCTATGAGAAATGACAGGCAGAATTCCTATCACAAAGACCTTGTGGTGATGTTGAAGAGAAAGTATGTGTATATGTATGAAATGATTTGAAAACAAGTGCAAGAAAAAGTAAACAAGGGGAAGAGGAAATGCTTTGACTGAATGTACGGGACCAGCTCTGCATATACCCTCACACTCACATGTAGGTGGCCCCCTATGTTTACGTACTGGTTCCTTAAACATAAGTTAGATTAGCAAGCTCTAAAGTCAGAATGTTTCAAAAGCAGGGCCGGGCACAATGGCTCATGCCTATAATCTCAGCACTTTGGGAGGCTGAGGCGGGCAGATCACTTGAGGCCAGGAGTTTGAGACCAGCCTGGCCAACATGGTGAAACCCCATCTTCACTGAAAATACAAAAATTAGCTGGGTGTGGTGGCACACACCTGTAATCCCAGCTACTCAGGAGGCTGAGGCAGGAGAATTGCTTAAACCCGGGAGGTGGAGGTTGCACTGAGCCGAGATCACTGAGCACCACTGCACTCCAGCCTGGGCAGCAGAGCCAGACTCTGTCTCAAAAAAAAATAATAAGATTTGAAAAGCAATATTTAGCTACATTCCTACTTCACTCTCATTAATCTTTTTGACCAAAATAATCATTTTCCCTTATTAATATAACATGCAGTTTAACATGTCCTCAAGGTCCAGGGTATCAAAATCACTAGATGTGGCCTAAGAAAAAATATTGGGCAAGTGAAAATGCAAAAATGGAAAATAAGATCCTTTCCTAGATTTAGCACTGGCCTGCTTTTTCACTAAATTAATTTATATACTTATTTTAACTAGGCATCTTGAAATAATAACGTAGAGTTACCTTTTTATCTGTTAGAACTTAAGCTCTCTAAATCTTGACCAGGTACTGAACCAAGTATGATTTGAATTTTCCTTGAAGATTTTAGAAAGCTCCAAAACAGAGTGGGACATTCTGTCCTATGTACAAGGCCCCGTCCGAGCCTTTCAGGTGGAACCAGGGATGTATTTAGGGCTAAAAAATGAGCATGTTTCTTCAGTAGCATTGGGTGTGTATTTGACTACAGCTGTGACAAAATCCATTACTTGATTGAGAGATGATGAGAGGTTGAGGGAGTGGGGATAGGTATGAGCTACCCAGGACTTCTTTTTTTTTTTTTTTTTTTTTTTTTTGAGACAGAGTTTCGCTCTTGTTACCCAGGCTGGAGTGCAATGGCGCGATCTCGGCTCACCGCAACCTCCGCCTCCTGGGTTCAGGCAATTCTCCTGCCTCAGCCTCCTGAGTAGCTGGGATTACAGGCACGCGCCACCATGCCCAGCTAATTTTTTGTAGTTTTAGTAGAGACAGGGTTTCACCATGTTGACCAGGATGGTCTCGATCTCTTGACCTTGTGATCCACCCGCCTCGGCCTCCCAAAGTGCTAGGATTACAGGCTTGAGCCACCGCGCCCGGCCTACTCAGGACTTCTTAACTGCCACCCTTTATGGAGTAAAAGTACTCTATGAGATGGTACAAGATGTAAGGCAAGAGAGATGAGAACTCACCACTCTTAGGCATTCACTTAGTTTAACCAAGCAATTACCAGGAATGCTTAGAAAAGTAAAACTTAAGATATGAGCAACGATTTGGTACCAGCTTGCAGAAGGTACCCTCAAGCCATCTCCCAAATATATCACATTTTTAAAAAAATCTGATCTGCCTGTGCATACATGTCACTCAACTTATATAGACATGTAATGCAGATATATATATAATATATATGATGAGGGGAAAGGAATAACAGCAAAAGAGGAAAGAAAGAATGAATGAAGTCAGAAGTGAGGTACAGCCAAGACAGGAGAATCACTTGAGCCCAGGAGTTTGAGACTAGCCTGGACAACATAGTGAGATCCCATCTCTAAAAAAAAGTTTTTAAAAAAGTGAGGTACAAACATGTAACCTGCAGACCATAAGATCCCTTACAGTTATGACAACTGACCTACGTATTTGTCTCTGAGCTTCCTAGCAGGCAAAGCAATGAAGGAAATATAACCAGATATAAGATTCCTGGTGTGCATTAAATAAAAGTAAGCTGGTTGATCAGGAGCAGCACAGCATCTCCTGGTGCTAATGCCAGAGAGAAGGTTCTTCTAGAATTCTTCCAATAGTGGCACTGTATGCTATAGTAAATGGTGATCTCTTCACCTTTCCCCTAACAATGGTAAACTAAGAATGGCAGGAGATGAATTACAAATAACAGAAGTAGGCCACTCTCTTCCTTTCCTATGACCCCTTTCTCTCACTGAACTCCTAGTCCTTCCTCTTCCATTCCCCTGCGGCCTTCTGTTGCTCTTTGGCTGTCCAAAAAAGGGGGCTGTCCAAAAAGCACCCCTTCCCTTCCTTTCGCCCTGATCTGACCTGGCCCCAAAGTACCCCATGTTGTGTGGACCATCCTCCAAAATTAAATAGCTCCTCCCCTTCCCTAATCAAAACCCCCATGCCCCTCATGTCAGCAAGCTTCATTTAGGCAATAAGAAGCAAGAAGTCTTATGTCAGAATGACAGGCACATTCTTTACTGGCGTGTGAACTTGGGCAAGTTACTTGGCCTTTCTGAGCCTCAGCTTTCTCATTTATGAAATGAAAGTTAAAATAATGACACTTCCACCATGGGCTGTTGTCAGTTTAAGTAGGATAAAATAGAGTATGTATTGGGCACATAGCATACAGTTAGTAGCAAATGAAGTTGACCCTTGAACAATTCAGGGGTTAGGGATGCCAACGCCACACCCCCAACCCCGCAGTCGAAAATCTGCATATAACCTTTGACTCCTCAAAACTTAACTATGGGGCAGCCACGATGGCCCATGCCTGTAATTCCAGCATTTTGGAAGGCCAAGGTGGAAGGATGGCTTGAGCCTAGGCATTCACACCAGCCTGGGCAACACAGGGGGACACCTTCTCTACAAATAATTCAAAACGTAGCCAACTGTGGCGGCACACACCTGTGGTCCCAGCTACTCAGGAGGCTGAGGCAGGAGGATCGCCTGAGCCCAGGAGGTTGAGGCTGCAGTGAGCCATGATTGCACTACTGCACTTCAGCCTGGGTGACAGAGTGAGACCCCGCCTCAAAAAACAAAACAAAAAAAACTTAACTACTAATAGCCTACTGTTGACTGGAAGCCTTACCAGTAAACAGTTGATTAAGACATATTTTGTAGCTGGGCGTAGTGGCTCACGCCTGTAATCCTAGCACTTTGGGAGGCTGAGGTGGGTGGATCACCTGAGGTCAGGAGTTCAAGACCAGCCTGCCCATCATGGTGAAACCCCATCTTTAAAA
>NW_016107668.1:869101-878839 GCF_001604975.1 Cebus imitator
TATGTTTATATGTATTATATACTGAATTCTTACAATAAAATAAGCTAGAATAGCCAGGCACAGTAGGTCATGCCTGTAACCCCAGTGACTCAGGAAGCTGAGGTGGGAGATTACTTGAGCCCAGGAGTTCAAGACTGCAGTGAGCTACGATCACATCACTGCACTCCAGCCTGCGGGGAGCAAGACCCCTTCTCCAAAAAAAGAAAAAAGTAAGCTAGAGAAAAGAAAACGCTATTAAGGAAATCATGGCTGGGCGCGGTGGCTCACACCTGTAATCCCAGCACTCTGGGGAGGCTGAGGCGGGCAGATCACGAGGTCAGAAGTTCAAGACCAGCCTGGCCAACATGGTGAAACCCTGTCTCTACTAAAAACACAAAAATTAGCTGGGTGTGGTGGTACACACCTGTAATCCCAGCTACCCATGAGGCCGAGCAGGAGAATCGCTTGTACCCGGGAGGCGGAGGCTGCAGTGAGCCGAGATCACGCCACTGCACTCCAGCCTGGGTGACAGAGCAAGACTCTGTCCATCTCGGGGAAAAAAACAGAAAATCATAAGGAAGAACAAGATCATGTCATTTGTGGGGACATGGTTGAAATGAAGCTGGAAGCCGCTATCTATCCTCAGCAAACTAATGCAGAAACAGAAAACCAAACACTGAATGTTCTCACTTATAAGCGGGAGCTGAATGATAAGAACACATGGGCACATGGGCAAACAACACACATGGGGCCTCTCAGTGGAGCAGCGGGAAGGAGAACATCAGGAAGAATAGCTAATGGGTGCTGGGCTTAATACCTAGGTGATTGGTTGATCTGTGCAGCAAACCACCATGGCACATATTTACCTTTGTAACAAACCTGCACATTCTGTACATGTACCCCAGAACTTAAAAGTTGAAGAAAAAAAATCATAAAGAAGAGAAAACATATTTACTTTTCACTAAATGGAAGTGGACCATCATAAAGGTCCTCTCCTTGTCCTCTTCATGTTGAGTAGGCTGAGAAGGTGGAGGAAGAAGAAGGACTGGTCTTACTGTCTCAGGGGTGGCAGGCATGGAAGAAAATCTGTTTATAAGTGGATTCTCGCAGTTCAAACTCATGTTGTTCAAGTGTCAACGGTATCATTACATGTATTGAATAAAGAACCTAATTAAAAGAAAAGGAAGGAAAATTAATATGTACTGAGCAACTACTATGTGCCAGGAAGACACTGTGAAACTCAAAAAAGTCAGACTCCAAACACTTTGTGCTTGTATACAAGGTTTAACTCTTTCCTGGAATATCAACATTTTAGGGGGAGAATTTGTGACCTAAATGAATATAAACTGTAATTTGTGGATTATGTATTTGGAGGTATATATAGATTATGAGATGGGAGGAAGCAGTTCAGGGAAATATCTTCAACCCTTGCCACCTCTTCCCCCACTCCCAGCTGCCCCCAGCGCTGAGAGGGGAAAAGGAATTGTATTTTTCTTGTTCTAAACCATGTCAGAGAGTCACAGATGGAGAAAGCAAAGGCAGCCTCTCCTCCTTTACCATTGTGCCTGGATGTTATCTGAACTGGAAACTGGATTTGCTCCGTTTCTTACCTGAGCATAAAAGGCTGTAGAATGGTTGTTCCAAGCAAGAAGAACATTAGGACTGAGAAGCCCATCACGGCAAAGCCCAGCAGCATGGCCCAGTCCTCCCCAGCACTGGACGGTGGCCTTTAGTGCACATCGAGTGGGTCTCCATCACTCTATAACAAGACTAGAAGCCAAAAGGCAATAATATTATCAATATGCTGAGAAAAAGTAACCACAGAATTCTATATCTATCCAAAAAAAAGTCCTCACAATAAATAAAGACATTTCAGACACACACAAGACTGAGTTTGTCCTCAATAGACCCTCACTAAAAGAAAAGGGTCAAGTTTTATGCTAGGCAGAAAAAAAAAATCAGGTAACAGAACTGATTTAACCAGAAATGAAGAGGAAATGCAGAAGTAAATAAGTAAGTAAAGACATTAACTCTAGGCTGGGTGCAGTGGCTCACACCTGCTATCTCAACACTGTGGGAGACCAAGGCACGCAAATCACCTGAGGTCAGGAGGTCAAGACCAGCCTGCCCAACATGGCAAAACCCATCTCTACTAAAAAATACAAAAATTAGCTGGATGTTGTGGCACACACCTGTAATCCCAGCTACTCCGAAGGCTAAGGCAGGAGAATCGCTTAAACCCGGGAGGCTGAGATTACAGTGAGCTGAGATCATACCACTGCACTCCTGCCTGGGCAACAGAGCAAGACTCCGTCTAACAAAAAGAACGATATTAACTCTATAGATGTTAACTCTATAAAATAATAATTATTATCTTATTACTATTATGTCTTGTGGGGTTAAAAGGAAAGATAAATACATGACAAGAGAATATAATTTAGAGGGAGTAACAGTGCTAACTTTTCCAGGGGGAAAGATAAAGACATTAATTTCATGTTGAAAAGTTCAAATATGCATGCTAAATAGAAACATCACCTTTTTCTACTCTTTTAGGTGATACTCCAAAAATTTCAAACTAGTAGAGAGACAAAGAATGGAAAGGGAAAAAAATCCAAAAGAAGGCAATAAAGAAGCAGGAAAAACTCATGAAAATGTCAGGACAAATGGCACAAAATAACCTGATAATGTTACTGTATCATTCTATCAGTAATTACAATAAATCTAAATGGAATAAATGATCCAGTTAAAAGATAGAGGTTAGAGCTGGCTGCGGTGGCTCATGCCTGTAATCCCAACTCTTTGGGAAACCAAGGCGGGAGGAGCCCAGGAGTTTGAGACAAGCCTGGGCAACACAGCAAGACCCTGTCTCTACAAAATAAAAACTAAAACACCATCCAAGTGTGGTAGCACACATCCAGTCCTAGCTACTCAGGAAGCTGAGGCAGGAGGATTGCTTGAGCCCAGGAGTTTGAGGCTGCAGTGAGCTGTGACTGTACCACTGCACTCCAGCTTTGGTGACAGTGTGAGACCCTTCTCTAAAAAAACATGTTTTTCAAATATAAAGATAATCAGACTAGATTTAAATATATATAGATGGTCCCCAACTTAAGATGGTTCCACTTGCAATTCTTTTACTTTACTATGGTGTGAAAGCAATATGCATTCAGTAGAAACTGTACCTCAAATTTTGAATTTGCATTATTTGATTTGCATATGAACCCTACTCTTCAGTAATACATCTCCACTTCTAACCACTGTATTACCTTGTTTTATTCATAATCAAGGCAATATCTACTATCTTCTGTTTTCTTCACTGCAGGTAGGACTGACTTTCCCACCCAGCCAAGTATGATAGCTACAGGCACCTTCTGGCTTAGCCTGAGGCAAACTCACTTACAGACAGCCTGAACACACTCATCTGGCCGTGATCCCCGCAGAAGCAGCAGCCTCTCCCTCCAGCACTGAAACTTGTGCAAGAAGTATTCCTTAGGAAGATGCTGTGGCTCATCAAAACTTCGTAATTCATCTGACATTCATTTCACTGGTGTATGTGAAATGAATTTATAAACATTGAGTACAATATATTAATATTTCCCTGTGATTTGTTTTGGTTACAGAGGAGACGTTGGTTAATTATTTTTACTCTTTTATATTTTAATCATATTATTTAACAACTTATTTTGAAACAGCAAATAAGGTTGAGTAAAGTCAACATAGTTCATCAAGTTCAGCAAGAGGAAACAGCAATAATTCAACTGTGCATTTCAGGAACGAAAATGAGGTACACTAGGCTGCTTTGATGACAACACAACCGCCTTTGTATCTAGTTCATCGTGTGGCGTGTGGGGCACTAAAGCCCGTTTGCTTGCGTGTTTGTTATTTGATCTTTTGCCATACAGTGATTCATTTTAATTGTCCGTTCACAGAAGAATCGGTTCATGTCTAGCAGAGAAGACATGTTTCTTTCCTCTGCAGTCGGCCTGCTCCTTCCTCCCTGAACCCCCACCCTATCCAAACTCCGTATCTCACTCTCGTCCTGCATTCTCTCTCAAACACTCACGAGAGCAGTGAAATGATCTCGGAAGTGAGTAACACGGTGACCATGACCATTTTTAATGTCTTCCAATTCTCGGCTCCCAACTCCACTACAGCCAGTAACAAATCATGCCTGTTTCCCGAGAGCGAGTAACGCTGGCCGTGAGATGCACGCCCCCGGAAGGTTTTCTTATCCCATCTGGTACCCGCGCTGACGCCCCACGCCCCAACCCCGGCGCGCGTAAAAGGGGTGCAGCTCACTCGAGGCCTTCAGCTCTTCTCCGTGGCATTTCCCCCGGGAGAAAACGGGCCCGAAGCTCGTCTCTCGCGTCCCCTCTAGGGAGCAGGCAGGGTAAGGACAAAAGCCAAAATGCTGGAGTTGGGAGACGACGCAGCGTTCCGCGCCGAGGCTCGCAGGGTCTCACTCCCAGTTTCACAGGTAAGGAGGTGAGGCACGCGGCGGTCAGTGACCTGCCCAGTCACACGGGTGAAGACGTGGCGAGCGCGCTTTGACGCCAAGGCTCCCCGCGGGGCCAACGCTGTGTGATTTCCTCACCCCTCATTCAACCAGGAGGAGGCTCCTGAGCGCCAGCCGCGGCTGGGCGAGCTCTCGGGCGGGGGCCACCGGCGAGCGTGAAGGGGCTCCCGTCCCCGGGACCTGGCAACCAAAGGATAGCGCCAGCGAGAAAGGCGGCAGCCCCTGAGGTGAGAAGCCGCGGGCCCGCCAGGCGCCCTCCGAGAGCAAAGGCGACACTCGCTCCCTGAGCGCCTCTTCCCGCGCCCCGAGCGCCTCTTCCTGCGCCTGCGCAGCCAGATTCCCGCCCCCGCCCCCCCCCCCCCCCCCCCAGAGCGCCTCTACCCGCGCCTGCGCAGCCAGATTCCCCCCCCCGCTCCCCCGGCGCGCCCGGCACCCGCTTACCCGCCCTGGCGCCCCCTGTCGCCCTGGGGTGTGATTTGCACGGGGACGACGGCGAAGGGCTGCACGAGGCCCGGCCTGAGGAAACGGCCTCCTTTCGCCTGCGTCAGCCNCCCGCGCCCAGAGCGCCTCTACCCGCGCCCAGAGCGCCTCTACCCGCGCCCAGAGCGCCTCTACCCGCGCCCAGAGCGCCTCTACCCGCGCCCAGAGCGCCTCTACCCGCGCCTGCGCAGCCAGATTCCCGCTCCCGCTCCGGCGGAGCGCCCGGCAGCCGCTTACCCGCCCTGGCGCCTCCTGTCGCCCTGGGGTGTGATTTGCACGGGGACGACGGCGAAGGGCTGCACGAGGCCCGGCCTGAGGAAACGGCCTCCTTTCGCCTGCGTCAGCCCTCGGCGCGCAGAGGGGGCGCTTTGCGGAGGACGCGCAGGCCCCCCGGGTGCCCCCAGCCCCCGGCGCGGCCGCCGCCATCGCCAGCGCGCTCCTTCCCAGCGAGGTGCGAACTCGGGCGGGCCGGCCGCGTGGCCCTGCAGACCCCCGCGAGGCGGCGCGGTCCGCGCAGAGGCCGGGAGGCCCGTGAGGCCGCTGCGGCCGAAGCTGCTGCTGCGTCTTGTACGGGGCTCGCCGCCGCCGTTCCCCTCGTGTCCGCGTCGGGAGCGTAGCCGTGGAGACCTGGCGCGGCGGAAGGTTCTGAGGCCCGAGGGGCCGCTGCAGCCGGCGAGGGACGCGCTTGGCCCCAGGTCTGTGAGAAGAGGAAGAGTTCCGCGTGGCCGCGCCTGCTTTCCCACCGGTCGTCTGTTCGCGTGCAGGCCGAAAGACCGGGTTTTTCTAGCTCATGGCAGGTTCCGATTAAGAGAATTCGCTTTTAAACCACATGTGATTTCCCAATTTTTAAGACACAAAAGACCATAAAATAACTGGCCATAAAAACTATCTCAAATCAAAAAAAACGATATCAAATATTACTTTATCTTTCTCGGATGATCTGAAAGACATCTGGGGATCTTTCCACGCTCCTGGATTCAAGCAATTCTCCTGCCTCAGGCCACCGAGTACTTGGGATTACAGGTGCGCACCATGACTGGATATTTTTTGTATTTTTAGTAGAGACAGGGTTTCACCATGTTGGCCAGGCTGGTCTCGAACTCCTGACTTCAAGTGATCTGCCCACCTTGGCCTCCCAAAGTGCTGGGGTTACAGGTGTAAGCCACCATACCCAGTCCAAAATATTTTTTTAGTGAACAGATGCAATTTCGAATTTTAAAAAGTGATAATAACTAGAATTTTTTCCTTCTGCCTCCTTCTTCCAACTTAAACCTTGTATATATGAGATAGCTTTTACTTTTCAGACTTAGATGTGTTAATAATTTCCCCTGCAACTTGGTAAACTCTGAAGAAGTGCGTGATTTGATGCTACTTTTACGTATTTGATTCAACCTCAGAAATATGGTCATTTTTGAGTCCATGAGACTCTTGTCACACAGAACTTGCACCTGCCTTTACCGGAGCCCCCTGGTCATTCCTATTGTATGATTCTGGTTCCATTTAAAAGAAAATACTCAGCCAGGCGTGGTGGCTCATGCCTGTAATCCCAGCACTTTGGGAGACGGAGGCGGGCAGATAACGAGATCAGGAGCCATGTTAACATCCTAGCTAACATGGTGAAACTCCATCTCTACTAAAAATAAAAAAATTAGCTGGGCGTGGTGGCACATGCCTTTAGTCCCAGCTACTCTGAGGCTGAGGCAGGAGAATCGCTTGAACCCGGGAGGTGGAGGTTTCAGTGATCCGAGATCACCCCACTGCACTCCAGCCTGGGTGAAAAGTGAGACTCCATCTCAAAAAAAGAAAAAGAAAGAAAAGATAAGAAAATTCTCATGGGCAATAAGTGAGAAGGAGCAACATGGCTTTTTCCCTTTGAATTTTTCTAATGCCCCTTCACCTGGTAACCAACTGGCTTCTCTGTCCACCAAATACCACACTCACTCCACTCTTGGCCTGAAAGCCAAGCCTCCTACACACACGTACTCCATTCTGGACTCACAGCCTGTCACTCAAGAAGAACCTAAACTGGTCGGTGTGAGTTGCGATCCCAAAGTGTCTGTTCAGAAACACGGCAATGTGACCCACTTGGAACGCATTGATGAGAGATGCAGGCACTGTACCTCTGGTGTCCCAGACCCTCCTTCAGCTGACTCCTTCCTCTGAGCCACTGAGGATCACTTCCTGCTCCATAAAGCAGCAACCGTGAATTAAATGTCAAGTTCACAACGTGGGCCCCTCCCAATCTGACCCAGAGGCTTTGACACTGAGTTCAAATTCTAGCTCTGTGACTTCGAGAAACCCTTTAAAAACTTCCTGCCCTGCTTTTCCTCAGTAAAAAGGGAGTAAATAAAACTCAGTGTGAGTTGCAGGAGCATGGAAAAACTTCGTATCTATAAACTGTTGTGAGGTCGATCTATAAAAGAGGCTATTACTGCAAAATGCTGGCATCATGGATTCCAGGTTCCAGAATCCACAGTCATTTCTTTTGCATTCAGTAGATGCTTTACTCAAGAGGGAAAAAAAAGAACCCGCTCTGCCTTTCACCATAGTGGAGAAACTACTTCCTCATTCTTTTTCCATTCTCTCAGTTAAATATACAGTAACTATTATGGCAGAGAATTCTTTCCTAGCTGAAATTCTACCTGTTCATGAAAACTATGTGTTTTCAAATTCAGAGATGCACAAATCATTGACAGCAACCTCAAATTTATACCACAGTCTATGTTCTTTGTGTGACTGTTATGTATATTTGTGCGTAGGAGAATAAATAAACCCCTAATTGGACAGTCATTCCAATATGGGAATTTTTTGCTGACGCAAGCAAGAATTCAGAGTGTCAAAATTAAGCCACATCTGATCTTATATTCTCTTTGCAGGAAAACAAACAACAAGAAAATACGATTTGTGCCACAAACTTCTGGAGGCTTCAGTGGGATCTTTCCTTTCCTTTATGCTGATTGTTGTCTCCAGCCATCCTGCTAATCAGATGAGTGCTCGAGTGCCTGAACTAGGCTCACGTCAGAGAAACCAGCGTCGCCTCTGTGCAGCGGCTGCTTCTGCTTATCTCCAGTGATAATACTCATGGCTACTATTAACTGAGCACCTGAGATGAGCAAGGTACAGTTCGAAGTCTATACATATGTTAATTCACTTTTTGGACTTTTTCAAGATCAGAGAGCTGCACTGACTCACACAAGCTCACAAGAGCCAGAGAACTGGGTCTATCCTGCCATACAAACAACCCGATGGATGGTGAGGCAGAAACTAACCGCTGAAAATCTTCAACAGTTCAACAGCCCTTGATATATAGTCGTGTTTGAAATCCACTGTGACCGAGTCCTTACCAGGTGGCACTTGGTTTCATATTTTAAGTGGAGGTAATTGTTCGACTACATGACTGGTTCTTGAACTCAAGTGTGATCCTCTGTTAAATACAGATGCCCAGGTCCCATCTCAGGAGATTCTGATAAAACAATTAGGGTGAAGGACCCAAGAACTTGCATTTTAAAAAGCCCTTTCTAGGATCTTAACACAGGTGGCCCTGTATTTATACTTTGGGAGCTATCAGGTCACATGATGCATTAAATAGGCCTTGGAGGCCTGGGCTTAGGAACCTAAGCACCATTTGTGGTCTCAAGTCATGCTGCCTCCTTGGAACTCAGCTTATTTCTCTGTGCAGTATGGGAGTTGGAGCAGATGATTTAATGTGCCTTTAAGATCTGCCTTTAACCCAGGCATCGTGGCTCACGCCTATAATCCCAGCACTTTGGGAGGTCGAGACAGGTGGATCACCTGAGGTCAGTAGTTTGAGACCAGTCTTACCAACATAGTGAAACCCCATCTCTACTAAAACTGCAAAATTACCTGGGAATGGCATGTAATCCCAGATACTTGGGATGCTCAGGCAGGAGAATCACTTGAACCCGGGAGCAAAATTACCTGGGAATGGCATGTAATCCCAGATACTTGGGAGGCTCAGGCAGGAGAATCACTTGAACCCGGGAGGCAGAGGTTGCAGTGAGCTGAGATCAGATCATGCCATTGCACTCCAGCCTAGGCAACAAGAGTGAAACTCCATTTCAAAAACAAAACAAAACAAAACAAAAGATCTCAATCTCCCTTTAAGATCCAACAAAGTATATGAAACCATAAGTTTGTTTGTAGGAAGCAGGTATCTTCTTTCCTGGAGTGACAATAATGCAAGGATTCCCCCATCAGCCGCTGACAGGCAGCGCTCACCTAGAAAGAGAAGAGAATCCAGCCACTGTGTGCTCAACCCAACTTTTCCTAGAACATAATGGTCACTTGGGTACCCTGAACAATCATGGTGTCGCACTCAGTGCTACGGGAACGTAATTTCCTTCAGACACAGAACTTGAGGAGGTAGGAACTTTTTGGTCATTCAGCAGATGAGGACACAGAAGACCAGAGTGTCTGAGGAATTGTGCAAAAATCACAAAGTAATGAGAGCTAGGTCCAGGGCTCCAAAACAGACCAAATTCGAAAGCCCATGCTTTTGCTGACAATAATATTCTGCCTCCTCACTCAGTGGCTGGAGGTTATTCTTGTAAGTGTCTATTCTCAAGGCTTGAAGGAGTCTTAGCCCTTTGTCCCAGGAATGTTGCTGGCCAAATTGTTACACAGACAGAATGTTCATAGCTTTTTATAAGTCTGCATGTCTTGATCACTTTTAGATAAATTCTGTTCCAGATTTGATGAAGCCGCCATTTTGGCAAGTGATACCTGGTCATGAATTTTGATGCATT
>NW_016107668.1:879010-904348 GCF_001604975.1 Cebus imitator
TAGTAGAGACGGGGTTTCACCATGTTGACCAGGATGGTCTCGATCTCTTGACCTCGTGATCTACCCACCTCGGCCTCCCAAAGTGCTGGGATTACAGGCGTGAGCCACCGCGCCCGGCCGAATTTTGATGCATTCTTAAGCATTATAGAATAACCCCTATTAATAAGAACTCAAATAATCTGAAGTCTTAATCAATTAAATGTTGTTTTTTTTCTGTTTCTCTTTCTAAGGAGAAAAAAAGAATAGAAAAACAAATCTGTATCCAGTGCTTAATTTTTTTTTTCTCAGTCTCCATAGGGACAGTCAAAAATTGCCAATGCCAGCTAATTTCAGGTCATCATGGCGTGGTATTGGGAAAAGTTTTCAAGTACATAGCCATAACCTCGCCTCAGATAAACCTCATTGGCTATGATACTGCCACTGTGCAAAGGTAGCCAGTGCTTAATTTTTTAAAATAAAATCCCAGGCCAGGCACAGTGGCTCACTCCCATAATCCCAAGATTTTGGGAGGCTGAGGCAGGCAGATCACTTGAGGCCAAGGGTCTGAGACCAGCCTGCCCAACATGGTGAAACCCCGTCTCTACTAAAAATACAAAAACTAGCTAGGTGTGGTGACACACACCTGTAGTCCCAGCTACTTGGAAGGCTGAGGCACAAGAATCACTTGAACGCAGGAGGTGGAGGTTGCAGGAGGCGAGATTACGCCACTACACTCCAGCCTGGGGGACAGAGGGAAGCCCTGTCTCAAAAATAAAAATAAAAAATAAAACAAAATCCCAGAAAAGTTCTTGAGAATTAGTGGTAATTCAGATAACTCTCTTGTTTCAGGTAAAACAAATTCATGTGTAGTATGTTCCCGACCCCACTGCCCACACCTGTGTTAGCTCCTGCTGAGCTTGAAATTTTAGCTCCATAAGGCCCAAATCTCTGTCTTTTATTTTATTAAAATAAAATAAAATTTTATTGTATGCCAGCTCCTGGAATAGTGCTTGGCATGGATGCTCAGTAAATAGTTCCCAGATGATTGAGTAAGCTGGAGACTACCTCAAAACTTGTTCTGTATTTAGCACTAATGACAGCAACTTCCAACAAATTGGGGTAGGCTTGAAAGATCAAACCATTAGGCTATCCCTGTATAGCTCTTCTATTTATATCTGCAGCCTCTCCACATTGTGAATTGAAATTTAAAATGGTGGCTGTGAGGATCTGCAAGATTCCTGGTCATTCCATTCAACAAGCATTTAATGAGCCTCTCATAGTGTAGAGTTCAGTTTGACTCAAATATTCCACTTTAGTGATTCTCAAAAGGAATGGTTCCACCTCCTCGTGTGCATTTGGGAATCTGTGGGTGAGGGTGTTTCTTGGTTGTCACCATGACTGGAAGGGCACTGCCAGGCACGTAGGGAGTAGAGAGCCAGGTGTGGTAGATGCCCTACGGTTTGCAGAGAAGTCCCACGCAACAGAGAATTGCCCGAAGTGCTATGGAAATTTATTTCATGTCCACTGGTAAGTGACAGGGCTAATTATTATGACCTGAGTTAAATCCTAATGCCATTTTACATAATGTGCAAAGTAACTTGCGTTGAAGTATCTTTTGCGCTTTTTCAATAGCCACTGAATTTCCCCAAAGTGCATCTACTATGTATATTGAGAGAAGTGTGTACTTTGTTTTCTTCAGATGTTTCAAAAATTCTTCACCATTTTAGGAAATCACATCACCATCAGCAAAGCTATTCATGATACTTGAGTTTCCAATGCAATAACACACCCAAATCAGCCTGTACCCAGCTGTCACATCCACAGTGTCCATACACATGTCAGCAGCTGACCTCTTTATTGTATTACTGACGTAGCCATGCTTCAGGATTCACAGGAAGAATCACATATTTCATGATAAACTACTGACCTGGCAGTGGCTCACACCTGTAATCCCAGCATTTTGGGAGGCTGAAACAGGCAGATCACCTGAGATCAGGAGTTCAAGACCAGCTTGGCCAACATGGTAAAACTCTGTCTCTAGTAAAAATACACAAAAAGTTAGCCAGGCGTGGTGGCACACACTTGTAACCCCAACTACTCAGGAGGCTGAGTCAGGAGAATCGCTTGAACGCAGGAAGCAGAGGTTACAGTGAGCCGAGATCGCACCATTGCTCTCCGTCCAGCCTGGTGGCACAGTGAGACTCCATCTCAAAATAATAATAGTCAATTTCTTAACTAATTTCTCATATATCCCATAGTTAGGGCATTATATTATTTTTTAATGCATGTAGGTAAGTTATACTATCTATGAACTTGATTTCAGAATAGTAAAGTGTTTGCAATAAAAGGGGCATTGAGGAAATAAAGGAATTGAACACTACTGTTCTCCTTGCTAAGAAAGCAGACAATTATGGTTTAGGATTCTTTTTTTTAAGCTTGACTCAAGGTTGTTTTCCTTTGTTGACCCAAATGGAACGTGTCTACATAAGTGGATCCATGGTCCCATCTCAACTGGTTCATTTAGGGGAAGTTTCAACATGCCTGCGTAGAGAAACCCACACAATTCCTGCTCTGAAAGTATCCAGCCTTCTCTCTACGTCTAAGTTTACATATAAGATGATGTAGCTGTGCTTTTCTTCCTCACTACCCACCATCCTGTACCATTTTTAGGGCAGATGATTGATATATATAGAGAGAGAGATAAAAAGAAAAAGAAAAAAGATATAGAGATAGATATAGATAGATGATAGATATTTTTAGTACTGTATATAATTTTTATTTCTTTAAGAAAACAATGAGATACATGTGCAGAACATGCAGGTCTGTTACATAGGCGTACGTGTGCCATGGTGGTTTGTTGCACCTATTAACCTGTCCTCTAAGTTTCCTCACTTCACTCCCCAACCCCAACAGGCCCTGGTGTGTGACATTCCCCTCCCTGTGTCCATGTGGTCTCATTGTTCAGCTCCCACTTATGAGTGAGAACATGCGGTGTTTGGTTTTCTGTTTCTGTGTTAGTTGACTGACAATGATTGCTTCCAACTTTACCCACATCCCTACAAAGGACATGATCTCATTTCTTTTTATGGCTGCATAGTATTCCATGGTGTATATGTACCACATTTTCTTTATCTAGTCTATCATTGATGGGCATGGGTTGGTTCCAAGTGTTTGCTATTGTAAATAGTGCTGCAGTAAATGTATGTGTGCATATGTCTTTATAGTAGAATGATTTATAATCCTTTGGGTATATACCCGGTAATGGGATTGCTGTGTCAAATGGTATTTCTGGTTCTGATCCTTGTGGAATCGTAGGGTGGATAATATTATACTGTGTTACAATGAGGAACTGAGAAACTTTCCCAAGTCCCACAGCTCATGAGTGGAGGCATCACGGTTCAGACAGCCTGCCTTGCAGCTGCCCATCAAACACCAGCTTACAGCCTTTGGCCTCTGGTTACACACTTTCCTGACTCCTAAACCACTGTGATCTAACTTCTCTATCCCATCACTGGAAACTTGGTTTATTTAAGGTTATGAACTTCTCAATCATCAAATCTATTCTAGCACATCTTATTTTTAACAGAAAATGTTAATTACTTGTTTCATATTATTTTGTTTTTAATTCACTAATTATTCCTGTGGTTCTCAGTCTTCGCTGTATCTAGATCTTTATTTATTTAAGAGTATCTATGGATACTCTTAAATTTATGCATTTATTTTAAATAGGTAATATTTAACCATGGTTCACCATTTTACAGTGAAGAGTCTTCTTCCCATCCTGATTGCTCAGCCACCATTATCCTTCCATAGAGACAACTGGTATTACCAGTTTTTCATATATCTGGATCTTGGAAAAAAATACAGACTATTCTCCAAGAGACTTAGATGTATTTAATAGGCCAGTATTGGCCGGGCATGGTGGTTCATGCCTGTAATCCTGGCACTTCAGGAGGCCGAGACAGGTGGATCACCTGAAGTCAGGAGTTCAAGACCAGCCTGACAACATGGTGAAACCCCATCTCTACTAAAAACACAAAAATTAACTGGGCATTGTAGCAAGCGCCTGTAGTCCCAGCTACTCAGGAGGTTGAGGCAGAAGGATTGTTCGAGGCTAGGAGTTCAAGGCTGCAGTGAGCTATGATTGTGCCATTGTACCCCAGCCTAGGTGGCAGGGCAAGAAGCTGTCTCAAAATAAATAGATAAATAAATTAATTAAATTTAAAATGTTTTAAAAAGATGTTCTGTGGTCAGATTCACTCAGGAAATGCTGTATTACCATGTCCAACACTAGGAAATGCAAAAGGCACATTACCATACCCCCCACTTGGCTTTGTTTAAATGTCTGGTTCGAGTCATGGGCCATGAAGTGTTAATTGTCATTTATATTAACCACTCTATACTATATCCAATAACACTCTGCAGGCTCCTTTCTGAGACTTTTCTCACTCATAATTAACTTAACAAATTGTGTGCCATAATTTGTTAATTCTAACTTTTCTTATTGAATTTCAAGTCCTATAAATATGGGACAGTGTTTATTTGTTTTCCACTGTATTATCTCTGCCTAACATAGGATGACGCATAGTGCTTAATAAAAACAGGTATCAACTGAACATTATTAATACTGTCTTTTAAATCAGTGTTTTCCAAATTTGGTTAACCATGAAACTCTTTTCCCATGCAAGACTAATTATCATCATATATAAAACAAGTATTTTTAGGAATATGTCTTGAACACTGAATTTTGTCAAATGCCTTTTATTCATCTTTTGAGATGATCATGTGGTTTTGATGCTTAATTCCATGTGGTAAATCATATTAATTGATTTGCATATGTTGAACCACCCTTGCGTCCCAGGAATAAATCCCATCTCATTTTCTGCATAAGCTCTTTTATGAACTGTTAAATGTGGTTTTCTAGAATTTTGCTGAAGATTTTTTTTTTTTTTTTTTTTGAGACGGAGTTTCGCTCTTGTTACCCAGGCTGGAGTGCAATGGCGCGATCTCGGCTCACCGCAACCTCCGCCTTCTGGGTTCAGGCAATTCTCCTGCCTCAGCCTCCTGAGTAGCTGGGATTACAGGCACACGCCACCATGCCCAGCTAATTTTTTTGTAGTTTTAGTAGAGACGGGGTTTCACCATGTTGACCAGGATGGTCTCGATCTCTTGACCTCGTGATCCACCCACCTCGGCCTCCCAAAGTGCTGGGATTACAGGCTTGAGCCACCGCGCCCGGCCCTGCTGAAGATTTTTAACATATGTGTCATTGGGGATATTGGGCTGTAGTTTTCTTTTCTCGTAGGGTCTTTGTCTGGCTGTGGTATCAGGGTAGTGCTGGCCTCATAAAATTAGCTTTGAAGTATTTTCCCCTGTTCTTCAGTTCTTTTGAAATAGTTTAAGAATGATGGATGTTAACTCTTCTTTAAATGTTTGGTAACATTTAACAGTGAATCATCTGGTTCTTGGCTTTTTTTTGCTAGGAAGGTTTTGATCATTGATTCAGTCTCCTTATTTGCTATTCATCTGTTCAGATTTTCTATTTCTTCATAATTCAGCCTTAGTAGGTTGCATGAGTCCAGGAATTTGTCCATGTCTTCCAGGTTATTCTATTTGTTGGCATATAATTGTTCATAATAGCCTCTTATGACTCTTTTTATTTCTGTGGCATCAGATATAATGTTCTCTCTTTTGTTTCTCATTTTGAGTCTTCCCTCTTTCTTTGTCTAGCTAAGGATTTGTCTATTTTGTTTTACTTTTTTAAAACAAACAATTTTGTTGGCTTTTCCTATTGTTTTTCTACTCTGTGTTTTATTTCTTCTTTAATCTTTTTATTTCCTTCCTTAAATGCTAACTTAAACTCCCAACAAACCAGGTATAGAAGATTGAATTTATCGCAAAGTAATAAAGAGCCCACAACTAACATCATATTCAACGGTGTAAAACTGTAAGCTTTTCCTCTAAGATCAAGAAAAAAAACAGGGAAGACCATTCTGGTCACTTCTATTCAACATGGTACTGAAAGTCCTAGCCAGAGCAATTAGGCAAGGGAAAGAAATAAAAGTCATCAAGAATGGTGGAGTGGGGCAGGGAAAAGGCAGGGGTGGGGGAGAGGTAGTGATTAGGTATTTCATTTGTTTGTGGATGACACAATCTTAACACATAGAAAACTCTAGAGACTCCACCAAAAAACTGTAAGAACTAACAACAAATTCAGTAAAGTTGCAAGATACAAAATCAACATGCAAAAAGTCAGTTGAATTTCTAGTCACTGACAACAAACTATCTGAAAAGGAAATTAAGAAAACTACTCCATTTATAATAGCATCAAAAAGAATAAGATATAAGATATATACTTCTAAAAGACTTGTATGCTGAAAACTACAAAATATTGATGAAGACATTAAAGAAATAAATCATTAAAAAGCTGGTCCATATTTATGGATGGGAAGACAATATTGTTAAAATGTTCATAGTGCCTAACGTGACCTGCAGATCCAATGCAATTCCTATCAAACTCCGAATGGCATTTTTACATACTTTTTTGAAATCCTAAAAATTATACAGAAACACAAAACCCCGAAATAGGCAAAACACTCTTAAGCAAGAAGAAAAAAGCTGGAGGCATCATATTTTTCTATTTTAAAAAAATCGCAAAGCTACAGTATTTGATACAGTATTGTACTAGCATAAAAACAGACATATAGAACAATAAAACAGATTTAGGAGCCTACAAATAAGTCCACAGGTATATGGTCAACTGACCGTCAGTAAGGTTGCTGAGAATACTCACTGAGGAAAGGAAGCTCTTTAACAAATGATGTTGAGAAAACTGGATATCTACGTGGAAAAATATGAGATTTGACCCTTGTCTTATACTGTATACAAAAATCAACTCAAAATGGATTAAAGATTTAAACATAAGACCTGAAACTGTGAAATCCATAAAGGAGAGCAGAGGAAAGTTTTATGACATTGGTCTTGGCAATGATTTATTAAACATGACACCAAAAGCATAGCAACCAAAGCAAAAATATCCCGGAGATAACAAGCAGGCCTGCCATTTTTGCCCGTGCTGCCCTCAGGGTCAGGAGAGAGCAAAGAGCTCAAAGACTGTCATGGCCTCTAGCAGAGTGCAGCTGCTGAAAAGCAGTTTTCCATGCAGGTCCCCTACCCACCCTTCACTGGGCAGGGCATCCTGACCTGGGCCGCCAGCATAGCCACCCCACCTCCACCCAAGCTCTCAGCTGCTAGCAGCACTTTCCTGCATTTCCCTGGGATGCAGCTTCCAAAGGTAACAGGCAGGCCTGTCATGTTTGCCACTTGGCAGCCTCCGTCCCACTGCCCTGGTGCCTGGGACAGAGCCAAGAGCTTAAGTACTACCACGGACCTCCAGCACAGCACAGCTGCCTTATCAAAAAGGGGCAGACTGTTTTCCCAGAAGCTCCCTGCCCTTGTTATCCCTCAGACTGGGCAGGGCCTCTTGACTTGGGCCCCCAGGACAACCACCACACCCCCACCTGAATACTGCAGTCAGTGGCTGCTCTGCATTGCCCTGGGGAGGAAATTCCAGGCATAAGCCACAGACTCTGCCATTGCAGCTGCAGTGGTGCTGCCCTTACTGCCCTGGGTCTAGGGAAGGAACAAAGGGCCCAGTGGCTTTGCTACACCTCCAGCACATCACAGCCATCTACCCCTTGAGACTAAAATAAAAGTTGGACATAAAAGGAGGCCGGGTGTGGTGCTCATGCCTGTAATCCCAGCATTTTGGGAGGTTGAAGTGGGTGGATCACAAGGTCATGAGATCAAGACCATCCTGACCAACATAGTGAAACCCTATCTCTATTAAAAATACAAAAATTGGCTGGGCGTAGTGCGCACCTGTAATCCCAGCTACTCTAGAGGCTGAGGCAGGAGAATGACTTGGACCTGGGAGGTAGAGGTTGCAGTGAGCAGAGATCGCACCACTGCACGCCAGCCTGGCGACAGAGTAAGACTCTGTCTTGAAAGAAGGAAAGAAGGGAGGGAGGGAGGGAAGAAGGGAAGGAAGGAAGGAAAGAGAATGGAATGGGAAAAAAGGGCAAAAATAGACAAGTGGGACTACATCGAACTAAAAAGCTTTTGCACAACAAAGAAAAAAATTAACTAAGTGAAAAGGCAACCTATGGAATGAGAAAACATTCTCAAACCAGACATTTGATAAGGAGTTAACATCTAAAATGGATAAGGAATTCATACAACTCAATAGCCAATAATAACCTGATTCATTTTTAATGAGCAAAGGAACTGAATAGGCATTTCTCTGTGGAAAACAAACAGCCAACAGGCATATGAAAAGATGCTCACGAGACTAATCATTAGGGAAATGCAACTTGAAACCACAGTACGATATCACCTTACACCTGTTAGGATGGCTACAATCCAAAAACCAAAAATAACAAGCTTATCAAGGATGTGGAGAAATTGAAATGTTTATACACTGTCGGTAGGATTATAAATTGGTGTAGCAACTATGGTAAACTGTATAGAGGTTCCTTAAAAAGTTAAAAGTAGAACTTCCATATGATCCAGCAACCCCACTTCTGGATATTTTTCCAAAAAAATTAAAATCAGAATCTCAAAGAGGATGACCAGGCACAGTGGTTCATGCCTGTAATCCCAGCACTTTGGGAGGGCAAGGTGGACAGATCACTTGAGATCAGGAGTTTGAGACCAGCCTGGCCAATATGGTGAAACCCTGTCTCTACTAAAAATACAAAAACAAAAATTAAAAAAAAGCTAGCCAGGCATGGTGATGCATGTCTGTAATCCCAGATACTTGGGAGGCTGTGGCGGGAGAATCGCTTGAACCCAGCAGGCAGAAGTTGCAGTGAGCTGAGATCGCGCCTCTGCATTCCAGCCTGGGTGACAACACGAGATTCTGTCTCAAAAAAAAAGAATCTCAAGGAGGTATTAGCACTCCCATGCTCATTATAACACTATTCAAAACAGCCAAGATGTGAAAGCAACCTGAACGTCCATCCGTAGATGAATGGATTAAAAAAACAGGGCACATACACGCAAGGAAGTGCTACCCAGTCTTTAGAAAGAAGAAAACCCTGCAATGTGCAACAACGTGGGTGAACTTGGAGGACATCACGCTTAGTGAGACGAGCCAGTCTCAGAAAACAAATGCTGCATGATTCCACTTATATGAGGTATTGAAAATTGTCAAACTCCTAGAAACAAAGAATAGAACAGTGATTGCCAGGGGCTAGTGAGGGGAAATGGAGGTTGCAGCTCAACGGGCATAAAGACTCGGTTGTGTAAGATGAGTCAGTCCTAGAGATCTGCTGTACAGTGCTGTGCCTATACTTCAGCCTGTATTATGCACTTATAAATTTATAAAGAGGAGAGATCTCAAGTTAAGTGTTCTTACCATACACATATGCCCTATATGCATGCACGCGCTCGTGTGTGTTTTCGTGTGTGTGTGTGTGTATAAAAGGCTGATCTATAGGCTAAATTTCAAGCTTCTCACATGGCGCGGATACCTCTCTGATTTGGTCTCATCACTCCCTGGCGTGTGTGTGTGTGTGTGTTTGTTAGAAAAGTCTGGTCTATAGGTTAAAATTCCTCTCTGGTTTGGTGTCACATCACTCCCTGCTGTCCCATGCTCATTCATGCCTTCCCATCTTTTGTTCTTGTTGTTCTCTTTCTGATCCCTCTCCTCTTTGTCTGACCAGCTTGTATTTACCTTCCAAGACTTCCCTGCAAAATTAACTGGGCATGGTGGTGTGTGCTTGTAGTCCTAGCTCTTTGGGAGGCTGAGGTGGGAGCATTGTTTAAGCCCAGGAGTCTGAGGCCCCAGTGAGCTGTGATTGTGCCATTGCACTCCAGCCTAGGTGACAGAGTGAGGTCCTATCTCAGAAAGAAAAAAAGACTTCACTGTCCCATAGCCCTCATCAGATTGGACTGAAGCCATCTGCCCCTTTGTCCTGCATTGCCCTTTAGACTGTCAGCTTCTCAAAGACAAGGACATTCTCTTTTCCATCCTTGTCCGCAGCTTCTAGCGTAATGCCTGGAATATAGTACACAGTTTATAAATGGCTGTTGAATACACAACTAATTTTTTTCACAATTAAAATTTTATCTCAGGGATAATATTATATAAAATTATCAAATACATTATGTCCTTGAATTACATTTTTTTAATTACTTTTTTTTGTTGCGCAGGCTGGAGTGCAATGGCACAATCTCGGCTCACTGCAACCTCCACCTCCTGGGTTCAAGCAGTTCTCCTGCCTCAGCCTCCCAAGCAGCTGGGATTACAGGCATGTGCCACCTAATTACAGGCCCAGCTAATTTTGTATTTTTTTTTTAGTAGAGACAGGGATTCTCCATGTTGGTCAGGCTGGCCTTGAACTCCTGACCTCAGGTTATCCACCCACCTTGGCCTCCCAAGTGCTTGGATTACAGGCATGAGCCACCGCACCGGACTCATGTCCTTGAATTTCAAATCTGTGATAACACAGTGGGCCTAGGGATGTGCAGAATAAAACCATGAATGGATTGCGAGTGAACAGAATGAGCTGAGGTAACCCTCACACTGTGCCTCATTAAATCTACACATGGGCAAGATCAGGTAGGCACCCTCGCCAGCACAGACACTTTTATGATTAATGAGTCTGGTTTCACAAGAGCTCATGACTAGAACTAAATTGGATGAAAATACAGTTGCTTTAGAGCTGAGAACGTCAGAACCATGAATCTGAACTCCTGAGAGACTCAGGGCACAAAACTCTCATTTCTCTCCTAATAAACACTGGCCTGTGACTAGGAGGGTTAGCCCAGATGAACTCAAGAACATGACACAAAAACAGTGACATGAGCCAAAGTTTCAGAGGCCTCGGTCTTTAATGGTGTGGTTTTTTGATAAATACTTGTTAAATCAATTAGTTTTATCATGGCATTGCTAAGCCTGACCTCTATCTCCAACACCAGATTCGTGTATCCAGTTTAATAATGCGCTCAACCTGTACACCCCCACACAAATAATTGTGGAATTGAACCATAGCTCTGTACCAGACAACAGAGATGCAAAGACAAACCCCACAGAATTCCTGCTAACAGTTCACGGTATACTTGGAAAGATAGGTAAACAAACAAATATGCAATGCTATGTGATGAGTAGGTAATTAAAGACTGGAAAGAGGTTTTACCAGAGCAAAGAAGACATCCCCGGTACTGACCGCCTTGGGGGTCAGGGCAAGGAATGACTGCCGAAAGAAGGTGTCTCCTGAGCTGAAGCTAGGAGACAGACAAGGTAGGTGATGCCAGCAGTGGGAGCAGGACACTCCAGGTGGACAGTCCTCCAGCCTGCATAAAATCTGTCACATCTTCCCTCTTGTGGGTTTGACCAGACACGATGTGGCCTCAGCAATCCAGATCATTCAGTATGTTCAATAAGTAGTTTATTGAACACCCACTGTGTGGCAGGAATTCTCAGGCCCTTCAATAGAACAGTGAACGTAAGCGAGGATGCCCCCTGCCTTCCAGGGGCTTCCATTCTACTGAGCAGAGAGGTGAGAAACAAGTATCCAAGTTAAATAAATCCAAACATATTAGTGCAATAAAGAGAGAGAGATGGGTGACCACAGAGTGAGAGATAGAAAGAGGGCAGGCAGCAGTAAGCCGGAACCCGCAGATAAACTGGGACCTGAATGGCAAGAAAAGCCAGCCAAGCCAGGAGAGTATTGTGGGTGGTGTGTATGGCCAGCGTAAAGGCTCAAAGGCGGAAAAGGGAGGCCGGGCGCAGTGGCTCACGCCTGTCATCCCAGCACTTTGAGAGGCCAAGGCAGGTGGATCACGAGGTCAGGAGTTCAAGACAAGCCTGACCAACATGGTAAAACCCCACCTCTACTTAAAATAACAAAAAGTAGCCGGTGTGGTGGCCTGCGCCTGTAGTCCCAGGTACTCAGGAGGCTGAGGTAGGAGAATTGCTTGAACCTGGGAGGGGGAAGGTTACAGTGAGCTGAGATCGTGCCACTGTACTCCAGCCTGGGTGACAGAGTGAGACTCCATCTCAAAAAAAAAAAAAGGTGGAAAAAGCTTTGATCAGCAAGGAGAACAAGAGTAGGGCTGATAACTACGGCACAGCCACCCCAGACGGGGCCCAGTGTCTAGGAGCCTGGGCAGAGCCAAGTCCCTTGGTTCATCCCCACACAGGCAGTCAAGGAAAGCAATACTCCGGTGCATCCAAGCTGTGACTGATAATCAGGAGTCCAGGATGACAGCTCATCCCTGAGAAATATTCATCCATTTGAGTTACGGCCCTGACCAACATGCCAGAAAGCCAGGCAGAAGGCGACTGCAAGATCTGAGTAGGACGCCAAGCCCAACCATTGGACCAGGCCTCAAGGCAGCACTGGGGTGCCAGGACTAAGGAGGGGAAACTGAGGCAGCTGGCTCTATGCTGAAAGCCCAATCACCAAGACCAAGCCTTAAGTCCAAATCCCCAGCAGCAAGGAGCCAGGACCCGGAGGAACCAGGTGTTTTCTGTCGTAACTAATGACAGCAGCATCTCCCAAGCTGGAAGCTGACTCACGTTTGCCGCCTTCACCACCGCCAGCTCAGCCCAGTCCTGAGTCACCACAGTCTGTTGATGGCTCCTCCGAACTCTCTCAAATCTTTGCTCCCCTTCTATTCACACTGGAACTGCCTCACGGAGCCTTCCTTCCCTCTCCTAGCACAGAGTGGAAAACACAAGGACTGACAGCCTGGGGTTGAGGGCAGCATCCTCCAGTCACTGCTTGCACTGTGTGGGGTTAGCTGTTTACCTTCTCTGTCCCTTAGATCCCTCACCTTTAAATGAGAAACGTCTCTAACTTCATGGGATTATTATAAAGATTTGGGAAGAACTTTGTAAAATCAAGAACACACAACAAATACAGGTATTTGTAACCAGGATAAATTCATGTTTTCTTAGCTCTCAATATAGTGTTGCATAAAAATGTAAACAAATCCAACTTCAAAAGGCTGAAACAGGCTGGGTGCAGTGACTCACGCCTGTAATCCCAGCAATCCCAGCACTTTGGGAGGCTGAGGCAGGTGGATCCCTTGAGGCCAGGCGTTCCAGACCAGCCTGGCCAACATGGTGAAACCCTGTCTCTACCAAAAATACAAAAATTGGGCCGGGCGCGGTGGCTCACGCCTGTAATCCCAGCACTTTGAGAGGCCGAGGCGGGTGGATCACGAGGTCAAGAGATCGAGACCATCCTGGTCAACATGGTGAAACCCCGTCTCTACTAAAAATACAAAAAATTAGCTGGGCATGGTGGCGCATGCCTGTAGTCCCAGCTAATCAGGAGGCTGAGGCAGGAGAATTGCCTGAACCCAGGAGGCGGAGGTCGCGGTGAGCCGAGATCGCGCATTTGCACTCCAGCCTGGGTAACAAGAGTGAAACTCTGTCTCAAAAAAAAAAATAATAATAATAATAATAATAAAATAAAATGAGCTTTCTTATAGTCCCTCATAACTACCTCTGCCTACATCTATTTCCTTGGTCAGACTTCCCTCCCCCCTACCCCTCCCTCCCTACCCCTCCCCTTTCTTTTTCAGCAGGGTCTTGCTCTGTTGCCCAGGCTGGAGTGCAGCAGCGTGATCATAGCTGTAATCTCAAGCTCCTGGGCTCAGGCGGTCCTCCCAGCTCGGCTTCTGAGTAGCCAGGACGACAGCCATGTCCCACCACACCCAACAAGTTTTTTTAATTTTTTGTAGAGATGGAGTCTCTCCATGTCGCCACGGCTGGTCTTGCACATCTGGGCTCAAACCTCTGGCTTCAAGTAATCTTCCCACCTCGAAATCTTCCCATTCCAAAAACACTGGAATTACACACATAAGCCACCGCACCCGGCCCAGACCTGCATCTTAATACTACCCCTATCTGTGAGAGAGGCTGAAAAACAGTTTTTAAATTGGACACATTGACACATTGCAGTCCTCAGTCAAATCAGGATTTAATTCACAAGGAAGAGGGTGAAATGTACACTGCTTAGGAGACTCTTAATCTTGGTTTAACCTTGAAAGAAAATTAAGCAGCCAGAGAAGTAAGAAATATTAAAAGTGATAAGCTAGGAAAATATGATTGAATTACCTGTGTTGTACTTAATACTGTTTTGTTTCTCCTTGAAAAATATGAATCTCCATATTATAATGGAGCCAGATAAATTCATAAAAATAGATATTCTTTGTTCCTATAAAGCTAGTTATTCTGTTTTAAATGTTTGTCTGCTTTTTACAAACTGGCAGAGAAAGACTCAGATGCAAGATTCTTTACAATGCAGATCTGGCCGGGCGCGGTGGCTCACGCTTGTAATCCCAGCACTTTGGGAGGCCGAGGCGGGTGGATCACGAGGTCAAGAGATCGAGACCATCCTGGTCAACATGGTGAAACCCCNATCTGGGCCGGGCATGTGAATGAATACCGAGCCACCGAGACATTAGGGAACGTTGTCTGGAGCTGGAAGAGAGACATGCTTTCTTTTTCCATGGGACTTGAAACTGAGATTAAAGCTCTGAATACCTGGGACCCTCTCATGGTAGCAAAGAATGAAACTAACATAGTAGAAGGCAGAGTCAAAAGCTGAACAGAAATGAAATTCTAACCATGTTGTTTGAGATCCTAGGCGAAACTGTACCTGAATGAAGCTAATCAAACTACCTGATGATATTTTATTTATCAGAGCCATAAATTCCCTTTATTATTATTATTATTATTATTTTTTTTGCTATAAACATGGACGTGGATGAAGCTGGAAACCATCAGTCTCAGCAAACTGACACAAGAACAGAAAACCACTCATAAGTGGGTGCTGAGCAATGAGGACACATGGACACAGGGAGGGGGACATCATACACGGGGGCCTGTTGAGGGGTGGGGGGGCTAGGGGAGGGATAGCAGGGTGGGGGGATTGAGGAGGGAGAGCATTAGGTGAAATACCTAATGTGGATAACCAGGGGATGGAGGCAGCAAACCACCATGGCACGTGTATACCTATGTAACAATCCTGCACGATCTGTACATGGGCCCCAGAACCTAAAGTATAATAATAATAAATAAATAAATAAAATTTTAAACGTTTAAAAAAAAAAAAAAGACATGTTTTCTGTGACTTAACAAGTGGGTTCTCACTGATTCAGTTGAACTACTAGCAGAGCTGGGTGGGTGAGGGAGGACACGCAGTGTGTAATCTGAAGCCTGTGCCCTAAAAATTCCCTCTACATCTGTTTCCTACAATCTCACATAGTGCCCTTGGTTCTCCCACTGTCCCTTCTCTCTCTTCTCTACCGACCTCAGCAAAATAGTTCAGCCTTCCACCTCTAAAGGGCTCCTCTCTGGTTGACCAGTGCCTTTTCCTGTGTACTTCTGTTCAAATCCCTGCTTCTTGCCAGTTTTATGTTTATCTATTACAGCAGTCAGCACGACGAGGTGCCCTAGACTTAGCACTGCAAAGGTGGGATCTTCCTTAGATAGCATTGGTCCGTAAAAGGCTAGAAATATGGAGATTTTCTTATTCGTGTCCATGCCACATGCTATTTCAGTAAATTCTAACTGGAACTATATTGTATGAGCATCAGAAAAGTTTTTCCCACGCCAGATGGTACACAGGCAGTGGGACTCTGGATCACCCTCGACGCATCCAGCACACAAGCCTCACAGGCTGCTGACTGCTGCAGGCCCGCTGAGGCATTCAGAGAGTACAAGAGACATGCCCACAGTAGCTCACCATCTTTCATAAACATTAAATCAAATCCATAAATACTATTAAACACCCACTCTATGCAGGGTAGTGAGCAATGCCTCCTTTCATACAATATGATTTTTTTTAATTAACTTTGTCATTTTTGTAGTCATCTTCATCATCAAATCATTTTTAAAATTTAAAATATTTTTATTCAGCTGAGCGCAGCGGCTCACGCCTGTAATCCAACACTTTGGGAGGCTGAGGCGGGTGGATGAGCTAAGGTCAAGAGTTTGAGACCAGCCTGACCAACATGGAGAAACCCCATCTCTACTAAAAATACAAAATTAGCTGGGTATGGTGGCACAAGCCTGTAATCCCAGCTACTCGGGAGGCTGAGGCAGGAGAATCGCTTGAACCCGGGAGGTGGAGGTTGCAGCAAGCCAAGATCACGCCATTGCCTGGGCAACAAGATCAAAATCCCGTCTCAAAGTAAAATAAAATAAAATATTGTAATTAATTCAAAGGAATACAGAGAAGCATGCACTATTTTAATTGGTGGTTTGGCCCATAAGTGCCAGAAGACACTGGAGGAGGCACAGGATGGAAATAAGTTCCTGACACTGGAGAGACCCAGACAGCTCCAGAAGAAAAGGGAGCATCTGGCAGAATGAGAGGAAGACCATTTGCAAGACTGTGGTAACTACAACTTTGGTCTGCCCATTCCATACCCCTCCTTTTCTTCTGATTCCTTTGGAGAAACGACTCCTTGGCCACATATCTCCTCAGGGACCTCTCACTTGTGGTGTCCAGCCACCCTCCCCCAGGGACAAGCACTGACCCAGCTCATCCAGGTCACACACACACCATCCCCAGCGGAGGCAACTTCCAGAATGAACTCAAGATCCAAGTGGAACAATGAGCTTTCTCTGAGGGTAGCATAAGGACACTGGAAGACAAACCTTCCATTTTCACCTACAGCTGCCCAGCTAGAGAATTTTATTCAGAGATATTGTCACCCATCTTGCCTCCCACATAGAGGGAACTTGTCTGTAGGACAGAAAGAAGAGGGAAAAAAGTAGAGAGAAAAAAGTTGCCCAAATGACAATGTTCGAACTTCCTGGTCCAGCTGTGCCTGAAGCTAATCCACTCCTGGATACACTTCCCTGTTACATGAGTCAGTAAATACACTTTCAGCTGAAGCTAGATGGAGTTGGGTTTCTTTCATTTGTCTCTGAAAGAGTCCACTTCTGCCATTTAGGTAAAAGAAAGAAGTTTCACCAAAATATGAAAGTAATTATTCTTATTTTCTGCCTTCTTTTGCAGAAAACTGACACATTCGCATAGTCGTAAAGATGGCCATGAGTGAAGTACCCGTCAACTTACCTACTTTAAATGATCTAGGAAAGGGCAAGTAGGCTAGAAAATCAGATTTGCTCTATGTGAAGCTATTACCCATAAATTAAAGCCTATCTTCTGACAATATGAACCATTAATCATAATTAATTACAATTATGAATCATTAATCGTAAATTGAAGCAAACTACCAATATTGGCCAAGTTAAGTGACCACACTGCCGTTAACATTCGGGCAGCAATGAGTCAGTTCTGTCTGTAAGGAAACGCTGCACCGTGCCTAGTTCTGTCCCAGAGCACACGATTGCTCACCTCGCTTTGTAGTCACGTGGCCAAAAGCCATCATCAACTTCATGTGTTACCCACTCCGGCCCATCCAAGCTGAAAGAGTTAGGTCTTGTTTCCCGGACAAGTAAAAAAAGGGAAGCAGCAAAAGAAATCCTACAAATCTTAAGCACCAAATGCAAAGAAATATTCACCCTAAAATACACAACTGGGCTTTCCTCTTTTGCATCTCTGACTATGTGCTCTTCTTTCTGTTCTCTGGGGAGCTAAGCCAGAAGTGGGGTTATGATTTTCACAGTAAGGATGTCAACATTCAGTCTCTGACATCCAAATGTATAATTTTGGTGACTGCAGCAACGCAATAGAATTTGAAAGCCAGGCTTTGTCGAGAGACGAGGATTTCCTACATGCCTTCATGTTCCCCTTTAACCCTTGAGAAGCAAATCAGGTGAAGCCACATCTGAGCAGCTCAGTCTTTTCAGAACCACAAGGATGATGTCGTTTCCAGTTTTCTCCCAGAACACAAGTCCCACAGCCTGAGGTGAAAAGATCAGAAGAAAGTGGAAATCCCAAAGGTCACCTTGAGCCTGATACATACTGAGTGCTCAAAAACTACTTGTCCATCTGAACTAGAAAACGTCAGAGGTGAGGGGCTTTCCCATTTTGGCACATGAGCATTCTTCGCAAAATCTCCCTTCACTGAAGTATAAATTCAGGAAGTCGGAAGAACCCAGGACAGATAGCCACCCACAACTTCACTCCTCAGGCTCTATATTCCAAATTAGGAAAATGGGTTGAATTTACTCCCATTTGTTGTGTACTGTGTATCTGTTTCTGGTTGAGTTAGCTGCAGCTGTGACCAAACTCATTGACTCTATATTCTGAAGATATAAACTTCATCTCTTCTCCAGAGCCACATCTGTGAGATAAAAAATGAGGCCACATCACTGAGTTATTTCCCAGCATCATTGTAGGTCAAGAATGGACCAAACCAGCCTCTAGGACCAGCCACCTCTGCTGGAAAGGCCGCAACAGCGCCAAGCAGCCTGAATACTACCAGCTCCCTCCTCTTCTCTCCAGAGGTTTTGCTGAGTGTTCCAAAAAAATCAATAACACAAATCTGTTAAAACAGAAACACCTGCCTGGATGGAAGGGGAGGAATCTCATAATAATAGGACAATTGACCGGTTGAAAAGATCCATTGATTAAGAAGATGGGTCAAAGCAACTCAAAATAAATGGGAAGACCAGTGTCATTCTTTTAAAATATTTGTTGGTGGGACGCAGTGGCTCACAGCTGTAATCCTAGCACTTTGGGAGGCTGAGGCAGGCGGATCACAAAGTCAGGAGTTCGAGACCAGTCTGGCCAACATGGTGAAACCCCGTCTCTGCTAAAAATACAAAAAATTAGCCAGGCGTGGTGGTGCACACCATCATCGCAGCTACTCAGGAGGCTGAGGCAGGAGAATTGCTTGAAGCCAGGAAGGTTGCAGTGAACCGAGATCGTGCCACTGCACTCCAGTCTGGGCAACAGAGTGAGACTCCATCTCAAAAAAAAAAAAAGAAAAGATTAAAAGATATCCCAAAGATATCTACACCCCCGTGTTTATCGAAGCACTATTCACAATAGCCAAGATTTGGAAGCCATCTGTCAACTAACAAATTGATATTTAAAACGTGGCATGTATACACCATGGAGTACTATTCAGCCATAAAAAACATGAGACTAGTATTTGATAGCACAACAGAGTGACTATTGTCAAAAATAATTTTTGTACCTTTTTTTCTTTTCAATATTTATAATTTATTTTGCAAATGTAGGTTTGATTAGTGATTCTTTTATTTTATTTTACTTTAAGTTCTGGGATCCATGTGCAGAACACGCAGGTTTGTTACATAGGTGTACATGTGCCATGGCGGTTTGCTGCACCTGTCAACCCATCATTTAGGTTTTAAGCCCCGCATGCATTAGGTATTATTCCTAATGCTCTCCCTCCCCTTGCCCCCACTCCTTGCATTTTTAAATAACTAAAAGTATAATTGGACTGTTTGTGACACAAGGATAAATACTTGAGATGATGGAAACCGCATTTACCCTGACATGATTATTATGCCTTGCATGCCTGCATCAAAATATCTCATGTAACCCATAAATATATAAAACTATGTACCCACAAAAATTAAAAATAAATAAAATTTGCCATGAATGAACATTGACTAAATGACCAAATCTGTTATCTTCATACTTGGAGTTGTTCCGATTCCTAAAACAAATGTTCTGTCTCTTGCCCTTTTGATTTTTCATCCTTCTGCTGGGGCTCTCGGCCGAGGACTGAAGGGGCAGAGAGGAATTAGGGAGCCTGCATAAAGTGAAACGAGCTTGGTACCTGCCACGAAAGTTGGCTTTTTCACACCGTCTTTGAAACACGGTCTGTATTTGGCACTTCTAACGCGTCTCAGGAAGGGCACTAACTTTTCAACGCTTGGAACCATGCGACCTAGAAAGCTCCGTGGTTCACAGTGAAGCCCACGAAGGCGGGAGGAACGTGTCCTCTTTCCCAAACACTCTGCATTACGTCCTTCAGCAATTCTACAGCTAGAGGCCAGCAAGCTATAAAGGCCTAGAATATGACAACAGAGAGACTGTCAGAGCAAAAGGGGACTAGTAAAGGGAGGGAGAGACATGAGCGGCAGGGCTGGAAACGGGCGCCTGGGTCAGGTCAGGGATCGAACCTCAGCGTGCTGAGTCACCCAACAAAGCCGCAACGTGCTGAGTCATGCCAACAGAGCCGCAGTGTGCTGAGTCATGCCAACAAAGCTGCGTGTTTCCTTCGACCTCCTAAAGCGCTTCACACCCTGGCTCTTTTCAGGAACTGCTGCTTCCTTAAAACCTTCCTGTCCTGTTTCCTCTTGGGGTCCTCATGGGAATTTCTCAGAGAAATGGGAATGTGGGGAGAACTTATTTCAACATAGTCACAGGCAATGTGCTTGGCGCCTTACACATGCTATTTCATTTAGTCCTATGACAACCTTATGAAGTAGATATGTTTCTAGTCCTCACATGAGGAAGCTGAGGCCCACTGAGGTCAAGCAATTTGCCAAAAACCACACAGCTGGCAAGGGGGGGGATAGAATTCATACTCTCCACTTTGAAAAGTCCATGCTCAAAGCCACTCAGAGATGAAGCTTCCCTTTGGCTACCTAGAACGATAGGCTTTCTCGTTGGAAGGTGCAAGTGAGACCATCTGGTCTATCACTATCCAATATGGATACAATGTGGGCCATGTATATAATTTAAATTTTCTAGTAGCCACATTTTTAAAACATTAAAAAGAAACAGGTGAAGTTAATTTTAATAGTATTATTTTCTTTAATCCAATATATCTAAAATATTATCACATAAACATATAGTTAATACAAAAAATGTATTGATGAGATAATTTATGGTGTCTTTCATCCCGTCTTTTACATACAGTCTGTATTTTACACTTTTAACCCATCTCAGTAAGGACACAATTTTCAATGGCTAAAGTAAAATGTAGTCCTGTCAAAGTAACTAAGTTTTGTTTAAAAGAAAAATATTTTATGCTGTTCTAGTTTTTAAATTTAAATTTGAGGCTGCAGTGGCTTAGACTTGTAATCCCAGCACTTAGGGAGGCCAAGGCAGGCGGATCGCTTGGGCTCAGAAGTTTGAGACCAGCCTGGGCAACATGACAAAAATCTCATCTCTACAAAACAATACAAAAAATTAACCAGCTGTGGTGGTGCACACCTACAGTCCTGGCTACTTGGGAGGCTGAGTTGAGAGAATCACCTGAGCCCAGGAAGTCAAGGCTGCAGGGAGCTGAGATCATGCCACTGCACACCAGCCTGAGTGACAAGGGAGACTCTGTCTCTAAGTACATAAATGAATAAATAAAAATTTGAATTCATTAAAACTAAGTAAAATTTAAAATTCAGTTCCTCCACAGCTGCACTAGCCACACACATTTCAAGTGGTCGATGTGGCTGGAAGCCGCTGTTTTGGAAAGTGTCAAACTCGCTGAAATACATCAACTTCCAGAGGAAGGAGCTGTGGCACAGAGAGGTTGTGTGGCTTGCTCAGAGTTACTTCAATTCGTAGCTGAGTCAGAACTAACCAAGCTTCCTAACTTTCTATCACATCCCGGGTAGTGAGGCTCTGTTAAACTGATGGGTTGCTGAGGTTGATTTGCAGGCATTTTGGGGGCCATCCCTCAAGCCGACCACATTCCCGTCCTCGCCCTCTCCCTCCCTGGAGACTCCTGCGTCCTCACCATAATTCCACCTGTAAAGCTCACCCGGTACGTGCCTCCATGCCAGGTCCCATACGGCCCTGTTCATAAGAAAGCTAGAATTATGAACAAACATGTATTTTTTAAAAATTATTTTGATGAAATGACTTAAATCTAGTCATTTTTACACTATTTCCAGGGACTATTTAATATTCCAGGCCAAAAATTTTTCAGCATACCTTTATCCTCCAGCAGAAAAAAATGTGGTTTCTCTTGTTAATATTATTCTATTTTATGGGTCGAACAATGAGATGCTAAGACATTGGACAATTTACCCCAGAATACATAAAGCTTCAGAAGCTAACAAGTTGAGAACACTTTCTATCCCTTTTCTTGGTCTTTCTTCCTAAGTCACCGCACTTCTGTTTGATTACCTGCATTTTTCAAATAGAAGATGAGGTCTGAATTTAAAGTAGAAAAGACTGGAATGTAAAAGCCCAATAGCTGAGATTTTTGCCATCCAGACAAAAGTCAAGGTAAAACTAATATTTTTAATCCAAGAAAACTTCATATTAATAGCAAGGTGATGTGCAAATAATACCAAGGGCAACAGTCACATCACTGTTTGTAGAGACTAATTTTTCAGGTTGATGTGTGGGGAGTCCTTAGCAGCACTCATCAGGAGCAATGCTGCGGAGGTTTCGGTGGCCCTGAAATGGATTTATGTCTTACCACAAGTCTTAGGTCTCATTTTTATAGACAAAGGCAGAGCTATATATTACTCTTAACTGATTGTACCCATGGAATTCTAAGCCTCGAAATGCAGTGTGTAATGACCCAGAGAGGATCATCATTCCTCAGGAAGCAGATCTGCTGATAGAGAGCTGGAGCTTTTCTGCTGAATCAGGGAACTCAGCCCATCAACCTTGGAAGAAAACAAGGGAATGAATAACGGGGAAACCAGGCACCCCGTAAGAACGCCTTGCAAAAAATAACCTGGAAAAGGAAAGCAACTTTTTTCTCTTCTGGGTTTTGGTTTTAAGATCAAACTGTTCCTCAGCTGATATGGAATGAATAAAAATCTGCCTACCGGATTTGTCCCCACAGTGTCCTCACTTTGTTCTTCTCCTGCCCCAGGTTAAGGCCTCAAACGTCCAAAGACCGCAATCTCCTCTTCTTTCCAAAGACTTCTCTTTCTCCAGGTTTATCAGACTTAGTTTCCTCAACTCTTCTTTATAGGACGGATTAACTCATTCAATCAACAGGACTGTGTAATAATCAGCTGTTATGTACAGGTCATGTGCGGTGCACTGAGAACACAGAGGTAAATGGGACTCTGTCCCACCCACATGCTTCCCACGTCACGGCTGATTTCCAACAGGGAAAAAATGCTGCACGAGATGTGTTGATTTGCAGTGAACTAAATTATAACTCCAGGTAAAGTATTTTAATACAATGTTCATCCTCTGGATAAGCCTTTCTAACCCAGAGAATCCTTAAGAAATAGAAGTGGGGGTGAAGCAGTTTTTGCCCTCAAGAACTAAGACTTTAAGTGGATTGCCTGTGTCTGTGGCTATTAAACTGTGTGCATTCTCATCAGTTACGTCTGCGCTAAGAGCAGAATTGTGTACCTTTTCTACTGAAAAGCCATAAACATGGTCAAATTTAAGTAGATGCTTATGTGTTCACATAATAGTAAGTATAATCCCAGCCTGGCCAACATGGTGAAACCCCGTCTCTACTAAAAATACAAAATTAGCCAGACGTGGTGGCGCACCTGTAGTCCCAGCTACTCAGGAGGCTGAGGCAGGAGAATCACTTGAACTCGGGAGGCGGAGGTTGCAGTGAGTTGAGATCATGCCATTGCACTCCAGCCTGGGCGACAGAACAAGACTCCGTCTCAAAGAAAATAGAGTTATAATCCCTGTCTTGTTTCAGAAATAATGCTTTGCAAAATTCCAACCACCTCAAGCATTAAAAAAAAAAAAAAAACTTCAGATGAATCCTCTGTGCAGAAAAAGTGTTTAAAATATCAGTTATCAGTCATTAGATTGCAGTTAGCCCGTCAGCTCTTCTAAAACAGTGCTTGCACAAAGGTGCTCTAGCAGAATGTTTATTAGCAATGGCAATTAACTTTCTTCTGCTTTCCATTCTGTCCTCCACGTTCCCCTTACTTAAGGGAAGGGAAGATGTGTTCCTCCAGGGCATTGTTTCAGAAAATCCCTTTCTCATTTGGCTCATTTCCAAGAAAACAGTGGTTTCCAGATAAGGTAATGGGTCTAAAGGGAATTTGAACATATTCAAAGCCTTAGTTAAATGGTAGTCACCAGTGTGGGAGTTGATCAGCCAGCCACGCTCTGGTCTCTGTTTCTAGGCAATAATTAACAGAAGGTCTTCCTCAAGCAATAAGCATCCTTTGATGTCCCCCATTAAATGGTCTCCTGATATCAGCTCTTTGTTTATTTTCCTGTATTCTCCCTTGGTGGCACTTACTCAAATCTTACAGTCATTTACCCAGGCCCAAGAGCAGAAAACTCATGAACTGCCTGGAGGTGACATCTGAAAAGAAGCCATAACACACAACTTCATTCCTCTCCCACTCCCAAAAACTAACACTGGGCGGGGAAGAGGACTCCTGCCTGTAATCCCAACACTGGGCCCAGGGGCTCATGGGGCGGATCACCCGAGGTCAGGAGTTCGAGGCCAGCCTGGTCAACATGGCAAAACCTCGGCTCTACTAAAAATACGAAAATTAGCTAGGTGTTGTGGCGGGTGCCTGTAGTCCCAGCTACTTGGGAGGCCGAGGCAGGAGAATTGCTTGAACCTGGGAGGTGGAGGTTACAGTGAGCCAAGATCATACTACTGAACTCCAGCCTGGGCAACAGAGAGAGATCCCATATCAAAAACAAAAACCTACACTGCGTCTAACAGTTTTCTAAAAAGGTTGGCTATCACCACAGAACTTCACTATCAATGCCCACTTTTATAACTTGAAGACAGACCAAATTTACTGAGAAAAAGCCATATAACCCAACAGAAAATCAATGAAACTTGAACAGATACTTCACAAAACAAGAAATCAAAAGTGTCAGTGAAAAGGTGTAAAGCTGATTAGTTATCATGCAAATCACAACCATAGTGATGGACACTATCCTGGCACTGTAATAGCCACAATTAAAGGCAGGAAAAAAAGAGGATGCCAAGTATGGGTAAAGATTCAGAGCAGCTGAAACTCTAATGCTGGTGAGGTTGGAAAGTGGCATAACCATTGTGGAAAACACTTTGGTAGTATCTAGCAAAGTTAAAGATATATATATATACAGTAAAATATATATATATACACACATATATAGCATGTTCAAGCAGGAATATCATTTAACAACAAAACTGATCAACTTCAGCTACATGCAGCAACATGAGCTACTCTGATAGCACCAGGTTGAGGGCAAAAAGACATGCAAGAATATATACAGGCTGGGCACAATGGCTTGTGCCTTTAATCCTAGCACTTTCGGAGGCTGAGGCAGGCAGATCACTTGAGCTCAGGAGTTCAAGACCAGCCTGGCCAACATGGCAAAACCCCCGTTTATACAAAAATTAGCTTGGTGAGGTGGTGCACGCCCATATTTCCAGCTACTCGCAGGCTGAGGCATGAGAATCAGTTAAACCTGGGAGGCAGAGATTGCAGCGAGCCAAGATTGCACGCTGCACTCCAGCCTGAGTGACAAAGTGAGACTGTCTCAA
>NW_016107668.1:904358-913799 GCF_001604975.1 Cebus imitator
AAAAAAAAAAAAAAAAAAAGAATGTATACAATATGATTTATATAAAGCTTGAAAGCACACAACAAAATTATGCAGTATTGTTTAAGGATGCATCTAGATGTGGTTAAACTATAAAGGAAAGAAAGAAAGTGATCAACACAAAGAAAACAGTTACCGGTGGCTCACACCTGTAATACCAGCACTTTGGGAGGCCAGGGCAGGCAGATCACCAGGTCAGGAGATCGAGGCCATCCTGGCTAACATGGTGAAACCTCATCTCTACTAAAAATACAAAAAAAAAAAAAAAAAAAAAAAAAAAATAGCTGGGCGTGGTGGCACGTGCCTATAGTCCCAGCTACTCAGGAGGTTGAGGCAGGAGAATCACTTGAACCCAGGAGGTGAAGGTTGCAGTGAGCCAAGTTGCACTCCAGCCTGGGCAACAGAGTGAGACTCTGTCTCAGAAAAAAAAAAAGAAAACAGTTACCACTGGAGAGAAGGCCGGGATTGTAACCAGAAATTGATATGTGAATTACTGTGAAGTGCTCACAATGTTTAATTTTTTAATCTGAATACCAGTTACATGGAGGTTTCCCTTATAAATATTTGTTAAACTGTACAAATAAATTGATGCATATTTCTAAAACAAATGTTCAATATTTTACAATAAAAATGTTTTAAAAGACAGAGCTGGGGCAAGCTAGGTGACACCCATTGATCATCTCTCTCAGCGTCTCACCTTATCATTTATTTTGATGTTTCTTATTTTGAACGTCATTTATTGCCTGGGAAATGTTTTCTTTGAGAAAGGAATAAGAAATATAGGAGTTATTTTTATCTCATAGATTCCCCACACATAAATAGAAAAGCAGAAGAAAAGAGGAATCAGCAGAATAAAATAAAGAATCGCTTCTGTCACTGTGAAGGCTGAACATTCGAATGCTAATTTTACTGCAAAGTCTGTGACATATAAATCCCTGTGTTTTCCAAGTCTCGTTCCCTCTGCAGAAAGAGAAAACAGTAATTACCTTCCTCACCAAGGTGGGGAGGGAATACGTGCATGTGACTGCAGGGTTATCTCGTAAGCTCTTTGAAGCTTCCTTCAAATCTTGCAATATGAAAACAAGCAGAACGATTTCAGGACAAAAGAAACCATGTAAGAAGAGAAAAAGATGCAAAGCAAAATCTCAATGTTGGGAAATTTATATATCACTCATTTATTAACAAATCAGAAACTACAAGAAGCCATCACCCATTCATTCACTCATTCATTCAACAGTGACTGATCCTCTACTACTCTTAAACATTGTGGGAGCTGAGTAAGACACTGCTCCTGTTCTGAAAAGGCTTACCGTTGAGTCAAGAAAAAGAAACACCTGTATACATTTCTTCCGTTGAACCCAGGAGTTCGAGACCAGCCTGGGCAACATGGTAAAACCCCAGACTCTACAAAAAATACAAAACTTTCCAGGCATGGCAGCACACCTGTAACCCCAGGTATTCAGGAGGCTGAGGTGGGAGAATCACTTGAGCCCAGGAAGTCGAGGCTGCATTGAGCCATAATCACACCGCTGTAGTCCATCCTGGGTGACAAAAAATTTTGGAAAAAAATACCTCACGATTTAATGAGTCCCTGCTTTAAATTACCCATGAAGCATAATTTTCTCTCCAGTAGCAGGTAAGTGCTTACGTTTTGGATACAATCCTTATTTCATAAACTTGCAGATGACAATCCCCACCACAAGTGCACAGTTGTTGCATCTCTATGTGATTCTCAGCCTGGGGAACCTGGTCCTGGAAATTCACCTGATGAGACAACTAAATTTAATTCAGAAGTTCAATCACAAAGAAAACCACTGTCTTTTGGGAAAGGCAGTTCTGACTGCGTGTAGATTTGAGTGTGGTGTTGCATGATGTCTTGTGACTGGATAAAACCCTAACCATGTTTTCTCTGTTCAGGAGCAGGGAACTAACGATAAGAAAACACTCAGCAGATTGCACTGAGGCCTTAACCTGTGGGGTGAATTAGCATTTCCATCCTGGGGAAACTCAGAGATGTTTCAGCTGACCTTTGTGAGCTCCATTAACCAAACCGACTCTCATCCTAAGAAGTCTCATTTAACGGTTGCTCAGAACACATTATAGACGAACTCATTATAGACTCTCAACTCTAGCCTCTCATTAGAACTGCTTATTGAGTTGTATATGTACGTTTTTTGATACTCATGATCTGACCCTTATCCCAGAGTTCCTTGATGAGACTACTTGTGCCTACTTTTTTAGAAAGCGCCACAGATGAGTCCTATGCCAACCAAAATTTAGAACTGGAAAAATGAACTGGAATAAAGAACTCTCATTCTTTAGTCTGTAAAGCTGCTAAAGGAAAAAAAAAAAGAAATCTCATTCTAACCCAGGTCTGCCATAGCTAGCTACTTTAAGCAATTCCCTAAAATCTATCTCAGCCTTGAATCCTCATTAATAAAAGAGGGATAGTAATGATTATAACTACCTCCCACTATCTCATGAAGAGAAAAACCCTGAGATTACAGATGTTAGAAAAGTGCTCCAAAATGTTTCATATAAACACTGAATTATTGTGATTATCAAATCCCATGATTATAGCCGGGCAAGATGGCTCACCCTGTAATCCCAGCACTTTGAGAGGCCAAGGTGTACAGATCACTTGAGGTCAAGAGTTCGAGACCAGCCTGGGCAACATAGTGAAACCCCCGTCTCTACTAAAAATACAAAAATTAGTTGGACTTGATAGTGAGTGCCTGTAATCCCAGCTGCTTGAGAGTCTGAGGTGAGAGGGTCACTTGAGCCCAAGAAACAGAGGCTGCAGTGAGTTGAAATTGAGCCACTGCACTCCAGCCTAGGTAGCACAGTGAACTCTGTCGCAAAAAAAAAAAAAAAAATTCCAATAGTCACTTCATTTTGCAGTTTACCAGCATTAGAATTATTTGGCCTCCAGCTTCTTGAAATATTGTTTGCTCATGGATTCCATGACATGACACTCTCTAGTTTTCTCTTACCTCAAAGACCATGCCTCTTCCATCTTTTCTGATTTTCCCTACTTTGTTGGAGCTCTAAACGTTGGCCCATCCAGGGCTCAGTTGCAGTTTTTCTCCTTTTCTCTGTATACATTCTCTCCCTTAGCGATCCCATCAATTTCATGAGACCCATGGTTTAAAATAGGCATCTCTATAATCACGAGTCCCAAATTCAAATCTGTAGCCCTCATGCTTATTAACCATCTAAGCGCTACCTGACTTCTCCATTTGGAGGTCTGCACCATCTACTGAAGATGTCCAAAAGAGAATTCCTGATTCTCACTCCCAAAAGGGTTCCTCTCAACAATTTCCAGTGTGTGTGATTTATTACAAGGAGTTGGCTTAGGCCATCGTTGGGGCTGTCTAAGCAAGTTCACAATCCAAAGAGCAGGCAGTTCGGAAAGGCAGATTGGTCAGGCTTGAGCTGGGCAGGCAAAGGCTAAAGCCATCACATCATCTCCCCTCCTGCCTCTGCCCTCAAAGGCTGTCGGCACTGGGCCAATAATCTAGTTATTCAAAGGAGATTCCACACTCCCCACCTTGGACTCTGATCCCCACTGGGTGTGGAGATGGATTCCACGCTCCCCACCTAATGCCATGGGCTGGCGTCAGGTATCGTAAAGCACAAAGTCTTCTCAAAAGATCAACCCCAACGCTTCTTAATCTATCTCTCTCACCTCCTTCCGGTTCAAACGTTTTAACAAGATAGTTTGGCTTACAGCGTATGGCTACTCCCAGGGAGAGATCATTTCCTTTTAGCCTTCTTTGTAATGATGAGGAAGAAAGAAGGGGTCACATAGACCTATTTTGAAAATGTGAGATTTTTACCCTGACTGTTTCTGAGCACAACGATTCTTTCATTGCACTCACAGCAGCAGCCCCAAACTTGTGTGATTGGTATACCTTCTGTGTATCAGCCAGGCAAAAAAGTCGCCTAGGAATTCAAAATTACTTGATTCTCTTTTATTTTATTTTGTTTTATTATTTATTTATTTTTTTGAGATGGAGTCTCACTCTGTCATCCAGGCTGGAGTGCAATGGCACAATCTCAGCTCACTGAAACCTCCGCCTCCTGGGTTCAAGCAATTCCCTGCCTCAGCCCCACAAGTGGCTGGGATTATAGGCGCACGCAGCTTGATTCTCTTATTGAATTCAAACTTTTTGGACTGACATGGTCCTAGATCTTAGAGGTAATGATCACTTGGTTCGGTACATCAATCACCAAGTCCTTGAAGAGTGTCTGTGTGAGCCAGGGTGGAAGATATAATGATCTCTGCAAATTTCATTAAAATGCCCTTGTTCCTCTTGTACCTGATCCCCTGGGCACAAATAGGAGATCCCTAGGAAAAAAGTTATAGTTACTAGAATGGACACACCAACGTCGTGGCCGTGAAGGGTAAGCAATAACCCCAGCACTAGGGTAAGGAATAGCTTAGACCCTAGGAAGCAAAGGGAGGGAGAGAAGAGTTTACGCTCTCTCTGTCTGTTACACCCATGCACAGTCTGGCAAAACGATCCTGTGGTCCACTTGTAACAAGCAGCAGCTGGGAGGGGAAATCCGACCTCCTACTGAGGCTGTCATCCCTGTGCATGTGCTGATGAAAACACAGGCACTTGTGGGGACAGGTCTGATGCTGAATTCTTCTCCTGTGACAGTTCCTGAACGCGCCCGTCACCATTTGTGTACAAACACAAGGACCAGCACAATCTCGTTTCAATCTCACTGATAGATGTTCGTACTTCTCCTGAAGCCCAAAGGAGCCTTGGAGGGCAAGGGTTGGACTGTCGGGAGAGGCTTCACCAGGAGGCCTGAGCTTCCTTGCACATTCTCGCTGAGACTGCTCAGAAGACAAAGCCCTCAGAGCTCTTTGCCCAGGCCATTTCTCGGGGTGATAGTCGCCAGGAGTAACCTTGTGGGATGAAGTCGTGTCTCCCCCCTGGACAAAGAGCAGGCTGTTGACAGCCTCAGGCTCAGAGTTCTTCTCCGCAAGGCGCTGTGTGTTCAGTCACACGTCCGTGTCATCCGTGCTGCTCTGAGGGTCTTGAGTGGCAAAAGGAGCTGATGCCAGCATGCTGACTCTCATTCTGCTTGTGACTCTCATTCTGCTTATGACTCTCGTTCTGTTTGTGACTCTCGTTCTGCTTGTGACTCTCATTCTGCTTGTGATTCTCATTCTGCTTATTGTACCATGACTATGAAATCTTTTTCCTCTGACCCAAGATTCTTATATCTTCTGTCAGCACTCATGAAATAGTAACAAGCTAACTTACCAGCTTGTACACAGGGCACAATCAGATTCCTGGTCTGATTTATATAAGGCCAAATTTCTGATTTAAAAAATCTCTTTCTGTGTATATTTAAAATGTATGTATATGTATATATGCCTCCTGGCGGTTCTGATTCTTTGATTGAACATTCACTGATACATCTGTTAAAAGACTTCTATCCAGAATACAACAAGAATCCTTACAACTCTTGCAACTCAATAAGAAGATAAACAACTCAACCAAAAAAATAATTGGTGGCTGGATGCGGTGGCTCACGCCTGTAATCTCAGCACTTTGGCCAAGGCAGGCAGACAGGAGAATTGCTTGAACATGGGATGTGGAGGTTGCAGTGAGCCAAGATTGCACCACTGCACTCCAGCCTGGGCAACAGAATGAGACTCTGTCTCAAATAATAATAATAATTGGCAAAATATTTTAATAAGCAGTTTTGCAAAGTCAGTAGGAAAATGAAAATTAAAATCACAATGAGATGCCATTTTTAGAAACTGAAAATACTAAGTGTATAGAGAATGTGAAAAAACTGAAACTGTCACCCACTGGTGACCATGTAAAGTGGTACAGCCAATTTTGAAATAGTTTGGTAGCATTAAAAAAAGTAAACATACTACCCATACGACCCAGCAGTTCCACTACTAGGTATCTGCCCAAGAGAATTGAAAACATACATCCACACAAAGACTTGCACATAACTCTCAAAGCAGTATCATTCACAACAGGCAAAAAGTAGAAACACGCAAATGTCTATCACTGGTGAGTGGATACACAAAATGTGGTAAACCCATAAATGGAATATTACTCAGCAATAAAAATGAATGACTGCTGATATAGTCAACAATATTGATGAATCTCACAGGCATCTGTTAAGGGAAAGAAGCCAGACAAAAGATGATGCATCATGGTATTTCATTTGTATGAAATTTCCTTTCTGTTGTTGTTTTCTTTTGTGTCTTTTGTATTAAATTTCTAAAGAAAATGCATTATCTATGGCTGCCTCACAAACTTAGAGGCATAAAACAATACACATTTATTATCTCACATGAAATGATCAACACACACCTGTTCTCTCTCAGGGTGCCCCTAGGCTGTGATCCAGGCATTGGCCAGGGCTGCAGGCTCATCAGAAGCTCAGCCTAAGGAAGATCTGTGTCAGCATTCCCTCGGGTGATTGACAGAAGTCGTTTGCTGAAGGCTGGAGACCGAGAGGCTGCCTCGAGCCGCTCACAGTTCCCTATCACATGGCCTCTCAACAGCGGTCCCACAGCGGCTGGCTTCTTCAAGGCTTTCAGGAGAGCAGGAGACAGCAAATCTGCTAGCAAGTCGGGGTCTTGTATGACATAACGTAAGCATAGGAATAACATCTCATCACCTTTGTTATGTTAACGGAATCACAGAGGTGGCATCCCATCACCTTTGCCATATCCCATTGGTTAAAAGCGAGTCACAGGTTCTGCCCATAGCCAAGAAGAGGGTATTACACGAAGGCATGAACACCGGGAGGCAGGAATCAGGCAGGTCACCTCAGGATCTGTCCACCACAGAGAGACAGAAGTGTAAAGACCAAAAGCCAAGGCAGTGGATCACCTGAGGTCAGGAGTTCAAGACCAGCCTGACCAACATGGTGAAACCCTGTCTCTATTTATTTAAAAGAAAAAAAACAAAACACCCACACACACACCTCTACAAAAAATAAACAAAGGCATGGTGACAAGCACCTGTGGTCCCAGCTATTCAGGAGGGCCGCTGGCCTAAGAGGTCAAGGCTGCAGTGAACTCAATTGTGCCACCGCACTCCAGCCTGGGTGATGGAGCAATACCTTGTCTCTTAATCGGTCGGTCAATCAATCAGATTCTGACACAGAGGCACTTGAGATTTTGCATTTTTTGCACACTCCCAGGTGTGGAGCAAGGACAAAATTCTGCCAAGAAATTAGATTGAAAAGATGTAATGCCACATATTTAGGTGCTTGTGTTATTATGTATGAGAAAAGTGGTCTTTTTCTTTTCTATAAAATCCTCAAATACTCAGTAACTAGTATCCCTGGAAATCATTACAAGGCTCCAAGTGGTTCTGAAAAAAGGAATATATTTGTAAACACAAATATATAATATATTTACAAATATTTCTGTAATCATGAAATACCTCTTCATTGGGAGGAAGAGTACTGAAGACACTAAAATAGCCTTCTCAACTACAGAGGGAACTGTAAGCCATTCTTACACTAACTGGAGTTGCGGGGAAGAGTCCTTTGCTCTCTGTCAGACAGCGTCCCAAGCTACGAGTCCAGGTCTGCTGAGAGACACCCTTGCCCTGACACATCCTCCCTGGTCCTTCCCAGCCTCAGAGCTTCGATAAATCCCATACACAGAACAGGGAGAATGCAGCAGAGGCAGAGAGAGAAACAGAAAAAGGGAAACAGAAACCACGGTTCCAGTTGTTTCCACTTGTCCTTCTTCCTTTCTTCTTACAGTTTTTAAGATAATGTTTTACTTAAATCAAAGTAATACATGTACATAGTTTTTAAAGTTCAGTCGTTTTGGGGCTTTTGTTTGTTATTTTGGGACAGTCTCTCTCTGTCACACAGGCTGGAGTGCAATGGCTCGATCTTGGCTCACTGCAACCTCCGCCTCCTGGGTTCAGGCAATTCTCCTGCCTCAGCCTCCTGAGTAGCTGGGACTACAGGCACACGCCACCATGCCCAGCTAATTTTTTGTATTTTTAGTAGAGACGGGGTTTCACCATTTTGACCAGGATGGTCTCGATCTCTTGACCTCGTGATCCACCCGCCTCGGCCTCCCAAAGTGCTGGGATTACAGGCTTGAGCCACCGCGCCCGGCCTGTATTTTTTTTTTTAAAGATGAGGTTTCACCATGATGGCCAGGGTGGTCTTGAACTCCTGACCTCAGGTGATCCACCCACCTCGGCCTCCCAAAGTGCTAGGATTACAGGTGTGAGCCACTGCGCCCAGCCAATTTTTTTTCTGTTTTTTTTTTTCCTTTTTTAAAATTAATTAATTAATTAATTTTTAAGACAGGGTTTCACCATGTTGGTCAGGCTGGTCTTGAACTCCCGACCTCAGGTGATCTCCCCACCTTGGCCTCCAAAGTGCTTGGATTACAGGCATGAGCCACTACGCCCGGCCAACTTTTTGTATTTTTAATAGAAATGGGGTCTCACCATGTTGGTCGGGCTGGTCTCAAACTCCGGACTTCAAGTGATCCGCCTGCCTTGTCCTCCCAAAGTTCTGGGATTACAGGCGTGAGACACCACGCCCAGTTTTTTAAGGCTTCTAACACACAGCAGCAGTCCCTTCTCCACCCGCCTCATACCCAGTTTCTGCCCCGCCAAAGGCAGTCACTTCCAAGTCTTTTGGCTATAGTGCCTGACACTTTACTCCATATTCCAGACATCAGGATTATATGGGAATTTGATTTTTCAAGTTCAGATATCTTCTACTGGCATCTACCTCTGATCAAAAGGATTTAGATCTCTTCTACCTCCATCTGTTTATGCAGGAAAACCACCCTCACAACACACACACCCACACCCACATACTCCCTTCCTATATGGTTTCTTGTTGTTTTGTTAAATATTTAGTATTTATATTACAGCAACTGTGTAAATGCATATTACTGTCACCTGAACCACTTCACTTTTAATTTTCCCTGGAGTTTATATGTGCTTCATTTGGCTTAATTTTCTAATTCATTTCAAACTCTGTGCTAGAAGTATAAATCTCCTTTTGGTGCTTTAAAAAATACTATGTACTTTGGCAGGGCGCAGTGGCTCACGCCTGTAATCCCAGCACTTTGGGAGGCCAAGGCAGGTGGATCACCTGAGGTCGGGAGTTCGAGACAAGCCTGACCAACATGGAGAAACTCCGTCTCTGTTAAAAATACAAAATTAGCTGGACGTGGTGCTGCACACCTGTAATCCCAGCTACTTGGGAGGCTGGGGCAGGAGAATCGCTTGAACCTGGGAGGTGGAAGTTGTGGTGAACCAAGATTGCGCCACTGCACTCCAGCCTGGGCAACAAAAGCATAACTCTGTTTCAAAAAATAAATAATAAAATAAGCCGGGCGCGGTGGCTCAAGCCTGTAATCCCAGCACTTTGGGAGGCCGAGGC
>NW_016107668.1:915136-922161 GCF_001604975.1 Cebus imitator
AAAAAAAAAAAAAAAAAAAAATACAATGCAGATCTTTGGAGTTCTGTTGATAACAAAACTTAAGATATTTAAAAGAAAAATGTATAAATTCATCTTTCACAAATCAATGGCATGAAAAAGTGGGAAGGGGTTATTCCAGCTTAAATGAAACTAAAGACAAATGACAACTAGGTTTGATGTATGGACCTCGTTTGGATCTTGGTTTTGAACAACCAACTGGAAAAAGACATTTGCAAGACAAAGAAATATCAGCACTAGATATTGTAATTTTAATTTTTTCTCAATTTTTTTCTCTTCAATTCTTTAAAAATGGAAAAAAATTATTTAGTGGGATTATGGTCGAAACTACCCTTTGGATGTACTAAACCTCATCATCTTTTTGAGCAAATAAATTATACATAATCCATTTTGAAATTCTTAAAGGGATTTTACATCTGTGAAGAGCAAAAAACTAAGGCCTATATTCACCATAATGATGAACCTCTTTAAATCTTTTTTCTTTTTTTCTTTCTTTTTTTTTGTTACTATTTTGAGACAGAATGTTGTCTGAGCTGGAGTGCAGTGACACAATCACTGCTCACTGCGACCTCTGCCTCCTGGGTTCCAGCTATTCTCATGCCTCAGCCTCCAGAGTAGCTGGGACTACAGGTGCCCATGATGCCCAGCTAATTTTTGTATTTTTAGCAGAGATGGAGTTATATCATGTTGGTCAGGCTGGTTTTGAACACTTGGCCTCAAGTGATCCACCCGCCCTGGCCTCCCAAAGTGCTGGGATTATAGGCGTGAGCCACTGCACCTGGCCCCCATATTTTTTCTCAATGACTTAAAAATACCTGAAAACCTGTAGCTTTAAGGGCGACTAAGTAAAGCTCACTTCAATGCTAGCTTTGTTCTTAAGATTCCACATCAATTTTTCAATTTTTTTTTTATTGGCTCGAGTAGGCAGTTTTAACACAATGTAAGTTTTTCAATTTTAAAATAGATTTTAAACTTCAAAACATAATTTTGGAAGGCATTAAAAATGAGAAGAAATGCCTACTAAGTAAGCCTTTTGCTATTAAGCAAACTTTGAACACAGAATAAATACTGTATGAAGATTTCCACATGCATTCCTTCCTTTTGTCCTTCCTTCATATGATAAATACTTAATAGGGAGTTACTCCAGGACAGCACCATGCTAGTTTTTTATTAGATGCACAAATTTTCTACCTTCACAGAGCGTAGAGTCTATCTGAAAAGACACCAGAGAGGCTTGTTCCCCTACCCTGACCTTCCTCACCCCCACCTTCCTCCAGCAAAGAGATTGGTGTGTGTGTGTGTGTGTGTGTGTGTGTGTGTGTGTGTGTGAGAGAGAGAGAGATTAGCAATTATTACAAATCAGTATGCCTTTGAGGTTGTTTTAAATTCCCAGTAGCAACAACGAGAAAGCAACATGGCTAAGTTGCACTCGTGAAAGTTTGGACTAGATAAACTCAGGATGTGCCTGATCATCAAAAGCAGCTCACCTGTTTACCACTTAGTATGTGGTGCCACTTGGTGTAAGACTTGAGAACTGCAACATGAAAATCGGTTCTGACAGATTTACAAGATTTTCAATGTGTCCTTGTAACACTATCAGAAAAGAAAGTAAAAAACAGCCCCCTCCGCAGTGGCTTACAAGACGATCACAAAAGAAAGTGAAATAACCACAGTGGCCACCACTGTTACCTTGAAAATAGTAGGCCTTAATAAATGATTCTTAAATGAATCCAAACGAAATCCAAAGGCATATTACTGAACCATAGATTTTTAATAGATTCTGTTCTTTAGACCCAGACTGTGGCTGAAGAAATGTATAAATTTAGCCTTTGTAAACATCAGGATAGGCTAATGATTCTGAAATAACAATCCCCAAATCCTAACAGTTTAACACAATAATGGCTTGTTTTCTGCTTTTTGTGTGTTTTTTGTTTTTGTTTTATTGTTTGTTTTTTGAGGCCAAGTCTCGCTCTGTCACCCAGGCTAGAGTGCAGTGGTGTGATCTCGGCTCACTGCAGCCTCTGCCTCCCCAGGTTCAGGTGATTCTCCTGCCTCAGCCTCCTGAGTACCTGGGATTACAGGTGTTCACCACCATGCCTGGCTACTTTTTGTATTTAGTAGGGACAGGTTTTCACCATGTTAGCCAGGGTGCTCTCAAACTCTTGGCCTCAAGTGATTCACCTGCCTCGGTCTCCCAAAGTGCTGAAATTATAGGCGTGAGCCACCAACACTGGGCCTAAATTTGTTTCTTCATACAGTGTCTGCTATGGGCCCTGACGACTCCGTTCAGAGAAAGGGAGGGCTAGAGAATTCAGCACTGGATATTAATGCTTCTACCTCGAAATGACACACAACACTTCTACTGATATTTCAATGGCCAAAGTAAGTCATTTGATTACACCTAACTTCAAGCAGAACAGGCAGTATAATCTCCTACATGCCTGAAAGTAGAGAGTACCAAAAATTGAATAGCATATTTAATTTTAACTTTTTTTAGAGATGAGGGTCTTACTCTATCATCCATGCTAGAGTGCAGCGGCCCCTCCTGCTTGGCTCAAGAAATCTTTCCACCTCAGCCTCCTGAGGAGCTGGGACTGCAGGTGTGCACCACCATGCCTAACTAATTTTTTACTATTTTTTTAAGAAACAGGATCTCATGGCCGGGCATGGTGGCTCACGCCTGTAATCCAAACACTTTGGAGGCCAAGGCGGGTGGATCACCTGATGTCGGGAGTTCAAGACCAGCCTGACCAACATGCTGAAACCTCGTCTTTATTAAAAAAAAAAAAAAGAAACAGTGTCTCACTATCTTGCCCAGGCTAGCCTCAAGCTCTTGGACTCGAGCAATCCTCCCGCCTTAGCATCCCAACATGCTGAAATTATAGGCATAAGCCTCCGTACCCCACCTGCATATTGGTGAACAGTAGTAATGCCTGCCACAGACCTAAAAGTCAGTAAGTTTTCATCTTAGTGATAACAACTGCATCTGTTTACTAGGGAAATTCTTCCTTTTCATCTTCTACTGGTGTCCATTTCCCTTGAAGAGGTTCAGACTTTGGATCTGTGCAGGTATGCGTGTCTAAATTCAAATCCATCCAATGGATCCCCCAATGACCTTTACTCCCAGGTGATGTAAATACACACAGAGCTCTGGAAAATGAAAAGTGCCACAGAAACAGTGTAGAAGGAATTATTACTAACATTCTAAAGTGTAAGACTAACCAGGTGTTATTCATTCATTCAGTCACTCACTAAGCTAACAGAAATATAAAGACTGAGAGTGAAAACTGAGCACCGAGTGAAGAGGTCTGACAGCTAAGCAGAGACCCTGGGTCAGCACAGAGTCTACTTGGCTCTCCGGGATGAGGTTCAAGAAAGGAGAAATAGGCCTGATCTTTTACAACCAAAAGACTGTCCCTACCCCATTTTAGGAAAGCAAATTGTCTGAGTGTGTTGATTGGAATGGCTATATCTGTGCTTTGTTGGAGCGCTTTTTTGTTTTTTGTTTTTTGTTTTTGTTTTTTTTTTTGAGACGGAGTTTCGCTCTTGTTACCCAGGCTGGAGTGCAATGGCGCAATCTCGGCTCAACGCAACCTCCGCCTCCCGGGTTCAGGCAATTCTCCTGCCCCAGCCTCCTGAGTCGCTGGGATTACAGGCACGCGCCACCATGCCCAGCTAATTTTTTGTATTTTTAGTAGAGACGGGGTTTCACCATGTTGACCAGGATGGTCTCGATCTCTTGACCTCATGATCCACCCGCCTCGGCCTCCCACAGTGCTGGGATTACAGGCTTGAGCCACCATGCCCGGCCTGCTTTTCTGTTTTTGTTTTTTCAAACAGGGTCTCACCCTGTTACCCAGGCTGGAGTATAGTGGTACCATCACAGCTCACTGCAGCCTTGACCTCCCGGGTTCAAGAGATCCTCCTACCTCAGCCTCCCAAGTAGCTCCGACTACAAGCATGTGGCTAATTTTTTGTTGTTGGGTTTTTTTTTTTTTTTTTTTTTTTTTTTTTTTTTTTTGTTTTTTTTTTTTTTTTTTTTTTTTGTAGAGATGGGGTTTTGTCACATTGCCCAGGCTCATCTCAAACTCCTGCACTCACTTTGCCTACCTTGGCCTCCCAAAGTGCTGGGACTACGGGTGTGAGCCACTGTACCCGGGTTGCAATGCTTTCAAAAAGAAATGTATAAATTGAGTCCTTGTAGCTGTGTAAGGGTGGTTTGGAATTTTGGAGGGCAGATGTCTCTAAGTATGTGAGCTCGCTGACTTGAGCCTGGCATGCAGCCACCTCATGTCTGAGTCAGAAGTATGCCCCTAGTCAGGTGTGCACTAGTGTCAGCTGACGAGGTAACCATGACAGTTTATCAATTCATTTGACAAACAGCATACCAAGCTAGGCCATGTGCTCCCAAAAACATTTTTTACTTGCACTATGTAAGTTTACTTATTACATTCCAGTTTTGTATAATTGCCTGTATTCCCTACTCAACTGTAAGGACCAGCAGACCAATGACCATGTCTATCTTGCTCACACCGTATTGCCAGTATCTAGTAGTGCCGAATACAAGGTAGATATGCAATGAATATTCTGCTGAAAGCAATGAATGAGGCTGTATGCAAGATACTGTGCTCAGCAGGGAAATGGAGCAGATTGGAAGATAATAAAACTGGAACCCACAGTCTGTGGAGAAATGACATGGTAGACAGAAGGAGGCAAACTTTGCAAGGGCAGATGCTTCTGCAAACTGGGGAGATCCATTTAAGAAAAAATAATATAAAATTTTAATACAGGTTAGGCGCAGGGGTTCATGCCTGTAATCCCAGGACTTTGTTGAGGCTGACGTGGGTAGATCACCTGAGGTCAGGAGTTCGAGACCAGCCTGGCCAACATGGTGAAACTCTGTCTCTACTAAAAATACAAAAATAAGCCGGCTGTGGTAGCACACACCTGTATTCCCAGCTACTCAGGAAGCTGAGCCACGAGAATTGCTTGAACCCTGGAGGAGGAGGTTGCAGTGAGCCGAGATCATGCCGCTGCACTTCGGCTTGGGTGACAGAGTGAGACTCTGTCTTAAAATAAACAAATTTTAAAAATAAAATAAAATTATAAATACAAAATTAGGTACCTTGTCTTAGAAGAGGTTCGTGCAATTGAAGGGACTTGAAATTTAAGCTTCAATACCTTCACAGTAAATGCATCTCTGGTGATAAGTGGACAAATGTACTAACTACTGTGAAATCTCTAAAGATTGATCAGAGATCTCAGCAAGGGAAAAATCAAGGTTTCACAAAAGAGATCAACTGTGAGCGTCATCTTACAGACAGAAACAAAGGACACAAACTGCAGGTGGAAGAAACGTGCTAGATCACCCCAGTGAGAAAAAGGCAGAATTTATCTCCAGAATAGTGAGAAATACTGTATGGTTGGTGTGGGTGACGATAGCCTTAGGATAGTGGTTCTCCGCATGTGATCACGGCCAGCAGCATGGACATCAAAAGAAAATTTGTTACAACTGTGGCTACTCAGGCCTCGTGATCCACCTGCCTCAGCCTCCCAAAGTGCTGGGATTACAGGCATGAGCCACCATGCCCAGCCTATTTTATTTCTAACAAATTTATTTTCAGGCTGTTATACAAGATGGGGAGAAATGAAACAAAAGGACCATGCAGAGAAACAGTTCTCTTCATCCCATATCCCGAAATAAATTACAGATAAAATAAAAAGTTAAAGCAGAAAATGCAACCAGATCTTGTGTAGAAGAAAAGATTATCTCAGCAAAAGGCCAAAAGTAGAACTTGCAGAAGAAAACATTAATAGACTCACTTTCACAACAATTTAAAATGTTTGTACCACAAACAAAATTAAAAAGCAAACAACAAACTACAAAGAAATATGCAGACTGGGTGCGGTGGCTCACACTCGTAATCCCAGCACTGTGGGAGGCTGAAGCAGGAGGATCACTTGAGTCCAGGAGTTTGGGACTAGCCCTGGCAACATAAGGAGTCCCGGTCTCCACAGAAAAATAGTAATTTTGAAATTAGCTAGGTGTGGTTGTATGGGGCCTGCAACCCCAGCTACTTGGGAGGCTGAGGTGGGAGAACTGCTTGAGCTTGGGAGGTCGAGGCTGCAGTGAGCCCGCAGCACCATTCACTCCAGCCTGGACAGCAGGGCAGGACCTCATATCAAAAAAACCAAGAAGAGGCAAAAACAAACATGCAGCAGATATGACAATAAAAGTCTAAAAATTTTAATTTAAAAAGATGAATCACCTACAAAAAAAAAAATGGGCACAGGACATAAACTGAAAATTCAGGAAAGAAATGCAAATGGCCAGCCAGGCGAGGTGGCTCAAGCCTGTAATCTCAGCACTGCGGGAGGCTGAGGAGGGCAGATCACCTGAGGTCAGGAGTTTGAGGCCAGCTTGGCCAACATGGTAAAACCCTGTCTCTGCTAAAAATACGAAAATCAGCCTGGTGTAGTGCAACGTGCCTGTAATCCCAGCTACTCAGAAGGCTCAGGCAGGAGAATCCCTGGAACCCAGGAGGCAGAGGTTGCAATGAGCTGAGATTGCACCATTGCACTCTAGCCTACCGAGACTCGGTCTCAAAAAAAAAAAAAAAAGTTATTAAGTACATCAGAAAATATTCCATTTCATACAAAAATAGGCATTACAGGTATTAAAATGGAATAGCATATTTTACTTACCAAATTGGCAGAGCATTTTAAATAATGTCTACTGTTTAACTTATAGTGGTTTTAAGGTGCTATTAATACTTTAATAAAGAATGCTCATGCTATACTAACTGGAAAAAAGAACCTGTTAGAAAAAAACACAACCAATATTCTAATTCTGAAAACAAATTTGTATGTCTGTATAAGTATAAAAATAACACAAAGGGCCAGGCGCGGTGTCTCAAGCCTGTAATCCCAGCACTTTGGGAGGCCGAGGCGGGTGGATCACGAGGTCAAGAGATCGAGACCATCCTGGTCAACATGGTGAAACCCCG
>NW_016107668.1:922171-929947 GCF_001604975.1 Cebus imitator
CCCCGTCTCTACTAAAACTACAAAAAATTAGCTGGGCATGGTGGTGCGTGCCTGTAATCCCAGCTACTCAGGAGGCTGAGGCAGGAGAATTGCCTGAACCCAGAAGGCGGAGGTTGCGGTGAGCCGAGATCGCGCCATTGCACTCCAGCCTGGGCAACAAGAGCGAAACTCCGTCTCAGAAAAACAAAAAACAAACAAACAAAAAAAACCAGAAAGATGTAAAGCAAAATGCTACCATTGATTAGCTCAGGGTTGTGAGACCATGGTAAATTTACTTTTGCTCTTCGTACTTTCTATGGTCTCCATTATGTACTAAACTGTTTTCTCATCAGGAAGAAATTAAGTGGCCGGACGTGGAGGCTCGAGTCTGTAATCCCAGCACCCTGGGAGGCCAAGGCAGGCGGATTACTTGAGGCCAGGAGTTCAAGACCAGCCTGGCCAATATGGTGAAACCTCATCGCTACTAAAATACAAAAGTTAGCCGGTGTGGCGGCCGGTGCCTGTAATCCCAGTTAATCTGAAGGGTGGGGCACAAGAATCACTTAAACTTGGGAGGCAGAGGTTGCAGTGAGCCAATATCCCATCACTATACTGAAGCCCGGAACACAGAGTGAGACCCTGCCAAAGAAAAAAAAAAAAGAAGAAAAGAAAGATTAAGTTATTCTACAAGTGTGTCAAAAAGTTGGAAGAATGATGTTTTAATAGCCCTGAGTCAAAATTTATAATAGTATTTAAGAAACTCTGCGGCTTGCTACTTTTGAGATTTTAGGATTTTGTCCCAGCTATCCCCTTCCCTTGGGGCGGGAGATGAGGAAAAGAGGGACCCAAACTGAAAAACACTCCAGCTAATCAAAGAACTTGAAATTGCTTGCAGTTGGTGATTATGTTAAACAACGTCATGCTCCTCTAAGTGCAAACAGTATGTGGGATGCTGGGGAGAGTGTGCGTTTACTTTCACTACAAAATGTTTTGGAGTAAAACTTCGTCTTAAAATATAAAGATTTTGTTTGACACAAGGCTGTGTGCGAACCACACAGTAAAACGGTGGCATGACACCCCCTTGTGGTTTCCACCGATTCCCAGTTCTGTGCTAGGTACTAAGTATTCTAGGATTCAAAAATGTCTCCACATTTCTTCTACTTTAATTCGTGAACATTCGTTTATTTGAGCCAAGTCCGACATAAAAATTAGGAGGTCATAAAAACTGAGCCTCACAAACAAGCAGTGTCTCTTTCAAATACAGCTTTACCTCCTGGGAGATGGTGAAGGGATCGGAGTGAAGTCTGTGATGATTCCTTTCCAGCGATTGATGAGTTTATTGGCGTGTGGTTGTCAGAAAATGCAGTGGACGTGAATAAAGAGACCTCCTCGCAGCCCTGACCGTCCGAGTGACTTTGGGTACCTGACAATCCACGCAGCTTTCCGTCATCCTCTTAAACCGTTTGGCGCTTGGGTTAAGACCCAGCCTTTAGCTTCTCCCACATTTACTTTTCTATTGCGTCAAGTGTGACTAGAAACCTCACCCCATTGTCAAAAGGATCGAATTAAACCCAGGACCACCGCTGCACAGCGAGGAACCACGTGAAATTTATTTACGCTCCCGTAATTCCATCATTTCTACAGCTGGTCAGAGAAGGTCCAAGTCGGGAAAGGACTTAAATCGTCGAGTCCAGTCCCCGTAACTCCACATTCCCTGCAGTATTTCCCGGGCCAAGGAGCCGCGCGAGGCCGGCGCCAGCTCAAGCCTTCGGTGTCACCCTCTCGCCCTGAGGGCGGCACCCCAGCCTGGGGCGGTTCTCCCGCGGGGTCGCAGTCAAACTGCGGTCCTCAGCCTCTTGGTCCCCACAGGGGCGCACTCCCGGTCCCGAGCCGCAGGCCGCGGGCGCAGTCCGGGGTCTGAGGCGCCCTCTGCCTCGCCCGCCCGGCAGGACCGCGGCGTCCTTCCCCCGGAGGAGAGCGTGGGAAAGGCGCCGCCGCGCGCCGCGTTTCTCCCACTTCCCCCGGGTGCGAGGGGCCGCTGGAGGCGTGGCGTCCCGGGCCGCCGGGCGCGGAGCGGTCCCGAGGATGGGCTCACCCTCGGGGCGCGGGAGGGGCGCTTCCCCGTCCGGAAGGGGCCGGCGGCGGCGCGAGGCCTCCGGCAGGGGGCGCGAGCCGCTGGGCACCCCCCGGGGCTGCGGGCCGGTGGTCGCTCCCAGGCCGCGTGTGCGGGGCGTTCGCGCGGCCCGCGCCCTGCCCCCACCTCGCCCCGCCGCGTCCCCGCCCTCTCGCGGGCCCCTGAGGTGCGCGGCGCAGGCGCGGAGCGGGGCGGCGAGGGCGCGGCGGCCGCGGAGCCTAGGCCGGGGCCCGCGCGGAGTGCAGCCCGCCCAGCGCCGCGTCCGGGAGGGAAGGGCCGCGCCGCCCTCGCCCGCGCTCGGGCACCTCGGCCGCCGCCGCCTCTGCGCTGCGCCTGGGCCGGCCGGGCGGGCCCCGGGGGACTGACGGGTGAGTGCGCGGGAGGCGCGGGCGCCGGGGGCTGCAGGGCCGCGGCGTGCGGGCGTCGCTTCCAGCGGGAGAGCGCGGGCGAGGCCGGAGCCCCCCGACGCGGAAACCGCCTTCGTGAGACGGTGGGGGCTCCCCTCCCCCGGGGGCGGTTCCGGCTCCTGCGCGGGACGCCTCGGCCCCGCCGCCTGGGCTGGACCGAGTCTTTGCGGTCGGGGCTGGGGGATCTCGGCGCGGGCTGCGGGGCGCGGGCGGGGCGGGTCCCCGGCGCCCCTCGTCCCTGCCGGCGCTGCGGCCCTGCCCGGCGGCTCCGTGGCCTCCGGCGGCGCCTCCCCGGGCTCGCGCAACGGCCGTGGCCGCCGAGGGCCGCGCCGAAGCCGGCGCCCGAAGCCTCCGGCCGAGAGTCGCCCGCGCCTGGAGAAAACCCTCTTTTGGTTTTGCTTTTAAGTGCAGTCGGGGGAAACCAGGGATGTGGAGCCGTTAATACTTGTTTGACACAGAGAGGTTTTTGTGCCGGACTGACAAGTGGCCAATGAAATTCTCAGCGGCCGTGCGGTGTTTCGGGAAAGTGCCGCCAAGTGGGACGCGGAGTGGGTTCTAGCTCAGCCTCTCCTGCAACGTGTTTCTTTTCAAATTTAAAGCATATGCTCATTTTTATGAGAACGAAAAGGAAAGTTTAACTACTTTAAAATGGAGTTAGTTACTATGAAGCCGTCTTATACCAATTAGAACACACATTGCATGAAAGGCCTATTAAAACGTTGATTCATTTGATAATTGCTGACTTGTTGGTTGAAAAAAATGACGTGGAAAGATACTGACATGTATTAAGGTGCCTTTTTTGAAAAAATGTCTCATGTGGCACGATTCCCTTTTCATAAATGTAAAAAAAAAAAAAGTATATATAGAGAGAGATCTTAGCACAAGAAAAGTGCTTGTTAACGGTGGGTTTTCTGGGTAAATAGTCTAGGTGATATAAAATTTTTTAAACATTTTTTTCTGATATTCCTCCTGACACATGTTACATACGTCGTTTGTGTTTAAGTTGGAGGCGAAGGGAGGGAGGAGAACTGTGTGATAAGTTGCTTATGATTCCGAATCTTCCTGCTGAGAAGACTAGTGAGTGACCGGGCGCGGTGGCCGAGGCAGGCAGATCACAAAGTCAGGAGTTAGAGACCAGCCCTGGCTAACATGGTGAAACCCTGTCTCTGCTAAAAATACAAAAAGTAGCTGGGCGTGATGATGGGCACCTGTAATCCCAGCTACTGGGAGGCTGAGGCAGGAGAATCCCTTGAATCTGGAAGGCAGAGGTTGCAGTGAGCAATCGCGCCATTGCACTCTAGCCTGGGCGACAGAGCGAGACTCAGTCTCAAAAAAAAAAAAAAAAAAAAAAAAGAAAAAGACTATTGACCAAATCTTTCTGACATCCTTGAGTTCCGGGTGCGGTGGCTCACGCCTGTAATCCAAGCACTTCGGGAGGCTGAGGCGGGCAAATCACCTGAGGTTTGGAGTTCGAGGCCAGCATGACATGGAGAAACCCTGTCTCTACTAAAAATACAAAATTAGCCGGGCATGGTGGTGCATGCCTGTAATCCTAACGACTGGGGAGGCTGAGGCAGCAGAATCGTTTGAATCCGGGAGACGGAAGTTGCGATGAGCCAAGATCACGCCATTGCACTCTAGCCTGGGCAACAAGAGCGAAACTTCGTCTCAAAAAGAAGAGAAAAAGACTAGTGAGACCGTGCGCAGTGCCTCACACCTGTAATCCCAGCACTTTGGGAGGCCCAGGTGGGAGGATCACGAGGTCAAGATATCAGGACCATCCTGGCCAACATGGTGAAACCCCATCTCTATTTAAAAAAAAGGAAAGGAAGACTAGTGAGCAAATGTTTCTGACATCCTCGAGTAAAAAGCTAAATTTTTTTCACGGCTGTTGTGCACAGAGAAGGCACATAAAAATGTTTGTTAAAATGAAGGATGGTTAGCACTTTTGATCTTGAGTAGTCGTCTCACCATCATGCTGAAAGGAAGTCCGATAGACATTTGGATATTCTTCGGCCCCTAAGTAGGAGTCAAACCCTTCCTGATCCATGTGACCCTGCTCCTCTCACCTGAGGGCCTGAATCCAGGCCAGCTTGCAACATTAGTTTTAACAACACACTTGCTTTCCTTTTTTTACTTTTATTCTTCAAGTTCTAAAGAACTTGAAATGTATTCTTTTTTTTTTTTTTTTTTTGAGATGGAGTTTCGCTCTTGTTACCCAGGCTGGAGTGCAATGGCGTGATCTCGGCTCACCGCAACCTCCGTCTCCTGGGTTCAGGCAATTCTCCTGCCTCAGCCTCCTGAGTAGCTGGAATTACAGGCACATCACCATGCCCAGCTAATTTTTGTATTTTTAGTAGAGACGGGGTTTCACCATGTTGACCAGGATGGTCTCGATCTCTTGACCTCGTGATCCACCTGCCTCGGCCTCCCAAAGTGCTGGGATTACAGGCTTGAGCCACCGCGCCCGGCCGAAATGTATTCTAAAATAACAAGAGACTACTAAGCATGTGCTCCTGACAGTTTTCAGTGTTCTGACACTTTTAGAGTATTTAGAACATGAAGTGTGAAGTTTGGGCTATATGAATCCTGGAAGTATACAAAAGCAGTATTAAGTCTTGAGGTTTTAGTTTATTACATAAAGATGGAAACAGCTCTTCTCTTTTTAATTTTGAGTGCAGTGAATTGGAATGGTTACTGAGGGAATGACTGCTTATGTTGTTAGGTGAGGCATTTTATATATTGATATCATTTCTGTCCATTTCATGGTTGACGGTTTCTTTAGGCTGTTCCCTTCCTCTTCTCCCAACTGGTAGCTAAGAGCTGGGAGCAAGATGTAACTTGCTAGTGACGGTGATTAGCAGTGAAAATATACTCACATAGTGTTGGTTATTTAGTGCCCAGGGGTCAGAACACATGCATTTTCATCTCGGGTTCTCCCACTTGGTAGTTGACCTAACTTTCACTAAGGCTCTTCCCGCATCAGTAAAAGTGTAAATGGGTTTTATAGTAACCCCTCTATGTACCTCATGGGACTGTTTTGAAGATGAAATAGAATAAGCGTTAGGAAAATGCTCAGTAAACTGAAAAGCACTATCTCATTCCCTGCTGTATTATCATATCACTTTACTGCTGATATACCCAGAGCTTAATGAAGAAGCAAAAATAGTATGTGCACCTCAACTAGAACACCTGTCATGTATCACTATGGGTTAAACGCACTGTACACTGGGCGCAGTGACTCATACCTGTAATCCCAGCACTTTGGGAGACCGAGGTGGGCAGATTGCTTGAGGTTAGGAGTTTGAGACCATCCTGGCCAATGTGGCGAAACCCCATCTTTACTAAAAATACAAAAATTAGCTGGATGTGGTGGCGCCCGCCTGTAATCCCAGCCACTCAGAAGGCTGAGGCAAGAGAATCACTTGAACCAGGGAGGCAGAGGTTGCACTGAGCCAAGATCGCACCACTGCACTTCAGCCTGGGCAACAGAGCTAGACTCTTTCTCAAAAAGAAAAAAAAAAAAGCAGTGTATAAAATTGGTGGAGAAAACTTAACAATACATTTCTATTTCTAACATTTCTTATCTGCCCACTGCTTCAGTGGGAAGAACAATAACCTGAGACACTACTCAACCTGAGCTGGGGTGGTCACCTTATTTCCCTATTTATTTCCAAAAATAAAAGGAATTGAAAGTATGGGCTTTAAAATTGAATAGACCGGCCAGATTCAGTGGCTCACACCTGTAATCCCTGCACTTTGGGAGGCCGAGGCGGGCAGATTGCTTGCAGTCAGGAGTTCGAGACCAGCCTGGCCGACAAGGCAAAACCCCATTTCTACTAAAAGTACAAAAATTAGCCAGGCATGGTGGCGTGCATGTGTAGTCCCAGCTACGCGGAAGGCTGAGGCATGAGAATCACTTGAACCCAGGGGGCGGGGATTGCAGTGAGCCAAAATCGCATCGCTGCACTCCAGCCTGGGTGAGAGAGCAAGACTCTGTTTCAAATAAATTAATAAATAAAATTGGGTAAACTTTTATTCAAATCTCAACCACAGCATTTATTGAGTATCCAGCTTTGACTTAACTTTGCTGCGCCTGTTTCCTCATCAATAACAAGAAGTGAGTAATGATTTTGAGACAGTGTAGAGACAGGATTTCACCATTTTGGCCAGGCTGATCTTGATCTCCTGACTTCGGGTGATCCACCCACCTTGGCCTCCCAAAGTGCCAGAATTACAGGCATGAGCCACTGTGCCCAGCCACTTTTGTTTCTTAAATCTGTAAGGACTGTAACAGTTTAAAGTTTCTTAATTTGGGCCAGGCGGGGTGGCTCACGCCTATAATCCCAGCACTTTTGGAGGCCGAGGCAGGCGGATCACCTGAGGTCAGAAGTTTGAGACCAGCCAGGCCAACACGGTGAAACCTTGTCTCTGCTAAAAATAAAAAAATTAGCATGGTGTGGTGCCATGTGCCTGTAATCTCAGCTATTTGGGAAGCTGAGGCAGGAGAATCGCTTGACCCTGGGAGGCAGAGTTTGCAGTGAGTTGTAATTGTGCCATTGCACTCCACCTTGGGTGACGAGCAAAATTCCGTGTCAAAAACAAAAAGTTTGTAAATTTGGTTTGCTTTCATTATGCTTGCTTTCCTTATGGATAAATAAATTAATTCAGATTCATATTCCTATTTTGGTGTCAAAAGATTTAACTGTAGGCCAGGGTGAGACTCTGTCAAAAAAACTATAGAAGGTAAATCATTTCAATAAATGTAGAAATGTACTTGTAATCACGTATTTGTCAGTATATAATATATGCAGTTTTTAGTACATAGTATATTATATTCAAAGTAATATACCTTAATTAGTTCTGTATAACTTTCCAATTGATTAAAGATCTGGTACCATTATATTAGTCAGTACTAGAAATAAGCTATATTTTTGCTTACTGCCTTCTTTCATGTTTTACTTACAGGCATTTTTTACCATCTGTAGAAACTTATTGTAATTCGTTTTTCCTCGCTTCAGTAGTAAGAATTATACCACGTAAGTGAACCGTTTTGAAACTAATTTATTTTAATTGGACAGTGGTTGCTGCATCTGTTGTGTTATCGGTAGAATGTTGAATGTCACCTCATAAATAGGAAAATAATTTTCTTCTTGAAAATTATTTATATGCTGATGTTGTATGTGATAAGTACTTTTTCTCTGGAAACCAGGAGGCCGATACATATTTGTGACAGTATTTTTTTTTTTTTTTTTT
>NW_016107668.1:930372-938924 GCF_001604975.1 Cebus imitator
TAGAGACAGGGTTTCACCATGTTGACCAGGATGGTCTCGATCTCTTGACCTCGTGATCCACCCGCCTCGGCCTCCCAAAGTGCTGGGATTACAGGCTTGAGCCACTGCGCCCGGCCCCGACAGTATTTTTTTTAAAGGAAATGTCTCCACCTTTAGTTTGAAAACTGCATGAAAATATTTCCAATGATAGGAAATGTGCCGATAAAACTCCTAATATATATATAATATATATATGTTATATATATATTATATGTATATATACATTATATATATATAATATATGTATGTATATACATTATATATATAATATATATAATGTATATATATACATATATATATGTATGTATGTATATATATACATGAAACATTGTGCCTATGGCACACATACACAAAATTATTTCAGCATGTGGTTTATTGTAATTATCCAGGTCTCACAATTTGTATCAACATTTGAAACATAATTTTTTAAACCTCTGTAAGAAAGAAAACAGAAATCAGTTTCTACCTTGAAACCTGATTGGAAAAACAATCTGAAATACAAACAGAGGCATTGTTTAACATTTTTCTTATACCGTAGGTTTTCAGATGGCTCACATATTTCTTATTGCCAATGAATTCTTCAGTTAGAATTTTTATAACAGCATTAACAGTTGTTATTTGTGACATATTTGTTAATTTTTTTTTTTCATTTTTTAGACTGAAAAGATATGAATGAGTATCCTAAAAAAAGAAAAAGGAAGACTCTACACCCTTCTCGTTATTCAGGTAAGTGTATAATTAATTTATTTTAAATTGAGTATGAATTCCCACAAAATTATATTCCCTTTCTCCTAAGTGATCAAATGAGACTTAAATGCCTGGGTCAATTTTTAGGTAAAAGAACAGTTTAAATACATTCTCTGGATATATATTCCTTATTGTCTACCATGTGCTAGCCATACATGAGAACTTTATAGACATTATTTCGTTCCTCACAGCTCTATGGGTTATAAATATTTAAAATTAGATAGCCAAGGTTATTTACTTATACACCATAATTGGGGTTTGCATGTCTGATTCCTAAGCTCTGCTTAAGACACAATGATAACAATTTCTGTAGAAAGTATTTTACGTTATTGGGGAAAAAAGACATTCTCTTCTCTATTACTTTTGGAAATGGAAACTTTCTGACTGTAATTTTTTTTTCTTGATATAGAGTCTTGCTCTATAGCCCAGGCTGGAGTGCAGTGGTGCGATCTTGATTCACTGCAACCTCTGCCTCCTGGGTTCAAGCAATTATTCTGCCACAGCCTCTCGAGTAGCTGGGATTACAGGCACGCACCACTGTGCACGGCTAATTTTTTGTATTTTTAGTAGAGATTGGGTTTCACCATGCTGGCCAGGCTGGATGACTGTGTAATTTCAGATCCTTTGATTGAGATTGGCTCTGCTGTGTTGGTAGTATAAGAAAAGGGGTCTTTGTGGCCATCTCTAACTAATACACCTCGCATACATTTACTTGGGACAGTCTCAGTCGTGCCTGTTAGTCTACCCAGCCTAGACATTCTTAATATCTAAGGAAATTAAGCCTGGTATACTGCTTACTGGCCCTCCCTAGACAAGACTTGAAATGACTATATTCATAAGCCCTAAGTAGTCCTCACCATTTCCACTACATAATAACCTTTATCTGCATGATGGCACACCTTCCTGGTGGTCCACTGTTTGGTGCAGTTAATACAGTGTTTATCATATATTTTTTATTTTATGTGATTCTGAGTATAAAGCAAATGTATCCTTGTGTATTTCAAAGTTGTGTTTTAAAGTATATAATTTGTGATACTTTCAAAGCCCAATGTCAGTATCAGATCTGAAATATAAAAGCTTTAAAAGTTGAAAATATGTAGTATTTTCGTTACAGGGGCTATAATTAACATCATGAACATTTGTATATGACAGATAATGGGAAGTTTCTCATTAAATGTGTATGTTTACTGTGCTTAAAATATTTTTCATTTTGTTTTATGTTCAGATTCCTCTGGAATAAGCAGAATTGCAGATGGATTCAATGGAATTTTTTCTGATCATTGTTACAGTGTCTGTTCTATGAGACAGCCAGATTTAAGATACTTTGACAACAAAGGTATATCTAATATTTTTGAAAATGTTTCTTAAAACTGCTTTTACAGTTTTTTATTTCTTCCTTGAAAATGTTGGTTAAACGTGGATTGAAGTCTTTGAAATTTGTTACAATGTAAGAAAACAAAGTTTTATTTTTTTAGAAAGCAAGTAATTTTTTTTTTTTTTTGAGACAGTATTGCTCTGTTGCCCATGCTGTAGTGCAGTGGCTTGATCTCGGCTCATTTTAACCACCACCTCCTGGGTTCAAGCAATTCTTCTGCCTCAGCCTCCTGAGTAGCTGGGACCATGCCCAGCTAATTTTTGTCTTTTTAGTAGAGACGGGGTTTCACCATGTTGGCCAGGCTGGTCTCGAACTCCTGATCCCAGGTGATCTGCTCACTTCCACCTCCCAAAGTATTGGGATTACAGGCGTGAGCCATGGTGTCTGGCCATAATTTTCACTTTTAACATTATTTCCAACATATAAATAAAAAAGTGTGCTCTTCTAAGTCCATTTTTTTTTTTGAATGAGGGGTGATTGCGGGGAGACAGTCTTCATTCTGTCACCCAGGCTGAAATGCAGCCATGTCTCACTCTGTGGATCATGGCTCATTGCATTCTCGACCTCTTGAGCTAATGCAATCCTCCCACTCATGCTTTTCAGTAGCTGGGACTACAGACATGTACTACCACACCTGACTATTTTTAAAAATTTTTTTGTAAAGACAAGGTCTTGCTATATTGCCCAGGCTGGTCTTGAACTCCTGACCTCAAATAATCCTCCCATGTTGGCCTCACAAAGTGCTGAGATTACAGGTGTGAGCCATCATGCTTAGCCCTAAATCCACTTTAGTTGGTTAGGAATTGGTAGCAAAGCAGGAGTGACCCAGAATTGGGAGCATTTCTGTTGAAAGGTTAAGAGTAGTGTTAGACACAGTTCTACTCAGCTATACCACACAGTGTGGAAGGAAAGAACAGAGGGTGATTTGGTATTTTTCTTTTTTTTTTTTTTTTTTTTTTTGAGACGGAGTTTCGCTCTTGTTACCCAGGCTGGAGTGCAATGGCGCAATCTCGGCTCACCGCAACCTCCGCCTCCTGGGTTCAGGCAATTCTCCTGCCTCAGCCTCCTGAGTAGCTGGGATTACAGGCACGCACCACCATGCCCAGCTAATTTTTTGTATTTTTAGTGGAGACGGGGTTTCACCATGCTGACCAGGATGGTCTCGATCTCTTGACCTCGTGATCCACCCGCCTCGGCCTCCCAAAGTGCTGGGATTACAGGCTTGAGCCACCGCGCCCGGCCTGGTATTTTTCAATCTTACATCTTCTGTTGGCTCCTCTATTCTAAAGCATTGGTGAATGATTACAACTTACAACTTGCACTTAAGCATCATCGTCTGCAACCAGATTGTCCCAGTTCCCTTGAGCTCCCGTTAGAGGCACCGAAATATAAATTACAGAAAACATGTAGAGTTGGAGACATCAGTATGAATTTATGTTTAGCTGCATACTTGTGGCCATCCATGCTTATAGATACATATGTATATATATGTGGCACTGTACACACACACACACACACACACACACACACACACACTTTTTGCTGTCAGCGGAGAGGGCCTAAAAGAAACGACACCCAGAAGCAGTGAGCTTGAGCACATTTAGTGCCCAGGTCTTGGTTTCTAATGCCATTCTCTAGTAAAAAGAACTAGGCCTTTTTGGAGAAATGGCTGATTCTAGGTCTGGAGCAGGAAATATACAAGAACCTGGAGCATCTTGTAGTGCTGGAAAATAGGGAAGTACTTTAAAAAACCCCAAACACACACGCTTGACAGGGGCATGCTGAAGGAGCACAAATCAACTTAAGGAGCTCCCAGTAGCCAAGACTGAAAACTATTTGAGTTATAACCCAGAGTTTGAAATAAATATCCCTGAATTCATGCTGTTGTAAATTATTAGATAGAGGAGAAGAGGCCGAAAAATTCCAAATTATTAGACTTGATCTTAGCCAAAAGGCCAAAAGCAGTAAAACTCCAAATTATTTATGTAGTTATTCCTCCTTCTAGGAGGTGGAACATAACCACACTCCTTAAGTATGGACTGCACATAGTGACTTCCTTACAAGGGGTTAAGTATGGAAAGTAAAAAGCACAACTTTGTAGTGTTCAAACCTGATAACTACTTAGCCAGGTGATCAAGATCAACATCTGCAATCATCAATCACGTTGGTAGTATGTGCCCTTGGTAAGAAGTGAGGAAAATGGCCATTTACCTCTGTGCTGTCTCCCGGTAACCCGTAATTCCAGCCTAATCATTTAACGAAAAGACAAACAGACAAATTCCATTGTCAAGGCATCCTACAGAATACCTGATGAGTACTCCTCAAGGGCTGAGAAACTGCCACGGCCAACAGTAGCCTAGAGAGACATGATTCCTTAATGTAATGTGGTATCTTGGAACAGAAAAGGGACATCAGGTACAAACTAAGGAAATCAAGATGACTTTATTGGCTTTATTAATAAGATATCAGTATTGGCCATTAATTGCAACAAATGTGCCCTACTAATGTTAGATATTAGTAGTGGGGAAACTGGGACCTCTCCATATTATCCTCTCAGATTTTTCTGTGATTGTAAAACTATTCTAAAAAATAAAGTCTATTTTAAGAAAACATGATGGATGGGCTGGGTGTGGTGGCTCATACCTATAATCCCAGGTCTTTGGGAGGCCAAGGTGGGAGGATCCACTTAAGGCCAGGAGTTTGAGGCCAGCCTGGACAACGTGGCAAGACCCCATCTCAAAAAAAAATGTTTACCTGGGCTTGGTGGTACATGCCTGTAGCCCTAGCTACTCAGAAGGCTGAGGCTGAAGGACCCCTTGAGCCCAGGAGTTTGAGGCTGCGGTGAGCCACGATCATGCCACTGTACTCCAGCCTTGATGGACAGAGTAAAACCTCATTCCCCCAAAAATGTTGAAGCCCAGTTTTGACTATTAACCGGTATTTCAGTTTCCCAGTGCTAACTTTGAAACACCAGGGCTGGCCTGAGGGTATAAAGGCTTATTCAAACTCAGTAATTTAAACAGAATCCTAAGGAATTTTAAGAAGTGTAACTAGTTCAAATGGGGCATCAATTCAAAAGCATTTGCGTGTTTGAGCAGATTTTCTGTGTGTCTGAAGTCTATAGATAACTTCTCTTTTTATGACTAAATACAAGTCCTCAGTTACTGTTGGAATTCAAAATTATATTTAAAAAATTGATGCTCTGTTGTATGTTAATGCTTTGATTATATAAATAATAAGTACTCTTCCAAATCCCTTTTTACAGATGATGATTCTGATACCGAGACATCAAATGACTTGCCAAAATTTGCAGATGGAATCAAGGCCAGAAACAGAAATCGGAACTACCTGGTTCCCAGTCCTGTACTTAGAATTCTAGACCACACTGCCTTTTCCACAGGTTGGGGGCTAATTGCATTGATGTATTTTGTATTGATGAATTTTTAAAAAGTATACACAATAAATTTCTTTTTGCCAGGTTGTGTTTGTCTAACAGATCTTATTGAGTCATAGTCATATAATAGGTTTGTTTTATTCTTCAGAAAAATCTGCTGATACTGAAATTTGTGATGAAGAGTGTGACTCACCTGAATCAGTCAACCAACAAACCCAAGAGGAGAGTCCAATAGAAGTTCACACTGCTGAAGATGTTCCGATCGCTGTGGAAGTGCACGCAATTTCGGAGGATTATGATATAGAGACAGAAAACAATTCTTCTGAGAGTCTCCAGGACCAAACTGATGAAGAACCACCAGCTAAACTTTGTAAAATTCTTGACAAAAGCCAAGCTTTGAATGTGACTGCCCAGCAGAAATGGCCTTTACTGAGAGCTAATAGCAGTGGCCTCTATAAATGTGAACTTTGTGAGTTTAACAGCAAATATTTTTCTGACTTAAAGCAGCATATGATCCTGAAGCATAAACGTACTGATTCAAATGTGTGTCGAGTATGCAAGGAAAGTTTCTCTACCAATATCCTTCTGATAGAACATGCCAAACTACATGAAGAGGATCCCTACATTTGTAAATACTGTGATTATAAGACAGTAATTTTTGAGAACCTCAGCCAGCACATTGCAGACACCCATTTTAGTGATCACCTCTATTGGTGTGAACAGTGCGACGTGCAGTTCTCCTCCAGCAGTGAGCTCTACCTGCATTTCCAGGAGCACAGCTGTGATGAACAGTACTTGTGTCAGTTCTGTGAGCATGAAACGAATGATCCCGAAGACCTGCACAGCCACGTGGTAAACGAGCACGCGTGTAAATTGATAGAGTTAAGTGATAAGTATAACCATGGAGAGCATGGACAGTATAGCCTCTTGAGCAAAATTACCTTCGACAAATGTAAAAACTTCTTCGTATGTCAAGTATGTGGTTTTCGGAGTAGACTTCACACAAATGTTAACAGGCATGTTGCTATTGAACATACTAAAATTTTTCCGCATGTTTGTGATGACTGTGGGAAAGGCTTTTCAAGTATGCTAGAATATTGCAAGCATTTAAATTCACATTTATCTGAAGGCATTTATTTATGTCAGTATTGTGAATATTCAACAGGACAAATTGAAGACCTTAAAACTCATCTAGATTTCAAGCATTCAGCTGACTTACCTCATAAATGTAGTGACTGCTTAATGAGGTTTGGAAATGAAAGGGAATTAATAAGTCACCTTCCAGTCCATGAGACAACGTGATTATTCTCTTTAACTTACAGAACATTAGTGTAAAATAATAAATAACAGCCTTTTTTTGGAGATGATTAAGTGGATGATTGTAAACAAAACTTACGAAATTTGCCTTTAACAAGTAATTTTTTTAATTATAAATTTTCTTGTCATTGCCCCATTTTCAGTATATAAATATATCTTAAATGTGGTTTTTTTTTTTTTTTTTTGAGACGGAGTTTTGCTCTTGTTACCCAGGCTGGAGTGCAATGGCGCGATCTCGGCTCACTGCAACCTCCGCCTCCTGGGTTCAGGCAATCCTCCTGCCTCAGCCTCCTGAGTAGCTGGGATTACAGGCACACGCCACCATGTCCAGCTGATTTTTTGTAGTTTTAGTAGAGACGGGGTTTCACCATGTTGACCAGGATGGTCTTGATCTCTTGACCTCGTGATCCACCCGCCTGGGCCTCCCAAAGTGCTGGGATTACAGGCGTGAGCCACCACGCCCGGCCAAATGTGGTATTTTCATTGCGTGATACCTTGTAGTTTTAACCACTCTCGGTGACTTTAATCCTGTTTCTTGAATGTGGTCTGATTTCATGAGTTGAAAAGGACCAAATGCCCGAAAGAAATGAGGTACAGTTTTCTTCCTTAACTTTAACATGGGTGCTGTTGACTTTTTAAAACCCAAAAGAAGATTAGTTTTTTGTGTATGAAGTCATTAAATTATTACACGACCAGAACTAAAATGCAATATACAATTAAGTTCACAGATACTCCCAATAAGAAATGGCACTAGGAAGCCAATATTATCACGGAAGAAAAGATTTGGTTTTCATGGCAGTCTGTTTAAAAAAAAATTTTTTTTGAGCCCTTATTTGTTGAATATTTTAAATGGGAGTAGGGAGGAACTAATAAGGGCTTAGACAATTAAAAAAACTCTCATGACTCATTCATAACTTGGTGACATTTCATTTTCTGTTGAGGAAGCATTTAACATTTTTTTCTTAGAGACAGGGTCTCGTTCTGTTGTCCAGGTTGGAGTGCAGTGCTTGATCATAGCTCACTGTAATCTGCAGGGCTCAAGGAATCCTCCCACCTCAGCCTCCTGCATAGCTGGGCCTACAGGCATGTGCCACCATGCCTGCTGTGTTTTTTAATTTCTTGTCGAGATGAGGTCTCGCTGTGTTGCCCAGGCCATTCGCAAACTCCTGGTCTCAAGCAATCCTCTGACCTTGGCCTTCCAAATCCCTAGGATTATAGGCACGAGCCATTATGCCTGACTGTGGCCCAAATTTCTGATATCATATTGTTTATTGATAGAAAATCCACTGAAGTATTTAAAGTTAGGAAGATTTGGGATATTAGGGGTTGCTGGCATGAAAATGTGTTACTTACAATATTTGTCAATAAAATGATAAATTAACCTTAATATTAGTTCCCATGGCTGCCTTAACAAATTACTACAAACTGCATTGTCTAAGTAGCAGAAATTGATGGTCTTCTCGGTTGTGGAGACCAGACATTCAAAATGCAGTTATTGGCGGAGTTGGTTCCTTTTGAGGGTTGTGGGGGAAGGATCTGGTTCATGTCTGTCTTTGGCTTGTAGATGGATAGCCTCCTGTTCACATGGTGTGCTCCCTGTATGTTAGTCTGTCCCCAAATTTCCTTTTTTAATGTTTTTTATCTTTTTTTTGTTTTTTTTTTTTTTTTTTTTTTTTTTTT
>NW_016107668.1:939174-941581 GCF_001604975.1 Cebus imitator
GACGGGGTTTCACCATGTTGACCAGGATGGTCTCGATCTCTTGACCTTGTGATCCACCCGCCTCGGCCTCCCAAAGTGCTGGGATTACAGGCTTGAGCCACCGCGCCCGGCCTGTTTTTTATCTTTTGAGATGGAATTTCTCTCATCGCCTAGGCTGAAGTGCAATGACACGAACTCGGCTCACTGCAACCTTCACCTCCCAGGTTCAAGCGATTCTCCTGCCTCAGCCTCCCAAGTAGCTAGGATTACAGGCGCCTACCACCACACCGGCTAATTTTGTATTTTTAGTAGAGATGGGGTTTCACCACATTGGCCAGGCTGGTCTCGAACTCCTGACCTCAGGTGATCCACCACCTCCCAAAGTGCTGGGATTACAGAATTACGGTGTGAGCCACCCATGCCTGGCCAGATTTCCTCTTGACTCCAGTCATACTGGATTAGGACCCCTCCCAAGGATCTCTTTTTAACTTGAAGAGCAGATCTCCAAATAAGGTCATATTCTAAGGTGCTGAGGTTTAGGACTTCAACATATGAATTTGGGAGGGAACACAGTTCAGTAGCAGAGTCTGAAACAGCAGTATGAAGAAGATAGAATTGTACGTATCACAGCCCTCAAATTTAACAAGCATTGCTATTATTCTCCAGGTTTATTGGTATAAGCGGAAGATCAATTTATGACCAGTGGTTTTCCCACTTCAAGAATTTAGTCTGTTTTGGCTGAGCTGGGTGGCTCACCCCTGTAATCTCAGCACTTTGGGAGGCCGAGGCGGGCAGATCACAAGGTCATGAGTTTGAGACCAGCCTGGGCAACATGGCGAAACCACATCTCTACTAAAAGTACAAAAATTAGCCAGGCGTGGTGGTGGGTGCCTGTAATGCCAGCAACTTGGGAGGCTGAGGCAGGAGAATCGCTTGAACCCGGAAAACAGAGGTTGTAGTGAGCCAAGATTGCACCACTTCACTCCAGCCCGGGCAAAAGAGCAAAACTCCATCTCAAAAAAAAAAAAAAAAGAATTTAGTCTGTTTTGACAATGGTGACTGCAAGTATTCTTAGAAGGTATTATTTTTATCCCCACTATTTAGTTGTATGTGCATGCCTGTGTTCCTAGCAACTCACATTCCATCTAATCATAACATTCCTGACAGGGCTGTCTGATACAAGTGTTTCTCAGAAGACTTAAAATTGTAACAGTTTAAATTGTAAGATAACCTTAGAAAGCCTCTGGTATAAACCCTCTAGTTTTCTAAGCTTCTAGCAGAAATAGGAATGTAGGCCGTTAACTGGTATATATAACCAGTTACATGGCATATGGGAGTGGACCCAGGTTGTCTGGTTTAGTGGCATTTCCGTTACACTGTGCTATGAAAACCTGACCTTTGTCCTTAGGATGTTTTTTGTGACTACTTCACCTAACCTAGTTGACCTAGTTCTTGACAATTTTGTTTTTATGCTTTTTACACATCCAGCTCCGGGAACTGGATTTTCATGAAAAACACCTTAAGTAATGCCTTGGTTGTTTTTGTTTTTGTTTTTTTTAATCTATGTTACTGCTTTACATTTTGATCAGGTGTTAATAATCGAAGAGATTGCAATGCAAGTACTCCAGAGACATAAATCCAAGTTTTAGAACCATCTAATTTTGTACTTTTTGATGAATCTGCAGCTTAAGGACCTATCCCAATAACAGTTTCTCCCACAAAAACTTTTTGCTTTGGCCCAGTTTTCACATCAATGATCGACCATAAATTGCTTGAAGTAGTTGGTATTTATTTACTTATTTCTGTTGAGACATAAATATATACATACGCACATACCAACTACTTGCTCTGTTTCCCAGGCTGGATGGAGTGCAGTGGTGCCATCTCGGCTTGCTGCAGCCTCTGCCTCCTGGGTTCAAGTGATTCTCCCACCTCAGCCTCCTGAGTAGCTGGGATATAGGCGCCCACCACCACACCCAGCTAATTTTTGTAATTTTAGTAGAGATAGTGTTTCACCATCTTGGCCAGGCTGGTCTTGAACTCCTGACCTGTGATCCACCCACCTTTGCCTTGCAAAGTGCTGGGATTACAGGCGTGAGCCACTGAGCCCACCTAGTCTTTATTTTTACCTTGATGAACTTTGGAAAAACAAACCTACCTAAAGAAATTAACACTCCTAGTTTTGTTTTTGTTTGTTTTACTTCAGAGACAGACATTTCCACTGTAGTCTTGTGACTTGCACCACAATTCAAGTCTGAGATAGCCTAAGTGATGATGTTTATTAACACTTCAGTAGAATTCTTGGCAGGAGTGAACAGTAGTGACAGGTCATTATTGTTTTTCTTGCTATTTTAAATCTTTTTTTTTTTTTTTTTTTTTTTTTTTGGTTGTTTCGCTTTTGTTACCCAGGCTGGAGTGCAATGGCGCG
>NW_016107668.1:943268-944553 GCF_001604975.1 Cebus imitator
GCCTGAACCCAGGAGGCGGAGGTTGCAGTGAGCCGAGATCGCGCCATTGCACTCCAGCCTGGGTAACAAGAGCAAAACTCCGTCTAAAAAAAAAATACAAAAATTAGCTGGGTTTGGTGGTGGGTGGCTGTAATCCCAGCTACTTGGGAGACTGAGTAAGAGAGTTGCTTGAACCCAGGAGGCAGAGGTTGCAGCGAGTCAAAATCACTGCACTGCAGTCCAGCCTCGGCAACAGAACGAGACTCCATCTAAAAAAAAAAAAGGAATTTAAGTGAAAAGACATAGTTAAGACCAACTTAATTATTAAACTCAAGGGAAAAGCAAATTTGGTTAGTCAGGTATACCTTACAATTAACAGTTTCATCCCAATAAATAAAACAGAAATCCTGGGATATATATTCCTTTGCCTGTAACTTTTAACCTCAGTACTGATAACTGAAGACAGAGTGTCACAAGAGAACTTTTATTACGGCACTGAGTTTATGGGATTACATATACTCCTTATGTTAATTTGGCTTTCCATAAATTAATATTTTAAGGCAACGTTCACATCTAAGAAATGTGTACATTCATGGTTTAAAACAAATACAAAGCTAAGAAGTTATATGTCCAATTTGTAAGTTTAAAAACTAAGATTTTACCTGGAAACCATCATTCTCAGCAAACTGACACACGAACAGAGAATCAAGCACCACATGTTCTCACTCATAGGCGGGTGTTGAACAATGAGAACACATGGCCACAGGGAGGGGAGCATCACACACGGAGGTCTGTGGGGAGGGACTGGGGGAGAGACAGTGGCGGGTAGGGAGTAGGGGAGGGATAACATGGGGAGAAATGCCAGATACAGGTGATGGGGATGGAGGCAGCAAACCACATTGCCATGTATGTACCTATGCAAAAATCCTACATGTTCTTTACATGTACCCCAGAACCTAAAATGCAATAAAATAGATATATATTTTTTAAAAAAACTAAGATTTTAAAACTGTTAAAAGTTGTTAGGAATCTACTTTGTACTAGTGATTTGGAAAATAATTTTCTGGATAAAGAATTTCCATACTAAAGCACCAGTCACCAGCAATTCCTTACTATGTTAATTCTCCTTAGTAACTTTGGTGTTAAAGTCGTAACCATCTGAACCCAAAATAAATTTGTGAAGAGTAATTTATTCAGTCTAAAAAGAAACAGTTTTAGGCCGGGCGCGGTGGCTCAAGCCTGTAATCCCAGCACTTTGGGAGGCCGAGGCGGGTGGATCACGAGGTCAAGAGATTGAGACCATCCT
>NW_016107668.1:944583-951270 GCF_001604975.1 Cebus imitator
ATTATATTCCATTGTTTGTTCCTCCAGAAGTATCACATACTTTAATAGCAACAGCATGCTTTAAATATTAGGGCTTGGGTAAGCGTAGGCAGAGAACAAGGGAAATAAAGAGAAACAGCTAATAATTAAAAAAAAATAAGTAAATATTAGGGCTTTGCTTATAGCAAATAAATAATAAATACATATTAGAGCTTACTATAAATATGTATTCAACTTTAGCAAATACTTCTCCATGTATTCAGATAAATGTGGGTTTCCTCCTTTAGTCTGTCAATATTATGGATTATATTGATTTCTATTTGATGACCTCTATATTCCTAGGAAAACCCTACTTGGATTAAAAAAATATTCTAAACCGGGTGTGATGGCATGCGCCTGTAATCCCAGCTACTCGGGAGGCTGAGGCAGGAGAATCACTTGAACTTGGGAGGCAGAGGTTGCAGTGAGCCAAGATGGCACCACTGCACTCCAGCCTGGTGACAGAGTGAGACTCCATCTCAAAAAAAAAAAAAAAAAAAAAAATGTGTTCTTTGTTGTTTTTAAATAGACAAATGAATCTAACCTGATCTTTTTTCCCTTACTAGAAATAATGAGCTGAATGAATTATGTTCCTAAAATGTAATGAATAATACATTTTTGAATGAAAACTCAAAAAGTGTTCTAGTTTTTAGTATCTTGTCCAGAGTGTATCCACTACTGAAAAATATTGCAGGTGAATTATTGATACTTTTGCCTTTACTCGTCAAAGTAAAGCTGAAATCAAACATTGGAATCATATTCAGCAATTGTAATTTCTGGTCAGTAATTTTTTTTTCTTTTAAGACTATTTACCATGCTGTTCTGGATTTTGATTGGCTGAAATTTGAGAATACAGAATTCCCAAGTTTCCTGCTTATCCTGTTCATTTGTGGTTATGTCCAGAATGGCATTATTTGTCTTTTTCTGTTTTTCTTTTTTTAGAGATGCCCAGTTAGGCCTCAGACTCCTGGGCTCAAGCAGTCCACCTGTCTCAGCCTCCCAAAGTGCTGGGATTACAGTCGTGAGCCACAGGGCCCGGCCTTACTCATCTTTTTTTAAATCCACATTTCTGAAATTATATTCTATGGCTGATTACTGTTATCTTTATAACTCATCTTACTTGGGTTTTCAGAAAGTTTCAAAAGATTAAAGTGTTCATAACAAGGTAAGTTGCTATGAAGTAAACATGTCCCCCTCAAAATTTCTGTGCTCAAATCCTAATCCCCAGTGTGATGGTATTAGAAGATCAGGCCTTTGGCAGATGATTAGGTCACAAAAGTGGAGTCCTCTCAAATGGGATTAGTGCCCTTATACAAGGGACCCCAGAGAGCTCTCACCCTTTTTTCATGTGAGGACACAATGAGAAGTCAGCAGTTTGCAACCGGGAAGAGAGCCTCACCAGAACGTAACCATGCTAGCACCTTGGTCTCGGACTTCCAGCCCCCAGAACTTGAGAAATTTCTGTTGTTTAGAAGCCACTCAGTGTACAGTACATTGTTTTCATAGCCTATATTGACTAAGACAGAAGAGATTTGTTTTGATTCTTCTATCTGTTCTCCAGACTGTTAAGTTACTCCCTTCATGCCATAACCCACATCACTTGCTTGGATACTCTGTAAATATTTTATATATACCTGCCTGGCATCAGTTTGTGCTGAATTTGTAAATCTTGAATGTGTGTATTTTAGATTTCAAACAGAACATTATGGCACAGATTTTTTTTTTTTGAGACAGAGTCTCGCTCCATTGCCAGGCGCCAGGCTGGAGTGCGGTGGTGCGATCTCGGCTCACTGCAACCTCCACTTCCTGGGTTCAAGCAATTCTCCTACCTCAGCCTTCCGAGTAGCTCGGACTACAGGTGTGCACCACCACGCCCAGCTAATTTTTGTATTTTTAGTAGAGACGAGGTTTCACCATGTAGGCCAGGATGGATTCGATCTCTTGACTTCATGATCCGCCTGCCTCGGCCTCCCGAAGTGCTGGGATTACAGGCGTGAGCTACCGCTCCCAGCCATGGCACAGATCTTAATAACTTCTTTATGGCTGCAATATTCTGTTTAAATTCCTGATGGCATTCATCCATTGTTAGTGAGCAACTAAGATGCTGAAGTAGAAGGACCTGCCTGACACAGGCTGACACAGTGTTAGATCTGGGACGAACCTCAGAGATATAGTCTAGATTCGTAAAGTGAAAAACATATAAAAATAATTGTGTCTGGGTGTGGTGGCTCACTCCTATAATCCCAGTTCTTTGGGAGGCCAAGGCAGGAGGATTGCCGAGGCCAGCCTGGGCAACATAGTGAGATCCCACCTACACAAAAATTTAAAATAAAGTTGGCCAGGCATGATGGTGTGTGCCTTTAGTCCCACCTACTTCGGAGGCTGAAGTGAGAGGATTGCTAAGCTCAGGAGTTCAAGGCTGCAGTGAGCTATTGGTTGTGCCACCACATTTCAGCGTGGGCAGACAGCGAGACCCTGTCTCCAGTAATAATAACAATAATGGTATATGATACGTAGTTTTTACTTTCATCGTTGTAAATTATATGGTATAAAATTTAATTGGCAGAACACTTTGATTCATGAATATTTTTACTTAGGATAACATTAACTATTTAAGAAAAGTGAATTGGCGAAAAATATGAAGTAAATAATAATAGTCATAGATGGATATGGAAAAAAAAACTGGGTAGGTGATACATGAATGACTGAAATTGGAGAATACAGAATTCCAAATTAAACTTCTTGTTTATACTTCAGAAAAATGATCTTCTAACATCATTAGTCAAATGCTTTTTAAGGTAGAATAAACATGCAAAACTCCCTACCACTCTTCAAATAATTTTCTTTAAAGTTAAAATGTGCCCTGTATTTTTTATGGAATGTCATACCAAACACTTAGAGAAAATAACATAGTAAAAAATAAAGGACAAAAGCACGTAACTGATTTGTAATCCCTGTTTGATAGCTGTAAATTGTGTGACTGTGACCGTGAACGACAGATACAATGTTACTAAGTTTTTCTTAAATAGTCCATGGGTTCTGCAACTCCTTAAACCAAGCTTGTCCAACCCATGGCCCAACACAAATTTGTAAACTTTCTTAAAATGTTACAAGATTTTTTTGTAATTTTTAAAGAAAATTAATCAGCTATTGTTAGTGTGTTTTATGTGTGAACCAAGACAATACTTCTTCTAATGTGGCCCAGGGAAGCCAAAGATTGGACACCCACTTCCTTAAAAACTTTTTTTTTTTTTGGACCTTAAAAACTTCTATTTTACAGGTTGGGTGCAGTGGCTCACACCTGTAATTCCAGCACTTTGGGAGGCTGAGGTGGGTGGATCACCTGAGGTCAGGAGTTTGAGACCAGCCTGGCCAACATGTTGAAACGCCATCTCTACAAAAATACAAAAATTAGCCTGGCATGATGGTGGATGCCTGTAATCCCAGCTACTCAGGCAGCTGAGGCAGGAGAATGGCTTGAACTCGGGAGGCAGAGATTGCAGTTAGCCCAGATCATGCCATTGCACTTCAGCCTGGGCGACTGAGTGGGACGTCTCAAAAACAAAAACAAAAACAAACTTCTATTTTACTGCACTTCGATTTAACCAACAGGTATGGAATATCTACTATCAAGCCAAGTGCTCTAAATCTTAAGGGTATAAAGTAGTACATTATTATTGTTTAAATTTGCATAATCTGATTACTAACAAGGTTGAGACTATTTTAATGTGCTTATTAGTAGTTTTAACTTTTCATTTTGTGAACTGCTTCTCCCTATCCTTTGTCTGCTTTTCTGTTGGGTTTTCTGCTCAATTTTCAGAAGTTCTTTATTTTTAAATATTGATTTTTGTTGGCAGTATATACTGCAAAAAATAGATTCCCTATATGTCTGTTATTGATGTCTTTTGTTGAGCAGAAATCCTAAAATATAACATAAATAGATTCATTACATTTTCCCTTTTATGTTGTACCTCCTGCCTCTTAATTTTACAAAATTCTTTCCAACTACAACGTCCCCAAATTATTTTCCTACATGTTTTTCTAATTTTCTGGTTTTACTCTTTATGTTTAGGTCTTACACCCATCTGAATTTGTTTATAGATGTGATTCAAACTTTATTTTTGTTAATTCAAGTGAACCAATTTCTCCACTGCTACGAAATAATTCATCTTACCCAGTGATTCATAATACCAGTTTTATCATATAACAACAACTCCCCATGTGCATAGTTGGCATGTAAACCTGTGTCTTATGCAATTATATTCCATTGTTTGTTCCTCCAGAAGTATCACATACTTTAATAGCAACAGCATGCTTTAAATATTAGGGCTTGGGTAAGCGTAGGCAGAGAACAAGGGAAATAAAGAGAAACAGCTAATAATTAAAAAAAAATAAGTAAATATTAGGGCTTTGCTTATAGCAAATAAATAATAAATACATATTAGAGCTTACTATAAATATGTATTCAACTTTAGCAAATACTTCTCCATGTATTCAGATAAATGTGGGTTTCCTCCTTTAGTCTGTCAATATTATGGATTATATTGATTTCTATTTGATGACCTCTATATTCCTAGGAAAACCCTACTTGGATTAAAAAAATATTCTAAACCGGGTGTGATGGCATGCGCCTGTAATCCAAGCACTTTGGAGGCCAAGGCGGGCGGATCACCTGAGGTCGGGAGTTCAAGACCAGCCTGACCAACATGCTGAACCCGCCTCCCGGGTTCAAGCGATTCTCCTGCCTCAGCCTCCTGAGTAGCTGGGATTATAGGCGTGTGCCACCATGCCCAGCTAATTTTTGTATTTTCAGTAGAGATGGGGTTTCACCATGTTGGCCAGGCTGGTCTTGATCTCCTGACTTCAGGTGATCCGCCCGCCTCCGTCTCCAAAAGTGCTGGGATTACAGGTACGAGCCACCACACCCAGCCTGTGTGATTTTCTCTACTTGTACTCTCCTTATCCAGTGTGATATCTAGGTTTTTTTAAATCTCATAAATGCGCTGGGGGCCTGGCGTGGTGTCTCATGCCTGTAATCCCAACACTTTGGGAGGCCAAGGTGGGTGGATTACCTGAGGTCAGGAGTTTGAGACAGCCTGGAAACATGGTGAAACCCCATTTCTACTAAAAAGTACAAAATTAGGCATGGAGGCCTGTGCCTGTAATACCAGTTACTCTGAAGGCTGAGGCAGGAGGATCACTTGAACCCAGAGGCCTAGGCTGCAGTAAGCTGAGATCATGTCATTGCACTGGGAAAAAAGAGTGAAACTCTGTCTCAAAAAAAAATTAAAAATGCATTGGTGTATTCTCTTTCTCTAAGCTTTGCAGAAATCTATATGAAATATGATAAATCTTTTCTTTAAACGTGGTAGAAAGTTATCCCTAAAATCATCTAGACCTGGCAATTTTTGTATATGTGGGAAATTTAGCCTATTCGAGTTTTCTATTTTTGCTCAGGCTAATTTTGGTATTTGATGTTTTCCCAGATTTTATACTTCATCTTAGCTTTTCAATTTATTGGCATTTATATTATTTATCTATAGTTATTCTGTCCTTAATCTGTGTCTTCCCACATTTTTTATGTTCTTGAACAAATTTGGCAGTGATACATCAAATTGATAATTTCTTTCAAATAACATTAGTTTTTGTTAATATTTATGTTGGTTTTAGCTTTTATATTTTAATTCTTTTCCTTCTTTGTGTTTACTCTCCTGGTTTTTTGGTGATATGTTTGTTCCACACACACAAAAAAGGCAATGGATTAAATTTCTTATTACTCTATTAAACATTTAATTACCGTGTTATAATTTATAGCATCTAATATGTCCGTCTTTCTTTAAAATACAGTAATTATATTAAATATAATTATTAAGCACAGGAGTAATAAAAGGATACCATCATGATTTTTAAAATTCAAACAAAATAAATAAAGTAGACGTTCCCTTTTCAACTACCTGTGCTCAGAACGGATGGATCAGCTGGCTCCACCCAGGCGGATACACTGGCTCATCTGATCCACTGTCCCCCCACCCAGGAACTGCCTGAGAGCAAGAAGACAGCTTCCACTCCCTGTGATTTCATCCCTGGCCAATCAGCACTCCTGGCTCACTGGCCCCTTCCCCCAGCAAATTGTCCTTAAAAACTCTGCTCCAAGAATGCTGCTTCGGGAAACCGATTTTATTAATAATAAAACTCCAGTCTCCCGCACAGAGGGCTCTGCGTGGATTACTCTTTATTGCAGTTCCCCTGTCTTGAATCAGTTCTCTACAGTCAGCGGGCAAGGTGAACCGCTTCCTTGGGCGGTTACGATCCGAAGCTATAATTTTAAGTATAATGGCAAGCTGTTGGAAAGCTTTTAAACTCAGAGAGTAATATGATGTGGATTTCCTCTGATTTTTTTGATCTGGAGACAATGTCTCGCTCCGTTGCCCAGGCTAGAGTGCAGTGGTGCGATAAATCACAGTTCACTGCAGCCCCGGGCCCAAGCGATCCTCCCACTTCAGCATCCGAAGAAGCTGGGACCACGGGTGTGTGCCACGACGCCTCGCTAGGCTTTTAAATTTTTTTTTTTTTTGAGACGGAGTTTCGCTCTTGTTCCGCAGGCTGGAGTGCAATGGCGCGATCTCGGCTCACCGCAACCTCCGCCTCCTGGGTTCAGGCAATTCTCCT
>NW_016107668.1:951812-957567 GCF_001604975.1 Cebus imitator
CGGGGTTTCACCATGTTGACCAGGATGGTCTTGATCTCTTGACCTCGTGATCCACCCGCCTCGGCCTCCCACAGTGCTGGGATTACAGGCTTGAGCCACCGCGCCCGGCCTCGGCTTTTAAATTTTTTTAATTTTTCATTCTTTTATTTTGTAGAGACGCTGGGGGTGGGGGCGGGTCTCCCTATGTTGCCCAGGCTGGTCTCGAACTCCTGGACTTAAGAGATACTCCACCCCTTTTGGGCTCCCAACGTGCCGGATTACAGGCATCAGCCACAACCGTCATTGGAAACTGGCTAAGCCTAGGCTGGGCAGAGGCTTGGACACTTTGGGGGAGAAGTTGGAGCGGGAACGGAAATCACTCTCCTGGCAGCAGCTCCTGCCCACAGCAAGCTTGCCTTCTGCCCTTAAGGAAAATGGCGCCTGGTAGAGACGCACTTCCGGCCCCGGAGCCAAACAAAACAGCGGAGGCTAGAGGCCGGAAGTGATCCCTCCGCCATTCCCCCGCCTCCTCTCCGCTGCTAACTTCCCGGGAAGATGAGGCCGTTCGGGGCCTGCGGCCGAGCTGCTGTTGCCGGGCGGTAGTCGGGGCGGAGACTGTGAGTGTTGGCTGCCTTGACCTCCAGCGCGTTTGCGGCGCTCGGAGTGACCCTCGAGCGGCTGGGGACAGGGAGCAGGAGCCGGGGACGCGGCGTTCTGTGACGAGGCGCCGCCGCCGCGTCCTGTGGGAAACGAGGGAGCGAACTGTCGGCCGAGCGGAGCCCGCGAGGCCGAGCTGGGGGCGGGAGTCGGGGGCCGGACCTGGACGGGCTCGGGGCGGGGTGCGGGGAGGTGGGAGCCTTTCCTGGGCGGCTGCTCCGCGCGGCGTTTCCCGACCCTCGGGAAGAATCCGCTTTCGTGGCCGCCGTGGCTTTCCGTGTCCACACCGGGATTAGACCGGGTGTCACTGTCTTTGGTGTCTTTTTCTTGAGATACCACCACGGGAAGTGTTTTTAAAACTTAGATCCTAGAAAAGAAAAGAAAAAAAAAGAGAAAAAAAAAAAACTTAGGTCGTTTTGAAGTTTCTGGTATTTTGGCTGGAAGCGTTAATGTCCTCTCTAAGCCTTACCTTCTCATCTGTAGTGTGGAACTCCGTCCTTTTTTTTATTTTGAGACGGAGTCTCGCTCTGACTTCAGGCTGGAGTGCCCTGGAGCGACCTCGGCTCACTGCAACCTCCGCCTCCCGGGTTTGAGTGATTCTCCTGCCTCAGCCTCCGAGTGGCTGGGATTACAGGCGCGCACCACCACGCCCAGCTAATTTTTTGTATTTTTAGTAGAGACGGGGTTTCACCATGTTGACCAGGCTGGTCTCGAACTCCTGACCTCGTGATTCGGCCTCTCAAAGTGCTGGGATTACAGGCGTGAGCCACCGCGCCCGGCCTGAAGTCCTTTCTAAATTTCAGTCTCATATTGTGATCTTGAGATTTCCTCACTCTGCATATCCACTCCTACCCACCTAGACTAGCTCCAGGTGGAGAAACTTAATAACTTGGTTATTTGTGAACTTGGCTTCCTCTCACCGTTTCCTGAAGTACTTCAGAGTCACATGCAGTGACAATCTTAGCCACAATTAGTTTCTTCTTCACCAAATGGAAATTGGGTAGAAATTGCAACCAAGATTTTGTCTAATAGATTTCACTTATTTTAGCGGAATGTTCAAAAGTCGTCTCTAGTTGTCTGACTAGAACATTGCCAAAAAAAAAAAATGGCCCGAAAACATTTTGCCAGCCTAATTTATTCTATTGGGAAGTTGGTGAATGTCACTGGTGTGTCATCAGTTGCATGTCTATCATCCACTTCAGTTTGTGCTTTTCTGACTTTATTTAGTAGCATAATGGCAGAAACTGTTTCTCCACTGAAGCACTTTGTGCTGGCTAAGAAGGCGATTACTGCAATCTTTGACCAGTTGCTGGAGTTTGTTACTGAAGGATCACATTTTGTTGAAGGTTAGTTCTTCTTAAGTTCTTAAAATAATTACTGTTGAAAATATAAAACTGCTTATTCTTTCAGTGTTAGTTATTGAGCACACATAGAGGGCATTGTATGGTATACTCTTAAGAATTACGATAATGAATAAAACCCATTTCTACCCTCCAGAAGATGAAAATTCAATGGTATTCATAACAACTAGGAACTTTAGTATGTTAATAGCTCATTTAATTTTCATCACCGCTAGGCGGGTACTAATCTTAGTCATTTAAAGATGAAGAAACCAAGGCACAGAAAAGTTAAACAGCTTGCCAAGATCACATAGCTAGTAAGTGCACAGACAAAAAATCAGGCAGTCCCCATTTAACCATTATGCCTGTCTCTTCCCCAACTTAGCAATTAAACCCAGACCTCAGGCCTATCTCATTCTCTCAAATGAGGCTGAGTTGCAGTGGAAATGGGGGCAAAAGAGTTTCATAACTATTAAAGGTGATGAGGAACATCTCAGTAGGGATTATGTTTTTGGAGATAACTGTTGAAAGTTTTTTCTGGTTGTTAAGATTATGCACCTCTCGGCCTGGTACCCTGGCTCACGCCTATAATCCCAGCGCTTTGGGAGGCTGAGATGAGTGATCACCTGAGGTCAGGAATTCAGCTTGACCAATGTGGCAAAACCTGGTCTCTAGCAAAAATACAAAAAATTATACCTGGGGAGGATGGCAGACGCCTGTAATCCCAGCTACTTGGGAGGCTTAAGGCAGGAGAACCATTTGAACCCAGGAGGTAGAGGTTGCAGTAAACCGAGGTCTCACACTGCACTCCAGCCTGGGCGACAGAGAGTCCATCTCAAAAAAAAAAAAAAAAAAAAAAAAAACAAAAATATTCTTTTTTTTTTTTTTTTTTGTCTCTCGAAGCCCTCTCTTACCAGATTTTGAGCTGCTTTAGGGCAGGAGCCTAGGGCTCATGGTATCCCCAGCACCAAACTTGACGTAATTCAGTGCTGAATGAGGGGAAAAAAAAATAGTGGTATAGAATCTTTGTTTCCAACTAGGAAATAATTTGAGCTGGCATAATTTTCTTTGGGAAAATATTTTTTTTTTAAAAAAAAATTGATAGGAAGTGAAAATGAAGTTAAATGTGTATTGTTATAGAGTATGCACTATGCTAGGCACTAGTGAAATGGCAGCTTTAGAATCTGAATTCAGTTTTTTTTTTTCTTTTTTTGAGACGGAGTTTCGCTCTTGTTACCCAGGCTGGAGTGCAATGGCACGATCTTGGCTCACTGCAACCTCTGTCTCCTTGGTTCAAGTAATTCTCCTGCCTCAGCCTCCCGAGTAGCTGGGACTACAGGCGTGCGCCACCATGCCCAGCTAATTTTTGTATTTTTAGTAGAGACGGGGTTTCACCATGTTGACCAGGATGGTCTCTACCTGGTCGAGACCTCGTGATCTTGACCTCGTGATCCACCCGTCTCGGCCTCCCAAAGTGCTGGGATTATAGGCGTGAGCCACCGTGCCCGGCCTGAATTCAGTTTTACTGGTTTTAGAACCTCAGTAAAAATGTTGCAGAAAGGAGACAAAGCAGATAAATCAGGAAAAATGAGCAAAAATAAATGTAATGATACTTAAACTAGTCTGTCCATTATTCACCAAATTGCACATATTTTATTAATGCATTAGAAAAGTATGGTGAGAAAGGAAAAGCTTAATTGGATGTATACTGGGTAAGTTTTAAGTAGCAGTGTTTGTCTCTTATTAGAATTGTTCAGATAGCCAGATGACTCTTTGACAGAGTCTCACTCTGTTGCCCAGGTTGGCGTGCAGTAGCATGATCTCCGTTCTGCTCACTGTAACCTCTGCCTCCCGGATTCAAGTGATTTCCAGCTAATTTTTGTATTTTTAGTAGAGATGGTTTTACCATATTGGCCAGGCTGGTCACGAACTCCTGACCTCAAGTGACCCGCCTATATCGGCCTTCCAAAGTGCTAGGATTATAGGCATGAGCCCGCAGCCCAAATGAATCTTCATGTCTTTACCTTCATAAAGAGGTGATAAGAATGTAAACATCAGGTTATCTCCTATTCCTGAATTATAAACAAAACTGAAAGATGTTTCTACTTTTCAAACTCAGGTGTTTTCAACTCCCTCTAGCCATGGAGGAGAGGTGAGGGCTGGGATGTTAAAACTCTAAACCTGATGAGAATGAGAGTGGGATACAATCTGATGAATCAGTGCATTTGGTGTGCTATGGCTGTGGACAGGCTACAAGCTGTAATTCTCTTCCTTGTCTTTGTGTTAAATGAGCTGTTTCACCTCATTCCTGTGGGAAACAGATAGAATGTGGTAAAGTAGCAAGGTTTTTCCTAACTTGGAGACCTTGAAATATGTCTTAATTTCTGAGGGGCTCCTATTCAAACCTGACTTTTTTATCAGTATGCGACACCTCCTGAGCTCAAGATCTTAATATCCAGTCAGGGTGGAACAATACTAGGTCCGTGTTAGATTCTAGTTTTTCTCTTTAGAAGTGTGTTCTTGTTTCGGGGTAGTTTGTACGTTTGAGACCTAGTATGCTTTTGACGGTACCCTTGCAACTTTTCATGTTCTTGACATTCTTTTGGGCAGGATTCTTATGACCCGTTGCCACAGAGCATGCACCTTTTAGCAAACATTCAGATACTGTGGCTGGCGTGTTAACATGAAGCCAGAATACATACAGTCTTAGGTGTTCCATTATAGAGCTAACTTAATATTCATTTCTATCGCTGTTCTAATTCCATTTCAATTTTACAGCAACATGTAAGAATCCAGAGCTTGATGGAATAGCCACTGAGGATGATCTGGCAGAAATACAGGGATATAAAGACAAGCTTTCCATCATTGCTGAGGTGCTATCTCGGAGGCACATGAAGGTGGCATTTTTTGGCAGGTATTCATTACTTACTATTTCTAAGATTAGTTTCCGGGAATCAGCTTTGTGTCTGATGTTTCCACAAGTTATATTTCTCCCATTCTCTCCCAAGCCCGCAAGTTTCTGCCTGTGTTGAATGTTAAAGCTGTTAGTTAGCATGTGAAAGAATGTGCGTCTCTTACCTCCTGGTATAAAATGAAGCTTTATGAAGGTCAGTCATATTTTTACCTTTTAAGGATTCTCATCTCTAAGAATTAGCTCTTAGCCAGCTTTGAGAATGGAAATACAGATAAATGATAAGCATAATTTGTGGTTTACTCGTTTAAGTTTACTTTGATTATTTGAAAGTTCCAGATGCTAGGATGAAATCACCTATGTCCAACCTAGACAGGCCTAGAAGGCTGAAAGGAAAGAGGCTCTTGTGTACATGTCTGAGATAACCATTTCCAAGGACTTTCTAGAAATTCTTTCAAATCTTCTGCTTTGATAAGACTTATCAGCATACATACTTTAGGACTGAAAATGTTCTCAGGAGGGCTCTTGCCTGATAATGGCATCTCCACCAATGAACTGACAATAACTGGCATTGAACCTCCGGAACCAATGAACTCTGTTTCTTTTTTTTTTTTTTAATTTTTTTTAAAGACAGGATTTCACTGTGTTGGTCAGGTTGGAGTTGAACTCCCGACCTCAGGTGATCCGCTCGCGTTGGCCTCCAAAGTACTTGGATTACAGGCGTGAGCCACCACTCCAGGCCAATGAACTCTGTTTCTAGGCAGCTTATGTAAATCTCTTTTTGCTAATAAAAACTCCTCCTACCTTCACTGAATGCGCTGGTATGCCATTCCATGCATTCTAGATTATAATCCTTATTTTTGTTCCC
>NW_016107668.1:957724-959122 GCF_001604975.1 Cebus imitator
AGCGATTTTCCTGCCTTAGCCTCCTGAGTAGCTGGGATTACAGGCATGTACCACCATGCCTGGCTAATTTTTGTATTTTTAGTAGAGATGGGGTTTAACCATGTTGGCTAAGCTGGTCTTGAACTCCTGACCTCAGGTGATCCACCCACCTTGGCCTTCCAAAGTGCTGGGGGATTATAGGTGTGAACTACCTACTGCACGCGGCCGAATTCTTAAATTTTTATTAGAGATGACAGTTCACCATGTTGGCCAGGCTGGTTTCGAACTCCTGACCTCAAGTGAACTGCTCGCCTCGGCCTCCCAAAGTGCTGGGATTACAGTCGTGAACTACTGCACCTGGCCAATTTAGAGATGGTTTTCTCTGGTGTCTTTCTTAAGGTTGACAATTATCAGGTTCACAGGTTGTAAGGATTATGGGGGTAATAAAGGGCAGTGATCAGGTAGGTCTTCCAGAATTTTCAACTCCATCATTTCCAGAGGGAGAGTAGAAAGCATCATTACCTTGGTGTAACTATCCAGAGTGAGAGGGTGATCTCTGTCAACAGCTTATATATACAAAGACAAATGACCAGCTCCATAACTGGTTATTCAGGTATCATGTGCTGTGTACCAGCAGTGGCATATATTTACCAAACTAATTTCATAGGTCTTCTAAGCTATTTCCTGTCTGAGGGCTTTTGCCCTTGCAATTACCTACGCGTACGATTCTGCTTCCCTTGTTCTGTGTCTGATGCCTTCACATTCTTCATATTTCATCCCAAATGTTACTAACTTGGGTACCTTCTCTGACCACTCTATCTAAATTATTCCTTCTCGGTTATTGTCTGTTAAAGCACCCTGTTTATGTCCTTCAACACTTCACAGAGCTCTTTCTTTGTTTTTATTTTCTACTTCTCCTATTTGACCTTATTCTCGGGGCCTTATACAGAGTCTGGTATGGGTTAGCTCCATTAAAAAAGATTCTGCTTCAGATTAGGGTGGAGTAGGAAGAGCCTCCTGGGAAGGTGATGACTTAGCTGTCCTACTGAGAACTGGAAATAAGTATAGCTTTGGATGTGAAAAAGGTCCAAAAGCCTATTTTTTGCAGAAAGCCATAAATAGAAAGGGGGAGAGAGACCCCTTGTGTTTGGAGAACTCTAGTAGCTGAATTTAAGGCATTATAAAACAGTAGCAAAAGAAGTGGGTAGATACTTTGTAAGCAAAAACCAGATTGTAAAGGACCTTTAATATTTATATATTGATATTAATATATCATGGTAAGGAGCTCTACTTACTTTTATTTTGGAAAATGGTCATGAGAGGATTGGATGTTAGTTTTTTTTGTTTGTTTGTTTTTTTGTTGTTTTTTTTTTTGAGACGGAGTTTCACTCATGTTACCCAGGCTGGAGTGCAATGGCG
>NW_016107668.1:960378-1005950 GCF_001604975.1 Cebus imitator
TGGCGCGATCTCAGCTCACCGCAACCTCTGCCTCCTGGGTTCAGGCAATTCTCCTGCCTCAGCCTCCTGAGTAGCTGGGATTACAGGCACGCGCCACCATGCCCCAGCTAATTTTTTGTAGTTTTAGTAGAGACGGGGTTTCACCGTGTTGACCAGGATGGTCTCGATCTCTTGACCTCGTGATCCACCCGCCTCGGCCTCCCAAAGTGGTGGGATTACAGGCGTGAGCCACTGCACCTGGCCATAATTTTTATGTTTTTAGTAGACGGGGTTTTGCCATGTTGGCCAGGCTGGTCTTGAACTCCTGACCTCAGGTGATCCACCCACCTGGGCCTCCCAAAGTGCTGGGACTACAGGTGTGAGCCACCTCTCCTGTTTTTGTTTTTGTTTTTTTCTAAAGACAGAGTTTCACTATGTTGGCCAGGCCGGTATTGAACCCCTGACCTCAGGTGATCCATCTGCCTCGGCCTCTCAAAGTGCTGGGATTACAGGTGTGAGCCACTGTTTCCGGCCCCAGCTGGCATTTCCATGGATAGTCCCTTTTCTTCTCCCCAGTACTCTCATGTTTACCTTTTCTTTTTTCTGTGTGTGTGTGTGTGTGTGTGTGTGTGTGAGTGTGAACACAGGATGTCAGCAATATGATATTTACCTTTTCTTTACACAGTCTTCCTGTGTCATCTCATCAACTCCTGTGATCTCTGTCACCAACATAAGCCAATAATTCCTAAATTTCTTAGGCTTCTCCCTAGTCCAAGTCTCACATATCCAACTGCCTTTTTTGTAACTACACTTGAATACTTAACAGGTACTACAGATGTACATCTAGATTATCCAAAATCAAACTGTTTAGGTCAGTGCAAAAGTAATTGCATTTTTCACCATAAAATACAATGGCAAAAAATGCAGTTGCTTTTGTCCTGACCTAAACTTAATTTCCAAACACCCACTTCAGTGAATGGCACTCAGTCACCAAGTGATCTTTGATACTTCTCTTACCTTGCTAAAACAACCAGTAGAGCAGCCTAATAAACTGTCTTATATCTCTACTAAAAATAGAAAAATTAACTGTGTATGGTGGCACACACCTGTAATTGAAGCTACTTGGGAGGCCTTGGCAGGAGAATTGCTACAACCCAGGAGGCAGAGGTTGCAGTGAGCTGAGATCACACCACTGCACTCCATCCTGGGCCACAGAGCTAGACTCCATCTCAAAAAAAGAAATGCCAGCCAGATAAAAGGGAAATTAGAAAGCATTGGTATGATATAAAACAATATATATTTGATCTTTGTCCCATTCTTGTCACAGAGCTTCTAAAACCATACTAATTTCCTAATTGGAATATCTTGTTTTCATAATGAGCCCTTTTTGAGGACACTTGAATTTATGCTAATGAATAGTTTAGGTTGGGGTGCCTAAATAACTTCAGAGTGGGACTGGTCACCTGAAAGGCTAAGTGATCCCCTGATTACAGAATTTTGACCAGTGATCAGGGGATTAGAGGATTGGAACTTTGCCCCTCAATTTCCAGGAAGGGTGGGGGAGGACAGGCTGAAAATGAGGCTTTATAAAAACTCTTGAACAAGGTTGGACTTCCAGGTAACTAAACTCAAGTTTCTGCTGGGAGACTGGCATGATGAAAGGGTACGAATGCTCAGGCATCTCATCTGTGTCGCTTATAATGTCCTTTATAATAGACCAGTAAATGTAAGTATAGTGCTTCCCTGAGCTCTGTGAGCTGTTCTGACATTGAACCCGAGTTGCAGGAAGGTAGAAATGAATTGAAAGATAGGGCACCCGGTTGGTGTCTGCTGGAAAACTGCTTTGTGCATATGGAAAAATGCCCATACATCTAGTTAGAAGTGTTCTGTGTTGATTTTGATAGTAGAAGAGAAAGGTTTCTTTTTCTACAGTTGTTTTTTGTTTGTTTGAGGAAGACAGGGTGACAGTGTGTCTCATATTTTAATAGGCATAAGAATCACCCTGAGAGCACCCCCAGAGTCTTGATTCTTTAGTTTCACAGTGCACTTGAGGAATCTGCATCATTAATGGGCTCCCCAGATGATTCTTGGTGTGGGGCGGGAGCCCCACACTGTAACCATGATAGATTCATCACCCAGTGCATGCAGCAAGTTGATATGCTGAGACACCAGGTTGCAGCAGAGAAGAGGTTTAATCTTAGGGTCACCAAATGAGGAGATGGGAGGGAACCTCCATCCATCTCCCCAAGGAATTTGAGGTTAGGGTTTTTAAGGTTTTTGGAGTGTCCAAAGTGTAGAGATCGTTGATAAATGGTTGGAACTTGCAGAATGAAGTCATGGACAGGGTGGTAATGAAGCTAGGCTGTATTTGTATGCTGATCCATCCCATTCCTCTGTGGGGGGGGATCTTCAAACTGCTGGATTTTGGGGCCTGACAAACAGCCATCCTTTAGCTATCCTTAAAAGTATTATGATTCTAATGTTAGAGATCCAAGGAAGAATGGTGGTGCAAATCGTCCGTATCTAGTTCTACATGACAGTTAGCAACAAGGAAGTGGGCCAAGGTGCAGCCTGATTAATAATGAGCTGTAGCTACATTTCTGTACTGAACCTGGCATGTCAGCCCCCTGGGGATCATGGCAAGGCTTCATGAAATGTTCAGAAAGATGAATTTTCAGAGCAATGATAGGCATCCTTGCAGGTTGTGGTATAGTGGCAGTGGAAGCTAATGCTGAGCTAATGAAAGAAAGAAGTTTCCCTGGGAAGGGAGTTGGGAATAATATCCATAACATAAGAAAAATTCTTTCCCTCTTATGCTGAAGGAAAGAGGTAAAGCATATGCCAAAAAGATAGAATGCTTTTTTTTGCAGTGAACCAAAAGGCTGCCAGTGTTATCTGGGACTTGGGTTGACTTACTGGAAAGCAAGTCCCTGAAGTGAGTGTGAGTTCTTTGCATTTCAGAGCCATTAGAAGTGCTCTTTTTACTGCGACTGCGTAACAAATTACCCAGAATTTAGCCACTTAACAGCCATTTTATTACGCTCACTGATTCTGTGAGTCAGGAACACAGATAGGGCACAGCGGGAATGTCTTGTCTTTGCTCCGTGGACTCTGGGGCCTTAACTGAGTAGACATGAAGTTTGGGATGGCTCAACAACTGAGGGTTGGAATAACCTCTCACATGTCTGGTACCTGGGCTGGAATGACACAGACTAGGGCTGTTCAGTAGAGCACCCACCTAGACTTCTCCCTTTAGCTTCCTTGCAGCATGGCAGACTCAGGGTAAGAGGACTTTTTACATGGCAGGGTGCCAAGTGCATATATTCCAGTGAACAAGACAGAAGCTGCATTGCCTTTTATGACCTGGTCTTTTTATTTTTTTTGAGGTGGTTTCTGGCTCTGTTGCCCAGGCTGAAGTGCAGTGGCATGATCTGATCTCGGCTCACTGCAACCTCCACCTCCTGGGTCAAGCGATTCTCCTGCCTCAGCCTCCCAAGTAGCTGTGATTACTGGTGCCCACCACCATGCCCGGCTAATATTTTGTATTTTTAGTAGAAATGGGGTTTCACCATGTTGGTCAGGCTGGTCTCGGACTCCTGACCTCAAGTGATCCACCCACCTCGGCCTCCCAAAGTGCTGGGATTACAGGCGTGAGCCACTGCGTCTGGCCACCTAGTGTCACTTCTGACGTGCATTATTTGTTGAAGCAGTCACAAACCAGCCAGACTTCAGGAGATGGGGTATTAAACGCCATCGTGTGACAGGAGTAGTGTCACAGAATTTTGACCTATGATTTCAAGTTGCCACAAAAAGCAAGAAAGAAAAGTTGAGGATAGTACTATGAGAAAGTGGGATTTGTTTTCCTTTGTTTTATTTTTTCTGAAATGTACATTGCTAATATTTGTGTAAGCCAACTGGTTAATTTTTTCATCAAAATGCAGTCTTAAGAAATTTTTTTTCCTTGTTTCAAGTTTTAATCAAAGCTTGTCTATAAGATTACTTTATTCCTGCATCTTCTCAATTGTTTCTTCCTTGTATTTGCCCTTTTCCTTTCCTACTTGGCGAGATTTGGCTTTCTGTTCAAGGATCTTTTTGTGGTCTTTGTCCAGTTTCAGCCTAGCGACAACCACCTTGCTGGGTGAATGCCTGCATGGACAGTTGTGCCATTAGCCTTTTCCCGCTGCACCCATTCAATGTAGATTGCATATTTCTTCCTGTAAACCTGGACTACGTTGCCAATCTGCTGACCTTTATGGTGTCCTCGTACAACCTGGACTTCATCATCATTTCGGATGGGCATGTATCGCACGTTGTACTTCTGTCTCAGCTCTTTGGAAAGAGGGGGGACATAATCTTCCTGCGAATGTGGGAAGGTGCATTGAAATGCCTTTTGAGATTCTTTGTTTGGAAGTCACAAAGGGATTGAACTTCATTTTGGCAGCTCCTGCTTAGGTGATGGCCACAAAAGGGCAGTCTTAAGAAATTTTAACAAAATTTGGATTTTTAAAAAATTGATATTAGACCCAGTGAAAGAACAAATTTTTTTACTGTTTTGTTTTTCATGATTTTGTATATTCTTCAGGACAAGCAGTGGGAAGAGCTCTGTTATAAATGCAATGCTGTGGGATAAAGTTCTCCCTAGTGGGATTGGCCACATAACCAATTGCTTCCTAAGTGTTGAAGGAACCGATGGAGATAAAGCCTATCTTATGACAGAAGGATCAGATGAAAAAAAGAGTGTGAAGGTATGATATTTAACCTTAGCAGCATAATATACCTGAAACAATATCCTTAACTTATTCTTTAATAACATTTTCATAGATGTCTACATTGCTGACATCTCATGAAAAGAACTGTTAATATTCCTTTTTTTTGAAATGGAGTCTCACTCTGTTGCCCAGGCTGGAGTGCCATGTGTGATCTCAGCCTACTGAAACCTCTGCCTCCCGGGTTCAAGCGATTCTCCCGCCTCAACCTCCAGAGTAGCTGGGATTTCAGGCACCTGTCACCACACCTGGCTAATTTTTGTATTATTATTATTTTTTTTTTTAGTAGAGATGGAGTTTCACCATGTTGGCCAGGCTGGTCTCAAACTCCTGACCTTAGATGATTTGCCTGCCTCAGCCCCCCAAAGTGCTAGGATTACAGGCACGCACCGCAGCACCTGGCCAAAAAGAACTGTTAATATTTCTTCGAAAGCCATCAATAGGCCGGGCGCAGTGGCTCCCACCTGTAATCCCAGCATTTTGGGAGGCCAGGGTGGGCAGATCACAGGTCAGGAGTTGGAGACCAGCCTAGCCAATATGGTGAAACCCCATCTCTAGTAAAAGTACAAAAATTAGCCGAGTGTGGTGGCAGGCGCCTGGAGTCTCAGCTACTTGGGATGCTGAGGTGGGAGAATTGCTTGAACCCAGTAGGCGAAGGTTGCAGTGAGCTACGATTGTACCACTGCACTCCAGCCTGAGTGACAGAGCGAGACTCCATCTCAAAAACAAAAAAAAGCCATCACTAAATATTTTGAGTTCTCTAAATTTTTTTTGTTTACTTCATAGCTGAATTAGTGGAAGAATAAAACCTGTCCTTAATTTAAAGGTTTTTTAGAATTACAAGTGTTTTAAATCTACCCTCCCAGTGAGACTAACATTATTGAAGAATATTGTTCCTTTTTAATCTCAAGTTTGTCCCACCTTGGGCTCCCAAAATGCTGAGGTTACAGTCATGTGCCACCATGCCTGGCTTCAGATTTGTCTTTTTAAGATAGAATTGTTTAAGAAATTGGCCCCTGGAATCTGTTTTTGATATATATTTGTGTTTTCAGAAACTATCTTACCTCAGGAGTATATAGTAAGCATATTCATACTCATGAATAAGTATTTTATCAGATGAGGGCCAATGGCAGTTCCCTACCTTTCATAAATTTCTCATTTCAGGCCGGGCGTGGTGGCTCACACCTGTAATCCCAGCACTTTGGGAGGCCGAGAAGGGCGGATCACGAGGTCAAAAGTTCTATACCAGCCTGACCAACATGGTGAAACCCCATCTCTACTGAAAGTACAAAAATTAACTGGACGTGGTATCACACGCCTGTAATCCCAGCTACTCAGCAGGCTGAGGCAGGAGAATCACTTGAACCTGATAGGCGAGGTTGCAGTGAGCCAAGGCTGCACCACTTCACTCCAGCCTGGATGACAGTGTAAGACTCTGTCTCAAAAAAAAAAAAAAAAAAATTCTCAATTCAGTTCTACTAGACTCCTTCAGCCAAAAAAAGAATAAAAGGGAAAACAAATTAGGATGCAAGCTGTTGACTCTGGACTCAGCAGTGGGTTAAGGCACTGTTTCTCATTGCAATCACTTTCTCTTGAGTCTAGAGATCTCTTCGACAAACACAAAAGTTCAGTGTTGAAGATCCATGTTCTTTTTTTTGAGACGGAGTTTCGCTCTTGTTACCCAGGCTGGAGTGCAATGGCCCGATCTCGGCTCACCGCAACCTCCGCCTCCTGGGTTCAGGCAATTCTCCTTCCTCAGCCTCCTGAGTAGCTGGGATTACAGGCACGCGCCACCATGCCCAGCCAATTTTTTGTAGTTTTTAGTAGAGATGGGGTTTCACCGTGTTGACCAGGATGGTCTCGATCTCTTGACCTCGTAATCCACCCGCCTCGGCCTCCCAAAGTGCTGGGATTACAGGCGTGAGCCACCGCGCCCGGCCTGAAGATCCATGTTCTTTTATTTCTTGGTAAACTGTAGGTAAAGTCATGGGTGGTTCTTGTTCTGTGAATTTGCTCTTTGATGTAAATCAGGTGACTCAATCTTTAAGTTTCAGAGTAAGCATACACTTCAGATCACTAATTAGAAAAATGAGATGATGTTTATGAAAATACTATTCAAGGCCGGGCACAGTGGCTCATGCTTGCAATCCTAGCTCTTGAGATGGTCGGATTGCTTGAGACCAGCCTGGGCAATATAGTGAGATCCCATCTCTACAAAAATTAGGCAAGCATAGTGGCATATGCCTATAGTTCCAGCTACCCAAGTGACTGAGATAGGAGGATTGCTTGAATCTGGGAGGTTGAGGCTGCAGTGAGCTGTGATCACTCAGCCTGGGCAATGGCGCAAGATACTGTCTCAAAAAGAAAAGAAAATCATAATCAAGCTTTTAATTAATATAAATGTAGGAATCGCTATTATTTTGTAATTAAGATTTTTAGCAAATTAAAGTTCAAACTTCTCGTGGCTTTACAGTCTCCAAGTGCTGTGTTATTTTAAAGAAATCATCTCTCATTTTCCTGATCTGTGCTCTTCAGTCCTATTCAAGCTCTTTTCCTCCTCATTTTAGGTTCAGGGGTTACATGTACAGGATTATTGCATGGATATGGTGTGTGATGCATAGCTCTGGGCTTCATTTGAACCCATCACCCACATAGTGAATGTAGTATTCAGCAGTTTTTCAGCTCTTGTCACCTTGTACCTTTACCCCTGTAATTTCCCAGTGTTTACTGTTCCGTCTTTATTTCTGTGTGTACCAAGTGTTTAGCACTCAGTTTTTTTTTTTTTTAGAGACAGAGTCTCACTCTGTCGTCCAGGCTGGAATGCAGTGGTGCGATCTCAGCTCACTGCACCTCCGCCTCCTGGGTTCTAGCAATTATCTTGCCTCAGCCTCCTGAGTAGCTGGGACTATAGGCGCATGCCGCTAAACCTGGCTAATTTTTGTGTTTTTAGTAGAGACAGTTTCACCATGTTGGCTAGGATGGTCTTGAACTCCGGAGCTCAGGTGATCCATCCCCCTCAGCCTCCCAAAGTGCTAGGATGACAGATGTGAGCCACTGCGCCCGGCCAGCTTTCACTTTAAAGTGAGAACATGCAGTATTTGGTTTTCTGTTTCTGCGTTAATTGACTTAGGTTAATGGCCTGCGGCTCCATCAGTGTTGCAGCAGAGAACATGATTTCATTCCTTTCTGTGGGGTGTTAAAATCTACTTAATTTTAACCGATTTTAATAATGACATTTCTTCTGTGTGGCTAAGTCATAGACATTTATTTCAGTAGAACCAGAAAATACAAATAAGCAAAAAGAGCATAGACTCCAGAACTTACATACTTCGCGAAACCAGTATTCTTATCAGGTGTTGCTTAGGATTCCATTGCTGGAGTTCTTTTTGAGGGAACCATTTTCTTCCCCCCATCTTGGAAATTTAAAAACTCAGGTTCTCAAGATTGCTCAGGTTTTTATTTCAGAGTTTTACCTTTTATATACCTGTTTTGCTAAAATAAATGTACTATAGTGTTTTTAATTTGTATTGTATTTTATCACAAGTGGAGTTTATTTTTTTTCTTTTCCTCGTGCTTTAGACAGTTAATCAACTGGCCCATGCCCTTCACATGGACAAAGACTTGAAAGCTGGCTGTCTTGTACATGTGTTTTGGCCGAAAGCAAAATGTGCCCTCTTGAGGGATGACCTGGTGTTAGTAGACAGGTAAAGTTACATGTGGATTGCATTTTCTCTGAAGGTTTATTTAATAGTATAATACTGCTTACTTTAGCATATGGTATAAAAAATTAGCTGGGCGCGGTGGCTCACGCCTGTAATCCCAGCACTTTGGGAGGCCGGGGTGGGTGGATCACGAGGTGAAGAGATCGAGACCATCCTGGTCAGCATGGTGAAACCCCGTCTCTACTAAAAATACAAAAAAATTAGCTGGGCATGGTGGCACGTGCCTGTAATCCCAGCGACTCAAGAGGCTGAGGCAGGAGAATTGCCTGAACCTGGGAGGCAGAGGTTGCGGTGAGCCAAGATCGCGCCATTGCACTCCAGCCTGGGTAACAAGAGCGAAACTCCATCTCAAAAAAAAAAAAACAAAAAAACATTTCAGTTACCACTTTGTTCTCATTAGCTAGATTATGAACAGATGAGGTATTGGTTTTATTTTATAAGTTACATAAAAGTGTCAGTTCATCATTCTGATTCTATTTCAAGAAATTTTAAGGATAGCTACTTTTTTTTAAATTCTGTATTTTGAGTAAGTGGTTAGGATTTAGAAATTACCTAACTCTAGACATCTAGATAACTTTAAATAAATATTTTTCTTAACTAATAGTGAGTTGGTACTTGACAAAGTTTCACAAAATAACTTTGTTGGATAGTTTACATTTTTGTTTTTCAGTAATTAATAGAATAGTTTACAGTGCTTTTGACTAATCTACATTTATTATGTGTTTCATTATCATTATTATTATTTTGGAAACAGGGTCTGGGTCTGAGCCCCAGGCTGGAGTGCAGTGCCGCAGTACCACAATCTTGGGTCACTGCGACCTTTGCCTCCTAGGCACAAGTGATTCTCCCACCTCAACCTCCTGGGTAGCTGGGATAACAGGCACACACCAGCCACCACACCTGGCTCCATTTTGGTTTTGATAATGGGTTTTTCTTTTAAATGGAAATGACTGTTTCAAGTAATCAATGGAAACAGGAGAGAGGAGATGTTCATGACAAGAAATATGATACAATTTTTATTTCACTCTCATTAGTCCAGGCACAGATGTTACCACAGAGCTGGATAGCTGGATTGATAAGTTTTGCCTAGATGCTGATGTCTTCGTTTTGGTTGCAAACTCTGAATCAACACTAATGAATACGGTAGGATTTAATCATAATACTGTGTTTCGGTGGTAGGAAATGAAACAGTGTCTTTTAATTCTGAAAAGCAAAGGAAATCCAAATCATGGATTAGAAAGAACTTCTAAAAACAGGCATAATGAAGGGGTTTGTGTTTTCATAGAAGCAGAAGGGCTGTTTCTAGTCTTTCCATAGTGTGCAGTTCCTTGGATTTCTCTAGCGACACAGGGCTTGATGGCTCTAGCTTCTGGTTATTTGCCAGTCTCAGGGAGAATGAGTGCCAGAAATTTTAGGATGCTTATTTAAGTCTCTTGAGTAAAGTAGAAACCACTCCTTCTCCCTGCCGTCTATCAGGCAAGTCTTTTTATATTTTCAGTATTGCCAGCCATTTCCAGCTTCACCAGAATATACTCTAGGTTTCAGCTTACCTGTGTACACTTCAAGCTGCTGTCAGACCTAGTAGATTATTTATCCAGAATGTCTGGAGCCAGACTCATCTGAAATAAACTTTCCAGAGTTTATTATATTAGATAGGTTATATCTAATATAATATAACCTGTTATCTAGACATCTATCTAGATTATCTAATAGAATCTATCTTTAATGTCTAGATTATATTGGATAATCTAATATTCAAAACTGTAACATGAGTTTTAAAAATTGTTATTTATCAGTTTTTTCATCTTTGAAAGTTAATACTCATAAAGTGCTTTGGGATCCTTTGTCAGTAGTGTTAATTACTGTTGACTAAATGGTTAACAGTTTCTCATTAAAATAAAATTTCAATTATAAATTATAGTGAATATACTGTGGGGATTTTTTTTTGCTTTTCAGGAAAAACAGTTTTTTCACAAGGTGAATGAGCGGCTTTCCAAGCCTAATATTTTCATTCTCAATAATCGTTGGGATGCCTCTGCATCAGAGCCAGAATACATGGAAGATGTAAGTTATTATTTTTTTTGTAGGTTTTTAAATACAGTCTTGTACATTATTTGAGAAAACAATATAGCTTAAAGAATAGAAAATTTGAGAACTATTTCATGAAAAGATTATAGTTAGAGAAAACCTAAAGTAGGTACATGATGAAGACCAAGTTATGAAGTTACTTTGAGGGAAAATTATGTTACACTATCTAGTTATTTCAAAGCTTGAAACTTCTTTTTAAGTTTTTATTGAAATGTAGATAACAGAAAAATACATAAATCATAAATGATCCTTCCAGTTTGGCCTCCTAAAGTTCTGGGATGGCAGGTGTGAGCCACCATGTCTGGCAAACTTTACAAATTTAACACACCTGTGTCAGGATCCAGACCATTCTGAACACCCTAGAGTCCCCCCTCTTACTAATACCCTTCCAAATTCCATTTTGTCCTACTTCCCAAGGAGAAATTATCTGCTTATCATGACTTCTGACCCCATAAATTAATCTTTCTGGTTCAACTTTATAAACAGAATCACATAATACCTGCTTTTGCATCTTTTTTTTTTCATTTAATTATCATATGTGTCCATATTATTGTGCATAGCATAGTTGTGTTGTATTGCATTCTCATTGCTGTATAGTATTCCATCTGTGACTACTACAGTTGATTTGTTCACAGTGATGGGCATTTGGGTTAATTTCCTATATTTAGTTATGAATGCTTCTGTGCATATGCTTGTGTATGTCCTTCTGGTGTGCCTGTGTGTGCATTTTTGTTAGGTGGTTCTCACTGTGGAGTTTGGACAGTTTTGACTCCCAGGGGACATTTGGCAGTATCTGAAGATATTTTGTTGTTGTTGTTGCTGCTGTTGTTACAACTGCGCTTTTGTGCTCCTGGCATCTAGTGAGTAGAGGTTAGAGATGCTATTATACATCCTCTGACACAGAACAGGCCCCCAGACAAACACTGGCCAATCCAAAACATCAGTAATGCAGAGGTTAGTAACCCATGGGTATATGTACCTAGAGGCAAAATTGCTGGATTACAAGTTAACAACATGTTTGATTTTAGGAAACAGCACCAGAGTTCTCCAGAGTGCTTGGTGTTGATTTATTCCCCTGCCAGCCGATTGAGTTTCGTGAGATTTGTATCCTCAACTTTTCTTTTTGGCATTTTAGTCACACCAATTATAGAAACTTAAAAAGATTAGAGTATCTGGAATTTGTACTATAAATAATATTTAATTTGCTTGACACTATATCTGATTTTAATAGTAGTACGAAATTATTATATGTAGAGGACAAGATAAAAATAACCTAAACTATCCCATCACTGTTGACATGTTAAATTATTTGCTTTCATATCTTCCCAATTGGAATTTCGCTTAACATCAAGTTTTACATTCTCCTGTCATTAACTGTTGTCTTACAGTCATGCTCTTTCAATAGAGGCCTCATATAATCATTGGAGGCGTAGGAAGTATCACTCACAAATTATTTTTCCTCAGATATTTCAGGATTCCTATTTAGATTAATTTTTGCAAGTCTTAACTTAGAGATACCTTATCATAGCCATAATGCTAAAGACTAGTACTAAACCCTAACTAAGAGTACTAAATTCTAACTCTTAATCTGCACTTCAGTGCCCAAGTGGTCATCTTAAACCCAACACTGCAATCCTAATTCCTGGTTAATGCATTCTCCCCGACCTTAACTCAGCAGGGATTTTTTGTTTTGTTTTGTTTTTTTTGAGATGGAGCCTTGCTCTGTCACCCAGGCTGGAGTGCAATGGCGTGATCCCAGCTCACTGCAACCTTCACCTTCCAGGTTCAAGCAGTTTTCCTGCCTGAGCCTCCCGAGTAGCTGGGATCACAGGCGCATGCCACCACACCCAGCTGATTTTTGTGTTTTTTTTTTTTTTTTTTTTTTTTGAAACGGAGTTTCGCTCTTGTTACCCAGGCTGGAGTGCAATGGCGCAATCTCGGCTCACCGCAACCTCCGCCTCCTGGGTTCAGGCAATTCTCCTGCCTCAGCCTCCTGAGTAGCTGGGATTACAGGCACGCGCCACCATGCCCAGCTAATTTTTTGTATTTTTAGTAGAGACGGGGTTTCACCGTGTTGACCAGGATGGTCTCGATCTCTTGACCTCGTGATCCACCCGCCTCGGCCTCCCAAAGTGCTGGGATTACAGGCGTGAGCCACCGCGCCCGGCCTGATTTTTGTTTTTACTAGAAACAGGGTTTTGCCATGTTGGCCAGGCTGGTCTTGAACTCTTGACCTCAGATGATCAGACCGCCTCGGCTTCCAAAAGTGCTGGGATTACAGGCATAAGCCACATCGCTCAGCAGAATTTTAAGTAAATGTTCGAAAGACAGAATTGTTAAGAGAAAGATTTTCTGTCATCAAGTATCAAAGTTCATTTATTAGAATTTCTTGACGTCGTTAGTTATATGGTAACTTTTATTGTTGCAGTGTAAATGAAGTTAGTATAGGCCTGTAGTCATTGGTTATATTTGTTTGAATTATTAGAATTCTTTTAATACCCTTTTCTCTGTAGGTACGCAGACAGCACATGGAAAGATGCCTACATTTCTTGGTGGAGGAGCTCAAAGTTGTAAATGCTTTGGAAGCACAGAATCGTATCTTCTTTGTTTCAGCAAAGGAAGTTCTTAGTGCTAGAAAGCAAAAAGCACAGGGGATGCCAGAAGGTGGTATGCACTGATTATAGATTTCCTTTTTAAATATAAAAATATTTAAAATTGGCTGGGTGTGGTGGCTCACACCTGTAATCCCAGCACTTTGGGAGGCCGAGGCAGGTGGATCACAAGGTCGGGAGTTTGAGACCAGCCTGGTCATCATAGTGAAACCTTGTCTCTACTAAAAATACAAAAATTAGACAGGCGTGATGGCATGTGTCTGTAATCCCAGCTACTTGGGAGGCTAAGGCAGAAGCATTGCTTGAACCCAGGGGGTGGAGGTTGCAGTGAGCTGAGATCAAGCCATTGCACTCCAGTTCTGGGCGACACAGCAAGACTCCATCTCTGAAAAAAGAAAAAAAGTATTTAAAATTATAAAATCTGTAGCATGCCGGAAAATATATCTTGCTGTATACTAGGTTTTTAAATCTTTGCCTGTACATTACAGGTGGAGCACTTGCTGAAGGATTTCAGGCAAGATTACAGGAATTTCAGAATTTTGAACAAATCTTTGAGGTAGGAATTTTATGAATGTATTGCCTAATACAAAACTCTTTCCTTGGTTGGAAAAGCATAATCTTCTATTTTTATCATTTGCCGTTGTCAATAACTTTTGCTGTTATATTTAGTTCGGTTACTGACATAGCCAGTAAAATGTGGAAAGTCTGAAGAAAGGAAGACCCTGCAAAATGATTTGTAAGAATTGAGAATTAGTTTCTTCCTTATTCTTATTTTTATGCATATATATATATGTATACACACACACATACGCACACACACATATATAAATAAGAAACTGTGTTCCAATATTGCTGTGTTGTACAATGAATGAAATTCTCCGTCTTTAATAATTTGGAGCAAGAGCAAACAAATGTAATTGCTGTTTGAATGGGTAATAGAGCAAAGTAGGTATTATCCTTTTCCTTTGTGCCACATGACTAATACAAGTATAAAGAACATGATAAATGCCATTTGACAAAATTTTATTACATTTATAAACTGTATTGCCCCATGTCCATTCTCCATATTTTTGTGCCAAACATCCGAAATTAATAATTGAGTAAAAAATAGCTTCAGCGTTTTCAGAATCTTGTAGGAAACTCCTGAAGTGCCTGAGTGGTAGATGGGGAGGGAGGCTAGTTTCTTACATTGTAGTATAGGTGTTTTTATTCAGAGACATTAAAACACCCTACATTTGACTGAAAAATTATTTAGATGTTAACCTTCTGAACTCCTGTGTTTTCCCCTATATAATTCATACCACTTTCCCACTTAGGAATGAACATGATGACGTCAGCATTGAAGAAACCTCATTCTGTAATTATTCTTTCTTCTAAGTAGTAGCTGCCTTAATAGAGGGGACATGAATGTTGAGTGTACTTGGCAGGATTTTTAAAATAAATTTGCTTACTATCTCTCATCTTTAATTTGGTGAGAGAAAAAGTTGATTACATAGATGAAGACAAACTGGAAGAAAGCAAACCCACTGCCAGCTACCTCGGTAAGATCTCTGATTGTTCAGAGGCTCCTGGAATACCAGTAGATGTCCTCGAAACCAAGCCATAAGATACGTAAAGTCCTGGTTACTCAAAGACCATTGTTTGTTTTCCTTTTCCTTTTGCTTTCACCAAAGGATTGATGTTCTCCTCACCTTTTTTTTCTCTTAAAGAAATGGGATCTACCTCTGTTACCCAGGGTGGAGTGCAGTGGCACAATCATAGCGCCTTTGAGCCTCAAACTTACGGGCTCAAATGATCCTCGCACCTTGGCCTCCTCTCCTCACTGTTACCAGTTCATTCATGGGGAAAATATGTAGGGAGATGATCTGTTCTATTACCTTGTCTTTCCTTATTTATTGACCTTTATATATGTGTGTTTTATGTATGTTTATCATTGATTTCTTCTATCAAATTGTACATTTGGTAGAGTGTATAATTGTGTAATGTTCTGTCACACATTTATACCGTTTCCATATTGGTTCATGTTATAGCTTGTGCTTCCCCAGAATATCTCCTTGAGGAGGTGGGAATGGAAGATAAACGATATGCTCTAAGGCGTTGGTTTGTAAGCCTGGCCAGTCATCAGAATCGCATCAGGTGCTGTAGAGAACCGCAGGCTCCTGACTTGTCCTATCCCCAACCCCAGATCCAGGGGGGTTGAGGTGGGTCTAGGAATCTATGTACATATATATTCAAAGCTTCCCAAGTGATTGCAGTAATCAGCACACTTAGGAACTATTCTTTTCAAATGTTTTTAGAGGAAACTTGTCAGTTTATGTTTTATTCTAATGGTCCACCTGGGATTCTAAAATTTATGTATGGAAAAAATTGCTTATGAGCAGTAACTTTTTTTGGAATGTCCAGCTTTAGAGTTTGAAAATTAAGTCTGAAATATCTAAAATGAGAATCAGTTAAAAATTACTTGTGTTTATCTAAACAAATAATCAGCTGGGTAAAAAAATACTGCATCTGAATGTGTTAAAAAGAGACAAAGCATTTTTTGATGATTAATTACATTGAAAGTTCTAGTCAGCTTTATTCCAAAACTGGTATTTGTTACTTCTTAAACTAGTTTTGGTAATTTCCGATTTCCTTCCTGGAAGTTGATGTATTTCTGAAAATTTACAATTTAGTAGCATAAAATTGTTTTGAATCTCTTGTTTCACTTCCATATTTAAATATAAATGTATATCTACCACATACACACATACACACACACGCACAGGCACACACACACGCACACCCTCCCTGACCCTTAATTGGGTTTGCCAGTGATTTACCATCCAAAGACCCAGCCCCAGCTTTTATGTGATTTATCACTTAGTAAATATGATTTTGGGGTTGTATTCACTAAGTTCTGTGTTTAACATTGTTTCCTTTGAAAATACATTGGTTTTTGCTTATTGTTCTTTAGATTCAAGATTGTGAATTTGTGAGTTCAGCTTTGGGCGTATCCCAGTGTTTTCAGTACTAGTTTAGTTTTTGGGGTTTTTTTGTTTCTAATTATTATTTTTGGCATTTCCTTATCAATATAAGAGTTTTTAAAATTCAAGTGTTTTGATTCATTTTATCTAATTTTTGGTTATAATTTCTTGGTTTCTTTGTGTTGTGGTCACATAATGTGGGTTTTATACACATTTTCTCTGTGTTTTGGGGATTTGCTTATTTTTCTTTGTGGTCTTGCAAGATTTTCTGTGAAAAGAAAAACTGTGTTAAAGTTCATCATTTTTATCAATCAGTCTGACCATTGTCATGGAGTTGTTTAGATTCATTTGGTTAAAACAGAGCTAAGTATTTTAAACATTTAGAATACTAAGTTAAACAGGCTTGAAAACTAACTTGAGTAAAAGCAATTAAGAAAATCAACATTAGACTGGGCGTTGGTGGCTCATGTGACCTTGGAGGCTCCACTGTGCTCCAGCTGGGGCGACAGAGTGAGACTCTGTCTCTTTTCTTTTTTTTTTAAAAAAAAAAAAAAAAAAAAAAAGGAAGAAAGGAAAATCAATGTTAGTCTATGAATACATTTTCTTATTGTTTTAAAACTGGATTTGGAAAGTTTCAAAATGCATTTGGACTGCATTGTTCTAAGGCACATTAGAAATCCAGATTTCTTTTGCCCAGATATTTCACCACTAATTCTTACTAGCTTTCGTTGTATGATGGGAGATAGATGTATAAAAATAACTTATTTAAAATGTCAGTGTATTTTTTATAATGGACATTCCTGGATGACAGTGAAATTTGAACATGAACTGTTTGTTAGTTTAGTGTTGTCTCAGTGGTAAATATCCTGAATACAATTGTTTCATGTTTGTGCAGCTGAAGTTCCCTTTCTTAGAAAACAAGCATTGATGTATTTAATAATAAGCTTGTGATGCAGTAATGACCTGTAAAAATGTTCAGGAAGGAAAATGGTACATAAGGATATATAAAAATGTATGCCTCTATGTATATGGGGGGGCATACATTTTTAATATATGTATGTGTGCTGTCACACAGGAGAGAGAGTGTGGAGTATGTGTATGGAGAGAGAAGAAAAGTAAAGAAAATGGGCTGAATGTTAATATTTGATATATGTAGATGAAAGGTATATCTTTTGTACTTTTCTATTGAAAATATGTCAAAATAAGTTGGCAGTGATGAATAGCATGTTGTTAAGTGTTTATAGGGTGTATTTTCAAGGGAAATTGACAAGTTTGTTGGTTTTAGTTACACGTATAAATATTAACATTATTAATGTATGATTAGAGTTCCTGATGAAATAAGTCTGGGAACTGCTGCATACTATATATGTTCCCCACAGAGGTTCATTACCATATTAGTGTATTAAGGATGCTGAGAAATAACTTATAAGGGAAACTTTATTTAAATTGACACTTCCCCTACTTATTTGGAATAGAATGTTCTTTTATCAAGGTACCTCTTAATTTCCTGCAGCTCAGTGGAACACTAGCCTGGGATACTTTTTAATTAGAAGATTGCTTGTTTTCTTCTCTATACTTATTCATTATTATATATTTTTGAATCAGAGAGTAACATATTGCCTAATAACTTTTGGGGATCTTTTCTGTCTGGTCTAGCTCTAACACTGTGCTGTTATCTACAAATTTGGAACTTCATTGCTGATATCTAGATCTGCTTCATCGAGGAATAGAGACTTTATTTTAATCTTTTTCCTTTTAAAAATATTTTTATGCTTTTATTTTTTGCAGAAGTTAATTTGACACATTTATGAGGCATTTAAAATAAAAGCAAGGCATTCTTTTAGTTATTAAAAAATAAGTAGTTTACAAATGTTAACTATTGTGTAATTATTGGTGATTTTAAAGAAGAAAACATCCAGGAATGTTTTATCTTCAGTTGTGTACAGAACAGGAATACTGTTACTTCCTACATTAATCTTTTCAAAGTCAATGAAAATGAATGATGCCTGAATGAGCTTAACCATGGGCAAAAGTGAAGTTAGGCAGTGCAAGAAAGTAATGGCTTCAGAGTTAAATGTTGACTAAATGAATTACCCTCATGTGCTCTATAGCTAAATCATGTTTTGTTTTCTGTACTTCAAACAAAATGCTGAAGCAGGCATCTAAAATGACGAAAGAGATTATAGTCTTTCTAAGTGCACAAATAATTTCAGACACATGAAGTCTAAACATAGGTCATAAATAGGACATTGAATGACATGTAGCATGCTAATGATTTCAGGACAACAAATGTAGCACTAGTATTATGTAAATGCCTTTTGAAGCTTAAAAGCCATTTATTTTGACAAAGGAAGGACAGTAATGAACTTCAGGAAGCAATTACCACAGTTTGTATTAGCTAAATATATAATGGTTCAAGCAGATGAATTCATTGGAGTATCAGAATTAATATATCCCTAATTTTTAGAAATGTATCATAGAAAATAAACATGTCTGTTAAAAAGCATCTATAGTAGTTACTCTGCTGTATTTCAGTGAATTTGACTAAGAATTAAAATGATATAAGACAAATTGTAATATAACAATTTTATAAACTTTAAATGATAAATCATAGTAAATATATATTCGTAGGATGGGTGCAGTGGCTCACTCTTGTAATGCCAGCATTTTGGGAGACCCAGGTAGGCAGGTGATTTGAGGTCAGGAGTTGGAGACCAGCCTGGCCAACATTACAAAACCTCGTCTCTACTAAAAATGCAAAAATTAGCCAGGCATGATGGTGCACACCTGTAATTCCAGCTACTTGGGAGGCTGAAGCAAGAGAATCGCCTGAACCTGGGGCCATGGAGGTTGCAGTGAGCTGAGATCATGCCATTGCTCTCTAGCTTGGGTGACAGTGTGAGACTGTCTCAAAAAAGAAAAAAAAAAAAATATATATATATATATATTATATATATTAGATAACAAGTATTTTATGTATTGAAAATTGAAACAAAAATGTTACAAATGTATCCATTAATATATGTGATGCATTATGATTTTTTTTTTTTTATTTAAATAGACAACTGGCATAAAACACTGATTTATAACAACTATTAATGAGTTGTGAGCTGGAGTTAGCTTGAAGGTGAAACAGATGAGATAGGGCATGATCCAGGCCTTTGTGTATACACTATATTGTAATGAAAGTAATTACAATTATCTTCTAAATAACTGCAAATATTTTTCTATAAACAATGGAAGATGTTACATTGTTGTTAAATGTTAGCTTTCAAATTCTTCACATTTTAACCCAATGAAGTCCTTTTTAGCAAACTTACAGGAATCATTGTATCATTCAGCTATTTTTTAAAATAAGGAATTGTTCTAATTCACATCTTAAGAACTTTACTAGGTTATATCTGTTGCAAGTATGAGAAGAATCTAGATAGATGGACTAGAATTGGATTAAAGATGATCTAGATAAACTTAGTAATTCTAATTAGATAAAATTACTAATTAGATAAAATTAGTAATTCTAATGAGGAAATCTTTTAACGTTGAAAATAGTACCCTGTTTATTTTTTTTTTGTGTTAGAGTCAAACCATTGCACATTACTGTGTAAAAATACACAAAGATGTTAACTTGCTGCTAAAGCCCTTTTTACTTTTGAATCTTTGTATTTCTTTCACCTTTGTAATTTTAAGTTGTGCTTTTATCACTTATTTATTTTCTGTTCCTGTTTGGGTTAAAGTTACAAACAGCAAGTTTTTGTGTTTGAATTCCTGAAAATGTTGGGATGGAATTACAGTAATGTGTTATGGCTTGGGCCCCTCGCAGGAGTGTATCTCGCAATCAGCAGTGAAAACAAAGTTTGAACAGCACACTATCAGAGCTAAACAGATACTAGCTACTGTGAAAAACATAATGGATTCAATAAACGTGGCAGCTGAAGAGAAAAGGTACGAGTTCATTTTATTGCAACATAAAAGTGTTAGTATTTTTGTCAGACTTTTGTTAAGACTGAGGTTTTAAATTGTACTATAAATACTTTTTACACTGAAATCAACCTTGTGTGTTTCACTCATGCCTACTTTTGTATTTTTAAGTGAATATTTGAAAGTGTTGATACTTATTCTGCAACCTTGCATACATCATTTATATTCCCTGGACCTCACTATTCCCGTGTATGAATTGTGATTTTTAAAATGTTTTGTGGCTTTAAAATATCTTTAAAGCAGTGGAAGAAGCATTTCTTCAAGCAGATTTTTATGAAGAAGTCCAAAACAGGTGATCCTCTTTGTGTTCAACCCACAGCCCATTTTTTGATATAGTCATACATTGGTATTTTGAAATCACTATTTTATACTATTTTTGTTTATTTGTTTATTGCCTGATGAAAAAACAAGGTGATGCTACCTGCCAACCAGAAAGTTGATTTGGTAAGCAGTACCCTTCATGATACACTGTACTGCATTATTTTATACTATTTGTTACCGTGTAAAGGTGGCAATGAATATATGAAAATACCAACATTATCGATACAAAGTATAATTCTCACAAACTTGGTATGCTTGAAACAAAGATTGTGATGTTATTAGATGTGACAAAAGTAATGATATTAAGCCTCAATAGGACCTTGAGTGGACTTAAGCCAGTTGAAAGAAACATAAAAGCATCCAACTTTAAGTCCACGATGACATAACATTGGAATATTAAATGTATTTGCTGTTGCTGGGAACAAAAACCCCCTCATATCCCATCTAAGTCTGTTGCTTGATAATGGTACTTTCTTAGGAATGAATTATGTTCAAATGAAGAGAACTGCCAGCATATGAAAAGCAAGGATCAGAACCCCGAGTCTGAGCTCAGCCCCTCTGTAGAACCTCCGATATCACCTCTGTTTAATGAGATTGTGCTCTGTTATAGAAGTTCCTTCTAGCTCAGTTGCTTTGATGTAGTGCTCAAATTTTGGTCTGTAAGATTGACTTAATTAGTAATAATTTTTAAAGGCATAGGACATTGAACAAAGTATGGCACACAGAGAAGATGTGATTTGAGGATTGTATAATCATAAAGTCCTGGGAACACTTAAATAAAAGATCTTAAATGGATCTCAGCTCTTCTTTTTCCTATATCAGCTGGAGGTGAACAAACTTTTTTTAAAAAAGAGCCAGACAATAAATATTCTAGGTTTTATAGGCCATAAAGTCTCTTGGAGCTACTCATTGTTAACAGTTTTAGAGCAGAAGCAGCCATAGATAGAAAATAGGTAAATGAATGGGCGTGGCTGTGTTTCAAGAAAACTTTAACAAAAGCTGGCAGCTGCCTGGATTTGGGTTGTAAGGTGCCATTTGCTGACCCCTGCTTATTAACTAAAGTCAGTATTACATTCTGTTTTGCCTGTTCAGATCTATGAAATAGTGTTTGAAGACTTAGAATTCTTATTAATCCTTTCTGGGATTCATGTGCCACATGGGCAGAGAAACTTAGCTTATATCAAACCATCTATATAAAGTATTTTATAAGTGAAATATTACTTGAATCCTTTCAGATGTTACATGTTTTTTTTTTCGTGAGTCATGCTAATAGATGGTTCAATACATGAATTAGTCCCATGCTGAAATGCTTTAGGATTTCAGTATACCCTGAATTTTGATTACTCTTTGTACTGTAATAGGGCTTATTCCGTGGAAGAGAGGGAAGACCAGATTGATAGACTGGACTTTATCCGAAACCAGATGAACCTTTTAACACTGGATGTTAAGAGAAAAATCAAGGAGGTTACTGAGGAGGTGGCAGACAAAGTGGGTAACAGCAGCTTCATGATGAAAATTATTTGGGTGGAAATTATTTTTGATAATGCTAAAAATGTTATTGTTCCTTTAAAAGAATGTTTTAGGATTTTCAATTTAATTTTTTTGAGTAATTAATAATCTTGTTTAACTCTGACTTCATATTTTCAGGTTTCATGTGCAATGACAGATGAAATTTGTCGACTGTCCGTTTTGGTTGATGAATTTTGTTCAGAGTTTCATCCTACTCCAGATGTACTAAAAATATATAAAAGTGTAAGTTAAAATACAGTTAAAATTGTTCAGAGACAGTTTCTTCTTCTATACCCTCAATTATTTTATTTAATGGTTTGGCATTTTAGTGTCTTCATGGCAATCAGTACAAAATGACACTGTTATATCTCTTGTGCCCTCTTGTAATAAATGTATCTTGTATAAAAAGTACATAGAAAATTTATACTTAGAATGAGATTAAGATCATTTTAGGACCAGACACAGTGGCTCATGCCTGTAATCTCAACACTTTGGGAGGCGGAGGTGGGAGGATCACTTGGGCCCAGGAGTTTGAGACCAGTCTGAGCAACATAGTAAACCCTCTAATCTACAAAAAATGAAGTTAACTGAGCGTGGTGGCACATTCTATAGTCCCAGTTACTGAGGAGTCTGAGGCAGGAGGATCACTTGAGCCCAGGAGGTTGAGGCTACAGTGAATCAAGATGAAAGGTCTCCAGCCTAGGCAACAAAGCAAGACGCTGTCTCAAAAAAAAAAAAAAATCAAAAAGACCATTTTAGCATTTATTGCATTTTTTACGTCTTTATAAAAACTGCATGCTTTCTGGACAAAAATAATATGGATATTTACCATTGTTAATAGGATTTAAATAAGCACATAGAGGACAGGATGGGAAGAAAGTTGGCTGATCGATGCACCGATGAAGTAAACGCCTTAGTGCTTCAGTCCCAGGAGGAAATTATTGGTAATATTTATGGCTACAAGGTGGTGTCTGGTTTCTTTTTTCATTCATAACTCTGGTCAAGAGCGTATTTTCCTTTAGGCATTCCATGGAAGGTAAAACATTTACTATTCTTTCTTAAAATAAGTGTTGTAATTTTGTTCTTTCTAGAAAATCTGAAGCCGTTACTTCCAGCTGGTATACAGGATAAACTACATACACTGATCTCTTGCAAGAAATTTGATCTCAGTTATAATCTAAATTACCACAAGTTATGTTCAGATTTTCAAGAGGATATCGTATTTCATTTTTCCCTGGGCTGGTCTTCCCTTGTACATCGGTTTTTGGGCCCTAGAAATGCTCAGAGGGTGCTTCTAGGATTATCAGAGCCTATCTTTCAGGTATGTATCTTTGAATCTACCAGTTAAGACTCTCCTTTATTATTTTGTTTATGTGATTTTTCTATAATAAAACTAGCTTTACAAAATCTGCACATTTAAAAGCTAGTAGTCTCTTAGAGCCTTTTCTGAGGTAGATACTTAGTTTGAGCATCTCTAATCTGAAACTCCTTAAAGTTCCAAAATCAAAAACTTTTGAGTATGATGACACCACAGATGGAAAATTCCACAAAGGACTTCATGAGAGGTCATAGTAAAAACGCAGGCACACAACACACAGTTTATTCAGTGTCCTCAAGGGAAAAAAGACCCAAGCTGCTGTATATCTTTTCCACACATGCCCGAATTCCCCCACACAAGCACACCTCCGAAGGGTACTAAAATGGTACGTGTGCAGGCCCAGTGTGCCAACAGCAGGCTCCTCGTGGTGCCCCACATGGGGCCAAGACCTGTGTGCATCACTCACTATGGGCTTTTTACTCTCTTTTCTCTCATTAAAGATACTGTTTACAATGATTTTTTTTTTTTTTTTTTGGGTGGGTGGGTGGAGACAGTCTCCCTCTGTGGCTCAGGCTGGAGTACAGTGGTGCGATCTTGACTCACTGCAACCCCCGCGTCCCAGGTTCAAGCAATTCTGCCTCAGCCTCCTGAGAAGCTGGGATTACCGGTGCCCACCACCATGCCCAGCTAATTTTTGTATTTTTAGTAGAGATGGGGTTTTCACCATGTTGGCTGGACTGGTCTCAAACTCCTGGCCTCAAGTGATCCTCCTGCCTCAGCCTCCCAAAGTGCTGGTATTACAGGCATGAGCCACCCCACCTAGCCTGTTTAACATGTTTAAAAGGCCTGCAGATACCCTTGTGGGTAACATTGATAAGAAAAAGAAGAGGCATTTATTTTTATTTATAGCACAAAAATTTAAGTTGTTGGAAAAACTGGACAACAGTATAAGTGAGAAACTTCTTACAGAATGATGATGTTGGAACGAGCACTATATATGACCTAAAAGAACAGCTTTCCTAAACTGTTGACGTTCCATACTGAAAGTGATGAACAGAAGTTAATGTAAAAAAAAAAAAAAAGTTAAAAGCAAAGATCTTGATCGTGTATTGAAAGGGTGGATCCATCCATCAGCATTGCAGTGAACATGTGCCACTTAATGCCATGCTGATCAGTAAAAAAGCAAAGATCTATGAAAATGAACTGAAAATCAGAGGGAACTGTGAATATTCAGTAGGCTGCTTAGAGATATTTAAGATAAGATAGCATTAACTTTTTTAAAGGTATGTGGTGGTAAAGCATCTTGATCACAAAGCAGCAGAGAAATTCATTGATGAATTTGCCAAGATTGTCTCTGATGTGAAAATCTGACTCCAGAACCAGTCTGTAATGCTGATGAAACATCACTGTTTTGCCATTATTGACCCAGAAAGACACTGACTACGTAGAGCTGAGGGGGCAGCTCCTACAGGAATTGAGGATGCAAGGAAAAGAATAGGTGTGCTGGAATGTGCTAATGCAGCAGGCATAAATGTGAACTTGCTATGGTAGGGAAAAGCTTTCGTCCTCACTATTTTAAAGGAATGAATTTCTTTTTTTTTTTTTTTTTTGTTGGAGACAGAGTCTCGCTCTGTTGCCAGGCGCCAGGCTGGAGTGCAATGGCGCGATCTCGGCTCACTGCAGCCTCCGCCTTACAGGTTCAAGCAATTCTGCTTCAGCCTCCCAAGTAGCTGGGGCTACTGGCGCACGCCACCATGCCCAGCTAATTTTTGTAGTTTTCAGTAGAGATGGGGTTTCACCGTGTTGGCCAGGATGGTCTTGATCCCCTGACCTCATGATCTGCCTGCCTCGGCCTCCCAAAGTGCTGGGATTACAGGGGTGAGCCACAGCGTCTGGCCTGGGAATGAATTTCTTACTAGTCATTGTACTAAAAAAAAAAAAGGCATGGATCTCTGGGGGACATCTTTCTGATTGGTTTCACAAACATTTTATACCAGCAGCTCTTATGTACTTAATGGGAGGCTAGGCCAGGTGATGACTACAAGATTTTGTGATTCCTTGACAACTGTTCTGCTTATCCTCTGGCTGAAATTCTCATTTCAAAAATAATGTTTCATTATGTCAAGCTCATGACCAGGGTGTTCTAAGATGAGTGAGAAGTAACTGTAAAAACATCTTGGGCAGCATGCTAGCAGCAGTAAACTGAGGCATGGGTGTGGAAGGTTTTCAGAAGGAGTTTAGGATGAAGGATGCTGTATATGCCAGCACTTGAAACACAGTGACTCAGTTGTGTATGCCTGTAGCCTCTGCCTTCGACTACATTTAGTGATGATGAGGAGCAAATATGTGACTTTGAAGTATGTCAAGTGAGAAAAAAATGATGTCTGACCTCCTTACTTATGCAAAAAATGATATCTTCAGAGTCCAGCTGTAAACTGGAAGAAGACTATATGAAAGAAGTGTTTAACATTGATAATGAGGCTTCAAGTTGCTCATTCATTAACTGATTTTAACTGATGGCAAAAGAGCTAAATTGCTTCTGAAGCAAGGTGATTATGATGATGGCGATAATGAAGATAATGTCATTAACTCTGCACCTATAGGCAGCATGGTGATGGGCTGACTGAAGCACTAGAGCAGCGTGCATTCATAACAGAACAAGAAATAGGTTTATAAAATCAAGGAGAGACTTTCTTGAAAACCAGTGTTAATGAGGCAAGTAGGTGGTACTACAGGAAACATTTTCAAAGGCCCCAGCAGAATGTCTTCTGCCTACAGAACCCACTTCTTAGTCCCTCAGCTGCTTCTGATGTTTCTTCTCACCTAACAAAGTACAGTGTACAATAACTTTTTAATCAAAACAGCATTGTAAGTCCTAATGCAGCAGACATGAAGGCCTGCCATTGTTGCTGTTTAACAGCTGATACCGGTGTTCTGGTGGTGCAACTGTGCTTAGTTTGAATGTTATTTTTTCACTATTAATAACGGTGTGTCTTATATTTTTATTGTTAAGTTCCTCTGTGTGAATAGGTGTAAGAAAATGATTGCTTGTCAGTAGCATATAAATTTCATCAAGAATGATAGTGATGCCAAATAGCCACAGTGTTCACATGGGTGGCTGATGTAGCAACACCGTGTTTTCTAAGGAGTCAGTGTATACAACCTTTGTTTCATGCACAAAATTATTCGAACGTTGGATAAAATTACCTCAGGCTATGCAGATAAGGTATATGAAACAAGTGAATTTTATGTTTAGATTTGGGTGCCATCCTCAAGATAGCTTGATATATCTATGAAAATACTCAAAAATCCTAAAAAATCTGAAATCTGAAAGACGTCTGGTCCCAAGCATTCCGGATGAGGGGCACTCGGCCCATGGGATGCGTGAGGGAGAGCCAGCCCTCGAGCTTCCATCCAGGACTGTTGTTGTGGTGCTGCATTCAGTTTTGAAAATTTTCTATTTTCTTAAAAGATTTGGTTTTCACATTTCAAATAGATTAGAATAAATAGAAGCATTTTAAAAGAAAAACCTTTGAAAATTTATCAATTCAGTAATTTTTTAGAAAATTTGTGAAATTGTAAAACCATCACCACAGTTCAGTTTTAGAACATGTTTATCACCCCAAAGCCTTTTTCCTCATTTGTAGTCAGTCATGATTTCCACTGCCAGCCCACCACTAATCTGTCTCCTGTTTATGGATTTGTCCTTTCTGGACATTTCCTATAAATGCACTCGTGTAAAACGTGGCCTTATGTGACTGATTTCTTTCACTTAGTATAATGTTTTCAAGGTAAGGTTTAATCATCATGGCATCAGTGTTGTAAGAGGCATCAGTACCTCATTTCTTGTTTCGGCTGAGGAATATTCCATCATAGATGCAACACTGCCCATTCATTAGTTGGTGGACATTAGGGTAGTTTGGACTTTTTGGCTCTTATGAATAATGCTGCTTTAAAGATTCATCTACATGTTTTTTACGTGGACACGTGTTTTCATTTCTCTTGAGTATCTACTTAGGTTCTAGTGGGTATAGAGTAGTATTTCTTTGTAGGTTTGATTTGCATTTCCCTAATGACCGATGATTTTAAACATCTTTTTGTGTGCTAACTAGCCATTTGTGTATTTTCTTTTGTGAAATGTCTAGTCAAATCTTTTACCTATTTTTAAATTATTTGGGTCCTATAGGGTTGCAGAATTTCTTTGCATATTCTGGATCAAGTTCTTTCTCACATATATGATTTCCGAATGTTTTTTATTTGTTGTTTTATTTTTTGAGACAGGGACTTGCTCTGCCCAGGCTGGAGTGTAGTGGCGTGATCACAGTTCACTGCAGCCTCTGTTTCCGAGGAGCTGGGACCACAGGCGTTTGCCACCACACCTAGCTAACTTGAAAAAAAGTTGTGTAGACACAGGGTCTCACTGTGCTGCGCAGGCTGGTTTCAAACTCCTGGTCCCAAGCTATCCTCCTGCCGTGGCCTCTGAAAGTGCTGGGACTACAGGCATAAGTCACCGTGCCCAGCCCCAAATATTTCTCTGTCTGTGGCTGTGCATTTTGAAGTTTAGTAGGTTTTTATTTTGAAGTCCTTTTTTTTTTTTAGTTTATCTTTTGTTGCTTCAAGGATTGTGCTTTTGTTGTTAGTTTTTTTAAAACTTAGTTTGTTCCTCTTGAGAGTTGAGGGCCTTCTGTTAGATTTAGACCCCATTGTTTGTTATGAAAATTCATTATTGTTCATATCACTGGTCCATATTATAGACAAAAATTTTCAAATTATTTTATTTTCTACATATACGTGTGATATCCTCTTCATTTAGGGTAATTTTTTTTCTCCCATAGATTTGCTACCGTACTTGTAAAGAGTTTTATAAGGTAACTTTAATTTGTAGTTGTTTAAGTGTAATAACCTTTTTGTTTTTGGCAGCTCCCTAGATCTTTAGCTTCTACTCCCACTGCTCCTCCCAGTCCAGCAGTGCCAGATAATGCATCACAGGAGGAACTCATGATTACGTTAGTCACAGCATTGGCTTCTCTTACATCTAGAACTTCTATGGGCATCATTATTGTTGGAGGAGTGGTAAGAAACATTTCTTTTAGTATAATTAAAATGGAAACATTTGCAAGGCTGCCTATTAGATCACAAAAGAAAAGATACGTGATGTTCTGTTTGTAGGATCTGTAAATAATAGGAAAATTTGCAGGTTAAAAGTAGTGAATTATCACAAGTCTTATCTTAAATTTTTTAAAATACATCTTACATCTTTAGGAATGAACCATCACCAACTAGCTGGTCTTTAATACTTCCTAAGCATTTTCGAATCATGGCACACAAAGAAACGTTTGTGCATTGGGTAATAAGAAAACCCAAGGTGCCTTATCTAGCCTTCTCTGAATATCAAGGGGATCTGTCTTAAGTATTAATTATTGTTTCTAGTAGTAGTTCTTACTTGTTTTTAAAAAATATTTATGTCATTAACGGCATAGATATACTTGTTTTGGTTTTTGAAAGGTCTGACCTAAAATATTTAACATTGTTTTATTTTTGAGATATAATTGAATCAGTTTGTCAGATCTGGCAGCTTACAAAGCTCTTGCTTATTTGTGTGCTGATCCCTTTTAAGCCTGATTGATTTCTGGTAACTTCACATTTTCTCATAGAAGGAATATACATTTTTAGAAAATGCCTCTAACTCAAAGATCTATAGGGAACTAAAATGCTTTTAAATATTCTCTCCCAAGTGGTGTTTTTCCTTCTCAGACTAAGCTGTTACTTTATCTTACAGATTTGGAAAACTATAGGCTGGAAACTCATATCTGTTTCATTAACTATGTATGGAGCTTTGTATCTTTATGAAAGGCTGTCCTGGACCACCCATGCCAAGGAGAGAGCCTTTAAACAGCAATTTATAAACTATGCAACTGAAAAACTGAAGATGATTGTTAGCTCCACTAGTGCAAACTGCAGCCACCAAGTAAAACAGTAAGTTGAAAGGTGTATCTTTGTTATAAAAAAAACTTACTGACATATGACATACATACAGAAAACGCAAAGAATAAGTGTATTGCTCAAAGAATTATCACAAAATGAACATGTTTCGTGATCTTCACCAATGAGAAAATAGAACAATACTAAACCTCACTGCTGCCCCCTCTCTCTCCTAATCACTGTTTTTCTTGCCATTCTCCTGATAAATTAGGTTTAAGTAGATAGGAACTTTCAAGAACTCTGGAGGGGTTTAAAAAGATAGTTGTTAATTTTGTTTTTGTTTTTTTTCAGAGAGAGAGTCTCTGTCACCCAGGCTGGAGGGCAGTGGCGTAATCATGGCTCAGTGCAGCCTCAAATCTTGAGCTTGAGTAATCTTACTGCTTCACCCTCCCATGTATCTGGGACCACAGGTGTGCACCACTACACCTGGCTAATTAAAAAATTTTACTGTGTTACCCAGGTTGGTCTCGACCTCCTGTTCTCAAGTGATTCCCCCCTCCTAAAGCCTCCTGAGGAGCTGGGATTATAGGCATGAGCCACCATGCCCAACTCAAAAGATCGTTCTTCAGCAGATGTATTCTAAATTTATGTACCTGGCCAGACAAGGTGGCTCACACCTATACTCCTAGCACATTAGCAGGCCGAGGCAGGTGGATCACTTGAGGTTGGGAATTCAAGAACAGCCTGGCTAATGTGGTGAAACCTCATCTCTACAAAAAATATAGAAATTAGCCGGGTGGGGTAGCGCCTGCCTGTAATCCCAGCTAGTTGGGAGGCTGAGGGATAAGAATCGCTTCACCCTGGGAGGCAGAGGTTGCAGTGATCCAAGATTGCACCACTGCACTCCAGCCTGGGTGGCAGAATGAGACTATGTCCCAAAAATAAATAATTGCCCTTAAGATACTTGTGATATTTGTTTGTTTGTTTTGAGAAGGAGTCTTGCTCTGTCACCCAGGCTGGAGTGCAGTGGTGTGATCTTGGCTCACTGCAACCTCCGCCCCCCAAGTTCAAGCAGTTCTCCTGCCTCAGCCTCCTGGGTAGCTGGGACTACAGGCATCCACCACCATGCCCAGCTAATTTTTTTTTTTTTTTTTTTTTTTTTTTAAGAGATGGGGTTTTACCATGTTGGCCAGGATGGTCTTGATCTCCTGACCTCGTTGTCCACCCGCCTTGGCCTCCCAGAGTGCTGGGATTGCAGGTGTGAGCTACCACGCCTGGCCCCACACCCAGCTCATTTTTTTTGTATTTTTTTTTTTTAGTAGAACCAGGTTTTCACCATGTTGGCCAGGCTGATCTCGAACTCCTGACCTCAAGTGATCCATTCACCTTGGCATCCCACAGTGTTGGGATTACAGGCATGGGCCACTGTGCCCGGCCAGATCCTTGTGGTTTCTTAATAAAGAAAACTGAATGAAGCTATGCAAGGTGGCTCACGCCTGTAATCCTAGCACTTTGGGAGGCCGAGGTGGGTGGATCACCTGAGGTCAGGAGTTCGAGACCAGCCTGGCCGTCATGGTGAAACCCCATCTTTAAAAAAAACAAAAATAAAAAAAGAAAACTGAATGAATAGAAAGGTAGATGGCCGAGCCGTCTCAGAAAACTGAATGAATTCTTAGCATTTAACAAAAGCACTTTATGGTAGGCAGACTCCTTATTTTTTGGTGAATATAGTTTTGCTCTGGCAGTTCCAATTTATAAGTTAAATGCTATTTTAATTTTAGATCTCAGAAGAATTTTATTATAACATATACCTAAGTCCACCTGGTTTCTGCTTTTATGAAACTTAAATATTTGTTTCATTCATGTGGTAAAAATACATAGAACTCCAGTTAAGTCAAAGTACATTGTTCTGTATTTAGATGCCTCTGAGAGCAGAATTTAAAAATTCTTTGAGTTCAAATAACTTCAGTTTAATGAAAGTAACATTTATATAATTATAATACAAAGTGACAGTCATAAGAAATATAAGAAAAGAAACTTTTATCATAAGGCAAGGCTTTACAGGTTGCTTAAATCTTGAAGGATAGTAGATCAGTAAAGGTTTCCTAGAGAAGATATGTAGCATATGAGATTTGAACATTCAGCATGCAGGTGGAGACAACAGCCCAGATGCAAAGCAAGAAGGTCAGAGGAGAGGAATGTATTCACGGACATGAAGAGAAGAATTTCAGTGTGGGAGATGTGTATATAAGCTGTGTACATACTTCCACATATACTTCACAGCAGGATGTGGCCTTGTCTATGTGTGTAGATTGGGTTTTGGATAATTAGGAATTCTGAGAGAGATGTCATCAACACTTAGCTATAGAACAAATAACTTAGGAGCAGCATATGAAATTGTTTAGACTCGGGAGACAGGAATTTCTGGGACAGTAAACTGCTTCTGATACAAAATCAAAGTCTGAGCTGACAGTTAATAATTGTAGAGAGTGAATACCAGCAGACCACAGATTTGAGGAGTTTGTTCATTTATTAATTCATTCATTGACCACATTTTTTGAGCCTCTATTTTATATGGTAGTTTTAATTTTAAATTATATTAAGGATGAATTTTTAATTAAGATACTTTGACTTCTGAAGAAATCAACTGAAATTCATGTAAATAAGAACAAAGTTAATGTAGTTTCCATGCACTGATTATCAAACATTTAATTGCCTCCCATGCAGCAGTTCACACTAGGGGCTATGGGAATTAAAATCTTGACTTGATCCTCTTTCTTAGAAGACTTTGCACTTTAGTGGAGGCAACTTCAAATAATTTCTCAGTCAAAATATACTAAGTAAATATTTAATATTTAAGAAAATATCAAAAGAATGAAGCACACGCTTCATCTGTCTAATAGTGGTGGAATGGGATTTGGTGGAACGGGAAGAGGCATGCTCCCATTTAAAAAATATAAATGCAATGTTTGTCAAAGTTAGTGTATTAATTAGCTCTCAAATTAAATAGAACCCTTTGATGCTAGGTATGTGGTTACATTTTGCTATAATATAAAATGTTTTTGCCTGTGTCACAAAAGTTCATGGAGTTGTTCCTGTTTTTGATAATGTCTTACTTTCATTGGGCAGGGGACCAGGCATGAGTAAGATGTATGGTACTTCTGAAGAAATGCACCTGTCTTTTGTCTTTATGTGGCTTATTCATGTTCTCAGCCATATAGCAGAGGTAGTATCGTCTCTTGAGCCAGGATAAAATTCTGTCCACTAGAGCTATACCTTCCCTCTTAGCGTTCTTAGTGTCCTGATTCCCTGTAATTTAGAATTTTTAAAAAACTTGTGTTCTCCTTTTTTATGTGAGCTTTCAATTAAAGCTTAGTCATTTTTGAAGACATTTATGACTGCTTCTGAATTTTTATTTTAAGACAAATGGCTACCACTTTTGCTCGCCTGTGCCAACAAGTTGATATTACTCAAAGACAACTGGAAGAAGAAATTGCTAGATTACCCAAAGAAATAGATCAGTTGGAGAAAATACAAAACAATTCAAAGCTCTTAAGGTATTTAAACGTTTTTTCTCAATAATTTGAACATTTGCTGGTCTCATTACCAAAATATGTAAAATTACTAATGAATTTGTATTCATACCTTTTTTTGTGTTGGTTTAAATGAAAATTGTCCATATTTAATTCCACGTTTTGCAGTTTCGACGAAGACTAGTTTCAACAAGAAAACAAATCTGAGTCTAAAGGAACTTTATAGATCCAAACTTACTCTTCATTAGGCTATATTATATATTAGTCCCTTTAATTATAGAACAGAAGTGTACAATTAGAAGTGAGATTTTAGTTGTGTATGTCCAAGACCCATAACTTTTGTTTTCATGGGGGACTGTTGATTGGGTATACTTAAATCATAAAACAGAAGTCGGATTTCCTGATAAAATGTGGATTTCTGGTTTGATGTGATTCATTATGGAATATTTGGGGTCTAATTAAATTTGCTTTTGGGACAAGACTGAAAGTGTCACCAATTAGGTCTATAGTTGGGAATTCTCACTCAGTGCTGGATAACTTACTTTGAGCTTTCTTACTTTGACTTCTCATCCATGAGCTGGCTTGTCAGAATGTCTTTGAAGAACCGTGAAACCTCATTTAGTCTCTGCTGTTACTTCCAGGACACGTATTACACAAAATTGCCGGTGTAAGAACAGCTTAGTAGTCAGTGTTTACAAATTGAAGGAACTGTCTTTGTGACGTGGATTTGGGGACATGTATTTAAAGCACCCATAGTAGTGATTAACTGTAGTGTCTTCATCAGACACATGTTCATTGCACTTTAGTTTCAAAATCTCTGGAAAAGATGACTACCTATCACTTAGATTGTCCAACCTCACCCACCCATGTGAATTTTATGTATTTAGTTGCTCCTGTTTTAAGTTAGACCATCCCAAATATATCTCTCAAATTTGGTGAAACTGTGCAGTAGAAATTGGTTTTTTGTCTTTACCTAGGTAAGTTTTTGTGATTTTTTTGGTTTTGATTTATTCAGCTTTTGAAAGATCTAGGTAAGTTTTTAAGTAGTATTTCATTTTTTGGCCTGCTAATTAATCATTTTTCTTAAAGGAAAAAGTTTAAAAAAATTACCATAGTATTTGGAATCTCCATTTTCTACTAGATTAGGACCAGCCATTTGGGTAGAGTTTATTTATTTATTTATTTATTTTTTTTTGAGACGGAGTTTCGCTCTTGTTACCCAGGCTGGAGTGCAATGGCGCAATCTCGGCTCACCGCAACCTCTGCCTCCTGGGTTCAGGCAATTCTCCTGCCTCAGCCTCCTGAGTAGCTGGGATTACAGGCACACGCCACCATGCCCAGCTAATGTTTTGTATTTTTAGTAGAGACGGGGTTTCACCATTTTGACCAGGATGGTCTCGATCTCTTGACCTCGTGATCCACCCGCCTCGGCCTCCCAAAGTGCTGGGATTACAGGCGTGAGCCACCGCGCCCGGCCCTGGGTAGAGTTTAACTTGCTAACACTGCAGGAGAGCTACCTCAAGAAATATATACAATAGAGTTCAGAGCTTATGTACTCTTCACTTGTATGACCTGAAGCATATGCACACATGAACAAAGTAAAACAAGACCCCTTCCCCATCTCCATGATGGAGAGAGCCCACTCAGTGAGTGTGTGCCTGGCATCGTATGAGAATGGGAAACAAGTCTGTTTCTCTGTCAGTTTTAGTTTCAATTTTCCTGTCTTGTGGGCATTTGGCTGCATCAAAGATAAATCTAGTGTTTAAAGGAAATCTTTTTGGTATGCCATTGCCACTGTAACATCTGCTAGTTTCCTTGTATGTCCATGAGAAACACTCTGTACTTTATGCATTATGTAAAGGGAATGTGCAAACACAATCATGACTGTACGTAACAGGATGTAACTCCCGTACAGGGTGATACTATTCCACTGTCTAGTATGCTCTTCGTTGTTTATTATTAAAGTTTTTGTCTTTTCACAATGGATGGAATGCATCTTTTTCCTTGACCTTTGTGGTAATTAGATTGGTGTTTCTTTTTTTTTTAAATTAGAAATAAAGCTGTTCAACTTGAAAATGAGCTGGAGAATTTTACTAAGCAGTTTCTCCCTTCAAGCAATGAAGAATCCTAACAGAGATTGCTTTGGTGACCATGATAGGAGGAAACAAAACTTGTAAGATTGGGACGGTTATTTTTATGAAATGACTTTAAGTATGAATGATACTAACTGTACCTAAATAGCAAAGCCCTGTGTAGATTCTGATAATGGTCTATCTCAGGGTATTTGTGTTTTGGAGAGTGTTATGTCCTTAGTTTTAATTTTGGGTAAAGAAAAGGCTTAAATCATGAATTAGTTACAAGCAACAATACCAACTTATGTGACCCCTGAGGGGTGGGGCTATGAGCTCTTAATTTGTTTTTGATTCTGAAAAACTCTGCTTCCTGGCATCCAGGAGTTAGAGATTGAGCCTCTCATCTTCTTTCTCAAAACTAGTTTTTGATGCTGTCTTTCATGGGAATAGTCACTTTTTAATTTTATTTAATAAACTGCATTGCCGGAATCACCAAGGAGCGTGGAATGTTCTTGAGTGTATTATTTCTGCAAGTTACAGTCACTTTGCTGTCATGGCAGGTATGTGAACCACTAGTAAATATGCTGTCTTCCCGTTAAAACTGATGTAAAACAGAATAAAGGCTTGTTGTAGTCGCTTATAAGTATCTGGGTCTAAATAATTTCCTTAGTTGTTTCTAAAGAAACATTTTCAGTTTTGCTCCAACTACGATTCCTGTAAGAAAAGCTTTCCTAGCTCAATTTTAGGAATAAAGTTTGAAGAGAGAAAAATACCCAAAGATAGGTCTGAATTTTGAATGATAACAGTGATGTTTTAAAAAGCTGTTCTTTAGGAGGTATTTGCCTAGGATATTGCTGGATTATGCCCCATTGGAGGCGTTTACTTTTTATTTGTATGAAATTTTCAGGGTTCATTAAAAATTATTAGTGTATTTTTTACCTTAATACAAGGTTATGGGGTCAATTATCTTTCTATATTAAAAAGTGATTGAGTCTGTACACATGTAAATTACGCCTAGTAGAGGTTCTGTTGACTTCCTTCCCCAATGTGGAAGAGAGGCCAATTTTGCCACCATTTGCATATTTATTTCAGTATTTCTGATCCATAAATGTAAAATTTACAAAATTCTGCCTTGAGCTGTAAAAATGCTTCATCAGTTTCCTCTTTAATGAATCAAATACAGTCTTTAACTGGTGTTAAAAAAAAATTGGTTGACAGATGGAATGGAAATGTACTAAAATGACACCATTCTAGGAATTTGCTAGGCAAAATACAGGACTACCAGATAAGTATCACCTGGACGCTGGTTAGAAATACACAGTCCCGGGGAACACTGTACATTTGGCCACGTGTAGCTTATGCTTCCTTTCCTAGGTTCTATTCAGCTGTTTTACAGCAGGTGTAACTCTTTTTCAAGATGTCTTCAAGAGAAGATAACACTAGGCCACTGAAGCCTTTCAAAAATATATTTTAATGCAAACTGATACTAGAATGCAGTATACTAATGGAAATTAATTTGGGTTTTTAGCTTTTATTACTGTTTTATAACCCAAGAAATGGCACAAGCCACAAAATGTGGGATTAGGTAACAGATACAACGTGGAAAAACAGCCTCTGAAATCTCGTACTGCTAATTGAGGTTACAGAGCTCAAGGCCGCGTAACCTTTATGCGAAAGTACTTAAACTTGAAAGTTCCTAATGGTTTGGTATCACCTCATTAGTATAGTTCAGTGGTTCTCAAAGCTTGGTCCTGGGTCATCAACATTACTTCTTTTTCTTTTTGAGACAGGTTCTCTGTCTGTCACCCAGGATGGAATGCAGTGGCGTGATCATGGCTTGCTGCAGCCTTGACCTCTTAGGTTCAGGTGATCCTCCCACTTCAGCCTCCTGGGTAGCTGGGTCTGCAGGTACATGCCACCACGCCTGGCTAGTTTTTTGTAGAGATGTGGTTTCCCCATTTTGTGCAGACTGGTCTTGAACTCACAGGCTCCAGTGATCCTTTTACCTTAGCCTACCAAAGTGCTGGAATTACAGGCATGAGCCACCACACATAGCCATAATCAGCTTCAAACTTACAAGAAGTGTGGATTCTTGGGTCTGAACTCAGCATATGGAGTCAGGCAATAGGTTTGGGCCCAGCAATCTATGGTTGAACAAGCCAGCCGAGTGTTTCTGATATGCAGTAAAGTTGGGGTGCCACTGGTGTGGCAGGTTTGGTATGACATCTTCTCCATCACTTGTTTTATGTAGTTCTACCTGATCAATTGTGAAAACATAATGAATGTTGGAAACTCTTAGGCCTGGAAGTCTGTGCACCTGTACTAAGCAAAATTATACAGAAATTAAGTAACTATAAATGATATATTTCAAAGTTATTGCACATATGCCTGTTTTTTTTTTAAAGTTTTAAAAATCTTGGTATTTTATTTTTCTTTTTTTAAATTATACTTTAAGTTCTGGGGTGCATGTGCAGAACGTGCAGGTTTGTTACATAGATATACACATGCCATGGTGGTTTGTTGCATCCATCACTCTGTCATCTACATTAGATATTTTTCCTAATGCTATCCTTTCCCTACCTCCCCGCCCCCTACAGGTCCCGCTGTGTGATGTTCCCATTCTGTGTCCATGTGTTCTCATTGTTCAGCACCCAGTTAGGAGTGAGAACATGCAGTGTTTGGTTTTCTATTCTTGTGTCAGTTTGCTGAGAATGATGGTTTATAGTTTTATCCATGTCCTTGCAAAGAACATGAACTCATCCTTTTTTATGGCTGCATAGTATTCCATGGTATATATGTGCCACATTGCTTTATCCAGTCCATCATTGGTGGGCATTTGGGTTGATTCCAAGTCTTTGCTATTGTGAGCAGTGCCACAGTAAACATACCTGTGCATATGTCTTTATAATAGAACGATTTATAACCCTTTGGGTATATACCCAGTAATGGGTTTGCTGGGTCAAATGGTATTTCTAGTTGTAGATCCTTGAGGAATTGCCACACTGTCTTCCACAATGGTTGAACTAATTAACACTCCTACCAGTAGTGTAAAAGTGTTCCATTTCTCCACATCCTCTCCAGTGTCTGATTTTTTTAATGATTGCCAGTCTAACTGGTGTGAGATGGTATCTCCGTGTGGTTTTGATTTGCATTTCTCTAATGACTAGTGATGATAAGATTTTTCTCATATGTTTGTTGGCTGCATAAATGTCTTCTCTTGAGAATTGTCTGTTCATATCCTTTACCTACTTTTTGATGGAGTTGTTTTTTCCTTGTGAATTTAAGTTCCCTGTAGTTTCTGGATATTAGCCCTTTGTCAGATGGGTAGATTGCAAAATTTTTTCCCATTCTTTAAGTTGCTTGTTCACTCTGATGATGGTTTCTTTTGCTGTGCAGAAGCTCTTTAGTTTAATTATACCATTTGTCAATTTTGGCTTTTGTTGCCATTGATTTTGGTGTTTTAGACCTGAAGTCCTTGCCCATGCCTATGTCCTGAATGATATTGCCTAGGTTTTCTTCTAGGGTTTTTATGGCATTAAGTCTTATGTTTAAATCTTCAACCTATCTGGAGTTAATTTTTGTATAAGGTGTAAGGAAGGGATCCAGTTTCTGCATATGGCTAGCCAGTTTTCCCAACATTTATTGAATTTATTGAATAGAGAATTATTTCCCCATTGCTTGTTTTTGTCAGGTTTGCCAGCGATCAGTTGTAGATGTGTGGCGTTATTTCTGAGGCCTCTGTTCTATTCCATTGGTCTATATCTCTGTTTTGGTACCAGTACCATGGTGTTTTGATTACTGTAGCTTTGTAGTATAGTTTGAAGTCAGGTAGTGTGATGTCTCCAGCTTTTTTAATTTTTTTGCTTAGGATTGTGTTGGCTATTTGGGCTTTTTGGTTCCATATGAAGTTTAAGGTGGTTTTTTCCAATTCTGGGAAGAAAATCATTGGTAGCTTGATGGGAATAGCATTGAATCTATAAATTCCTTTGAGCAGTATGGCCATTTTCATGATACTGATTTTTCCTAACCATGAGTATGGAATGTTTCTCCATCTGTTTGTGTCCTCTCTCATTTCCTTGAGCAGTGGCTTGTAGTTCTCCTTGAAGAGGGCCTTTACATCCCTTGTTAGTTGCATTCCTAGGTATTTTATTCTCTTTGTAGCAGTTGTGAATGGGAGTTCACTCACGATTTGGCTGTTTGTCTATTACTGGTGTATAGGAATGCTTGTGATTTTTGCACATTGATTTTGTATCCTGAGACTCTGCTGAAGTTGCTTATCAGCTTAAGGAAAGTTTGGGCTGAGACGATGGGGTCTTTTAAATATACAATCATGTCATCTGCAAATAGAGACAATTTGACTTCCTGTCTTCCTAACTGAATACCTTTTATTTCTTTTTCTTGCCTGATTGTCCTGGCCAGAACTTTCAATACTATGTTGAATAGGAGTGGTGAGAGGGCATCCTTGTCTTATGCTGGTTTTCAAAGGAATGCCGCCAGTTTTTGTCCATTCAGTATGATATTGGCTGTGGGTTTGTCATAAATAGCTCTTTATTTTGAGATACGTTCCATTGATAACTAGTTTATTGAGAGTTTCTAGCATAAAGGGCCATTGAATTTTGTTGAAGGCCTTCTCTGCATCTATTGAGATAGTCGTGGTTTTTGTCCTTGGTTCTGTTAGTGTATATGCTTGTTTACTTTGTATGTTTGCAGGATTATTTAAACTCTGTATAATCTTTTTACATTAACGTTTTTTCAGTATACAAGCTTGCAAGGTGAAAATAAAACCTGTTTGCCTGATAGTTGACAAATGTAGCATTTATACTAGTATGCAGTGAGTTTTAATCTTTCATTCTTAATCACTTTTACATACGTAGGTTATCTTGAGTAGACCTCTTTTGACTGCATTACTGTTGAATTCTTCTGGCCAAGTAGTAAAAGGGTAAGTAAAATTTACATACACTCATCATTAGTATAAGATGTCATATAGCACTATCAGAGGAGCAGTCAAGAAGTTTTCTGCTTTAGACATAACAATTTACAGGTAATTAGTACTCTTCACTGGACAACAGAACTAATATTCAAAGTGTCCAAGGGGAGTTTATTCTTGCCCTCTGCTTCAACCTGTAGTGCTGTGTAACCCTGCATGGACTTTTAAGTCTAAGAGAAAGAAACATTTTATTATAGAATAATATTAAAAACAAACAAGGACAGAAATAACCAGGAAAGCATAATAAACCTTCATCACCCCATTGCCCAGCTTCAAGAATTACCAGCTCACTGCCAAAGCTGTTTTATTTCCTCATTCATCCTCTCCTAAGGGTATGGTGGTGAAAAATAGTAGTAATGATAATTTATCAACACCATAAGCAGAATTGCTTATTTAAAAATTACACAGGCCAGGCTTGTTGGCTCACGCCTGCAATCCCAGCACTGATGGTCCCTTGAAGCCAGGAGTTCGAGACATGCCTGGGCAACAAAGCAAGACTCATCTCCATAAAAAACTTTATAAAAAATTGGCTGGGCATGGTAGTTCATGCCTGTAATCAATCCCAGCACTTTAGGAGGCTGAGGCAGGCAGATCTCCTGAGCGAGCCCAGGAATTCAAGACCAACCTGGGTAACATACACCGTCTCCATAAAAATCAACTGGGCGTATTGGTATGCGCCCATAGTCCCATCTACTCCGGAGGCTGAGGTGCGATGAACACTTGAGCTGGGGACGCAGAGGTTGCAGGAAACCATGATACCACCGCTGCACTCCACCCTGGGCAACTAATACTCTCCAAAAACAAAACAAACAAAAAAGGGTGGTGGGGCATAAAAAAATGATACAGTGAAATCTGGTTAAAAGCACTTTATTGATTACAACATGAATTCACAATATTTTATAAAGCTACTGTACAAATAGAGGAATGAATCACTGTGTAAGAAAGAGCCAAGAACAGTTAAGTCATGATACAAGTCCATAGTAATCTAACATGTTTACCCTTCACATAATTAGACTACTACTGACATTCATGTTCAATTGACCACAAGTGTGTACAAATCATTCTAGGTAAAGAAAAACATTTCATAATGCTTTAACAGGAAAATAATTTTAATCAGCTTTAAAAACACACTTAGATGTGGATGCCTTTGGATAGGAAAATAGAAAAGCAAGTGTTCAGATGCTTCTTTGAAAAGAAAACAATAGGATAGAGCACCATTGTGTCAAAGACAAAAGGCTTGAGATATCTACTAAGTGTATCACTGAAGTTCTATTAATTAAGAAACAAGATTTTGTTGAATACATTTAACACCAGTTGGAGCATAGCATTTTTCCCCCCATAATGCTGCTTTATCATAACTGTATTTTACGAAATCAGTAACTGGATTTAGGAAAAAAGACATGAGATTTTATCAACATGCAAATATTTGCTAAATACAAGGTGTACCACCAATGTGTGATTAATAAGTTACTTTTTAAAGTGCTAGCTTATTCTACTATAAACCATTTTATTGAGTACCTATTATGTAACCAATATTTTAAAATATACACTGAATCTGAGGCAACCCAAAATAAACAGTGGAAAGAAAAGTAAATGTGAAATGTACTTCACGTTCACATTCTACTTAGTCTAATTTAAAATATAAATTCATTGTGCAACCCATAAGAAAGATGGTCTAACCTGTAGGTATTTTTTTAAATTCTAACAGGAGAAATCATTTAAAATTTTGCTTTTTCACAATGGCAAAAAAGAATTTGAACATATTTAATTAAAAAAAAATTAAGCCTGACTCAGACTCCAAAGATTCTAGAAAGAACATCTTCACTATTGAAATGATGGCAAGCCCAAATGGGGGATTGTTGAACCAGTTTTCCTAAGTTAAACCAAGAATAAGCCACAAATATTCAGTTGTGTTACAATTTAGATCTGAGACATTTATATCAAAGCATATTTCCCTGAACATGTTCACATTTAAAATGCTTAAGATCTTATTGTAAAATCTAAAATATCAAACATTGGAGGAGCTCAGTTACACAATATTGGCACAGCATTTTTAAGCAATAATAAAAGTTTCATTTTGTCCCCTTAAGTCAAGATCCATTTATCTATTAATAGGTTAAGCTTGAGATTCTGTAACATATTCTAGAAGCACCTACCTCCATTATTTCCAGGACACTAGTATCATCGTGCAATTTCTGAGGTCATCTCAGTCTAAAATGCAGGGAATTGCTGAACAGGCCCATTTGCTGTTGAGATATGAAGCCCAAATCTTTGCCTCTGAAGATGGAATTCAATGTGGTATGTGTAATCACAAGTACACATTTGAGCTAGGGAAGGACCTTGGATATTCAGTCTAAATCTCAAACAGCATAGCTGTCAAAAATGAGGCTGTCCATTAAAGTGGAGGAGACATCCTTGCTGATGGCAAGAACTGCTTTCTTAAGCAGGTTTTGGGGACAATATGCTAAACACCAGAGGGTGATGACATATTTAAAAAAGAATATGTACCTCTAAAATATTCTTGCCAGATCTCAAAAAACTACTCTTCTTGACATGCTACAGAGTCAACAAATTAACCTTCTGAGGCACATGATGTTTAAATGTTAGCACTGGGGAGGCTGAGGCTTGTGGACCACTTGAGGCCAGGAGTACAAGATCAGCCTGGCCAAGATGGCAAAATCCTGTCTCTACTAAAAATACAAAAATTTGCCAGGCATGGTGGCACATGCCTATAGTCCCAGCTACTTGGGAGGCTGAGGCACAAGAATCCCTTGAACCCAGGAGGCAGAGGTTGCAGTGGACAAGATGGCACCGCTGTACTCCAGCCTGGGCAGAGCGAGACTCTTAAAAAAAAAAAGGAAGAAAAAGAAACATTAGCTGCAGTATTCTTTTTTTGAGATGGAGTCTCATTCCTGTCGCACAGGCTGGAGTGCAGTGGCACGAACTTGACTCACTACAACCTCCACCTCCCAGGCTGAAGCAAGATTCACCTTCCTCAGCCTCCCAAGCAGCTGGGATGACAGGCATGCGCCACCACACCCAGCCAATTTTTGTATTTTTAAGTAGACACGGGGTTTTGCCATGTTGGCCAGGCTGGTCTTGAACTCCTGACCTCAGGTGATCCACCCGTGTCGGCCTCCCAGAGTGCTAAAATTAATTACAGGCGTGAGCCACTGCTCCTGGCCTGCAATGTTCTTGATGATGCAAAATTTTAAAAACTAAATCCAGCTGAATTTTTCAGCCTTGAAAAACTAAGATCCAAACTATTAGACGTCTCTGCAAATTATATACTCATTGAATTCAGGAACAATAACAGAATTAAGTAATCAATACAACTTAAACTGCAAGTAAACAAATATATTTAGCAAGTGGAGCCCCTCTTATTAAAAGCAAAAGTATAACCAGGAAGGTAACTGTGGTAGTGAGGCTACTTTGTCACCATTTGTTACTGTGTATAATTAGCCACAAGTGTTCAAGTAGTAGTTTTTAGTTGCTGAGTGAATAATTATGGGAATTGCTTTAAACTCTTCATAAACTTTTTTTTTTTTTTTTTTTTNTTAAACTTCTGGAGACAGAGTCTCACTCTGTTGCCCAGGTTGGTCTCGAACTCCTGACCTCAGGTGATCCACCTACCTCAGCTTCCCAAAGTGCTCGGATTACAGGTGTGAGCCACTGCACCCACCCAAAAAGTTAATAAAAATCTTAACCAAAATATAAATATACATTCATAACTGCCATCTATAATATTGTTTTGGTCCTATATCTTAGTTTGCCTGTATCCATTTTTTTTATTCTCCTGTCAGCTGATTTTAACAAACAAAACTGATACTGATGTCTTTACAGTTGATGCATATATTAGTACATTCACAATATAAAAAGAAATTACAGGTAAAATTTGGGAGTATTTAGGTTAAGGTTTCATATGTTCAAAAGCTAACAAAGATCTATCTGAAAAGTAACTAAGTTACAAAACAATGCACTTCTATATCAGAATAATCCAAGACTTTACCCTCAAGCAAGACTAACAATCTTCTATTATCAATTTGCTTTATTTGTAAAAAGAGGAAAAGTATATTTAACTTGGTGGTAGCAGACATTCTAGTAATAGACACATTATTATACCACAGAAGAATTAATATATTTCCCTAACTCCTTTAAGAACTGCTTTAGGAAGGCTTTAAGTGAAATCACTTAGATCTAGACATCTTTTGAAGCAAAACCACTTAGAAACCAGTATTTTGTGCTAAGGAAGGGAAGAAATACTACGAAATAGAACAAAAAGCTTAAAGGTTTCATTTTAAGAAATTTAAAGGCACAGATTTCACGTCAATTCAGATTTTATATTATGCAAACATGAAATAAACCACCATGTTACAACAAATATGTGCTAGCAATTGGTTAGATTTTTTACACTTCTCTCCAAATGTAACACTCACATTGCATTTCTTATCTAGACATATATAGCTAGCACTGGGAAGGATGTTCAGATGCAAGGACAATCCCAATGTTTAACTCCTGAAAGATGGGCAGACACTACAAACGTAGCTCCGGAATATAAAATGAATAGGAAAGTCGAGCTGTTTAGAAGAGGGTTACTCAAAGTGTCAACTGATCATAATCAGGCATTTACAATGTCAAGAACCATTTATATACTATTATTTTTTGTTAATAAATGCTAATGAAGTTTCTTAGCTATGTCTAAAATATCAGTGAAATCTTCAGATTATCTGTCCCCTCAGAGGATTGAAAAGGAGCTCCTCCCTAGATGAACAGTATGGCAGAGGATGCATGAGAAACGCGAGCTCCTTAGATGAACAGTATGACAGAAGATGCATGAGAAATGAAAGACCCCCTCAGAGGTGCCCCACCCATCAGTGCTCTTAAACATGAAGCCATCAGGACCTCTTAGATTCAGAAAGAGATCTGAATTCAAGGGGACTTTATTCAGGCATAAATACACATACAGTGGCATTTCTATTTCTGTGCCTGGTTCTTCTATTATAAAGCTCAATAATGTGACACTTCTGGTGTCTACAAAGTTAAAAATGTACTTCTTAAAAAATGCAAACATAATGGTGAGCTGCTACAATGTATACATTGTGTTCTACACAAAGAAAACAGACTGAGTACACACAACAATTCAAGGTTAAATTAACTCCTCAAATTAATACACTGGTCCTTTTGATCTCAGAAGGCACCTTTGCCTCCCCCCCTCCCCCACATTTTTTTTTGGTAGTTTACTGAAAGCTTGTTTTTGTATATAATCTAATAGAAAAATCTTCACCTGCAAATACAAGGTAGAATTTTTTCACAGCTATAGGCTGTAGCACTGATTTCTCCAGATGTATCAGTGGAGAACAAAAAATATGTATGACACTTAATTCCAGATTCTAAGAAAACTGTCCCAGGAGCCTGTTGCCACAGCCATGCCATCATCAGTTACACCTAAGCAGCTCACACGGTTGTCATGACCAGCAAGGACACCTGAAAAAAACAATTCAGTAAAAAGTTAGCAATTGCAGAGTTTTAGAATTCAGTAACTATATTCATAGAGATTTAAAAGGGTACTTAAAAACTACCAGTCCAGTTTGAAAGCTCATCAGTTAAAAACAGAAAACAACAAATTTCTCTGAGTAAGAAGACAGGTTAGGAAGAACCTGGACATATTTATAAATTGTATTATTTGGATTTTGACATGTGCGTCGATTTGTGGTTTTAATTTTTGAAAAATCATTTTAGGCCGGGCGCGGTGGCTCAAGCCTGTAATCCCAGCACTTTGGGAGGCCGAGGCGGGTGGATCAC